>NC_061513.1:95688449-95746015 GCF_022539505.1 Lolium rigidum
GAAAATAGGCCCTTTGACATAAATTCGGGGATTTTCTGAAAGTTGAATTTACGCACAAGCGAGACACCAGGGCAATTACCTTTGAAAGAAGCTAGCGTTAGTCTGTGTTAGTTGTATCCAAAATACACAAATTAGAGGCAAAACAATAGCAGAAGTGTTCGGGAAAGTAGATACGTTTTGGACGTATCACCCATCCAAAATACACAAATTAGAGGCAAAACAATAGCAAAAGTGTTCGGGAAAGTAGATACGTTTTGGACGTATCACCCACCTAGCATGCAATTCAGCCATCATTCTAATATTGTCATTAATTCAAACTTGGATAGCGTTTTCTGTAGAAAATGACTTAATATCTTTAGTTTCATTAGGCATAACTTTCAGTTTTAAAAAATCAACATGAACAGCAAGACTATCAACCTTAGAAGCAAGAACATCAATTTTACCAAGCTTTTCTTCAACAGATTTGTTAAAAGCAGTTTGTGTACTAATAAATTCTTTAAGCATGACTTCATGACTAGAGGGTACACTCCTACTATTGTTGTAAGAATTACCATAAGAATTACCATAACCATTACCATCATTAGAAGGATATGGCCTATAGTTGTTACCAAAATTATTCCTATAAGCATTGTTGTTGAAAATATTATTTTTAATGAAGTTCACATCAACATGCTCTTCTTGAGCAACCAATGAAGCTAAAGGAACATTATTAGGATCAACATTAGATCTACCATTAACAAGCATAGACATAATAACATCAATCTTATCACTCAAGGAGGAGGTTTCTTCAACAGAATTTACCTTCTTACCTTGAGGAGTCCTTTCAGTGTGCCATTCAGAGTAGTTAATCATCATGTTATCAAGAAGCTTTGTTGCGGCACCCAAAGTGATGGACATAAAAGTACCTCCAGCAGCTGAATCCAATAGGTTCCTTGAAGAAAAATTCAATCCTGCATAAAAGGTTTGGATGATCATCCAAGTAGTTAGTCCATGGGTAGGGCAATTCTTTACCAAAGATTTCATTCTTTCCCACGCTTGGGCAACATGTTCATTATCCAATTGCTTAAAATTCATTATGCTACTTCTCAAAGATATAATTTTAACAGGAGGATAATATCTACCAATGAAAGCATCTTTACATTTAGTCCATGAATCAATACTATTCTTAGGCAAGGATAGCAACCAATCTTTAGCTCTTCCTCTTAAGGAGAAAGGAAACAATTTCAGTTTTATAATGTCCCCATCTACATCCTTATACTTTTGCATTTCACAGAGTTCAACAAAATTATTAAGATGGGCAGCAGCATCATCAGTACTAACACCAGAAAATTGCTCTCTCATAACAAGATTTAGTAAAGCAGGTTTAATTTCATAAAATTCTGCTGTAGCAGCAGGGTGAGCAATAGGTGTGCATATGAAATCATTATTATTTGTGCTAGTGAAATCACACAACTTAGTGTTCTCAGGAGTATTCATTTTAACAGTAGTAAAAATAAGTAAAGCAAACCGAATTAAGTAAAGTAAAACAAGTAACTAATTTTTTGTGTTTTTGATATAAAGAAAATAAACAAGACGGAAAATAAAATAAAGTAAAGCAAGACAATAAACAAAGTAAAGAGATTGGATGTGAGAGACTCCCCTTGCAGCGTGTCTTGATCTCCCCGGCAACGGCGCCAAAAATAGTCTTGATGGCGCGTGATGCACACGTCCGTTGGGAACCCCAAGAGGAAGGTGTGATGCGCACAGCAGCAAGTTTTCCCTCAGAAAGAAACCAAGGTTATCGAACCAGTAGGAGATGAAGGCCACGTGAAGTTTGTTGGTGAAGGAGTGTAGTGCGGCGCAACACCAGGGATTCCGGCGACAACGTGGAACCTGCACAACACAATCAAAATACTTTGCCCCAACTTAACAGTGAGGTTGTCAATCTCACCAGCTTGCTGTAAACAAAGGATTAAACGTATGGTGTGGAGAATGATGTTTGTTTGCAAAGAACAGCAGAGAACAATGATTGCAGTAGATTGTATTTCAGATGTAAAAGAATGGACCGGGGTCCACAGTTCACTAGTGGTGTCTCTTGATGTCTAATCACACTTCTTTTCCTGTAGACAGTGCTGGGCCTCCTAGAGCAGAGGTTTGTAGAACAGCAGCAAGTTTTCCCTTAAGTGGATCACCCAAGGTTTATCGAACTCAGGGAGGAAGAGGTCAAAGATATCCCTCTCAAGCAACCCTGCAATCACGATACAAGAAGTCTCTTGTGTCCCCAACACACCTAATACACTTGTCAGATGTATAGGTGCACTAGTTCGGCGAAGAGATAGTGAAATACAAGTTGTATGGATGTATATGAGTTGTAATAGCAATCTGAATAAAATATGGCAGCAAGCAAACATGCAACAGAACAACAAATAAACGGAGATTCGATATTCGGAAACAAGGCCTAGGGATCCTACTTTCACTAGTGGACACTCTCAACAATGATCACATAATAAAACCACTCTACACTCTCTTGTTGGATGACAAACACCATTAATTGTGTAGGGCTACAAGAGCACCTCAATGCCGGAGTTAACAAGCTCCACAACATTCGATGTTCATATTTAAATGACCTTAGAGTGCACGATATACCAACACAATTATACCGAGTACTAACATAGCATGCACACCGTCACCGACAGGCTATGAAAGGGGGAATAGATCACATCAATACCATCATAGTAATAGTTAACTTCATAATCTACAAGAGATCACAATCATAGCTTATACCAAGTACTACATGATGCACACACTGTCAACATTACATCATGGAGGAGGAATAGACTACTTTAATAACATCACTAGAGTAGCACATAGATGATATTCAACTAGATCACAAAGAGAGAGATGAACCACATAGCTACGGTAGAGCCCTCGGCCTCGGGGGAGAATTACTCCCTCCTCATCATGGAGACAGCGATGGCGGTGAAGATGGCGGTGGAGATGCCTTCCGGGGGCAATTCCCCGTCCCGGCAGGGTGCCGGAACAGAGACCTCTGTCCCCCGAATTGGGGCGGCTCTGGAAGGTTTTCTGGTGTTTCGTCAATCCGTGTCGATGCTTTAGGTCGAGGAGCTTCTTATAAGCGGAGAGTTGGAGTCGGAGGGGGTCTGGGGCCGCCAGCCAACAGGGGGGTGCGCCCCCCTTGGGCCGCGCCGCCCACACGTGTGGGGCCCACAGGGCTCCCCTCTGGTGCATCTCCGGTGTTCTGGAAGCTTCGTGGAATTATAAGATGCTGGGCGTTGATTTCGTCCAATTCCGAGAATATTTCCTTACTAGGATTTTTGAAACCAAAAACAGCAGAAAACAGGAACTGGCACTTCGGCATCTCGTCAATAGGTTAGTTCCGGAAGACGCATAAAATCATCATAAAGTGTGAACAAAACATGTAGGTATTGTCATAAAACAAGCATGGAACATCAGAAATTATAGATACATTGGAGACGTATCAGCATCCCCAAGCTTAGTTCCCACTCGTCCTCGAGTAGGTAAACGATAAAAGAATAATTTATGAAGTGACATGCTACCAACATAATCTTGATCATACTATTGTAAAGGATATGAGATGAATGCAGCGATTCAAAGCAATGGTAAAGACAATGGTTAAACAACTGAATCATATAGCAAAGAATTTTCAAGAATAGTACTTTCAAGACAAGCATCAATAAGTCTTGCATAAGAGTTAACTCATAAAGCAATAAATTCAGAGTAAAGGCATTGAAACAACACAAAGGAAGATTTAAGTTTCAGCGGTTGCTTTCAACTTGTAACATGTATATCTCATGGATAATTGTCAATGCAAAGTAATATGATGAATGCATATGCAAGCATGTAAGAATCAATGTACAGTTAACACAAGTGTTTGCTTCTAAGACAGAAAGAAATGGGTAAACTGACTCAACATAAAAGTAGAAGAATGGCCCTTCGCAGAGGGAAGCATGGATTGCTATTTTTGTGCTAGAGCTTTTATTTTGAAAACATAGAAACAATTTTGTCAACGGTAGTAATAAAGCATATGTATTATGTATAAGATATCCTACAAGTTGCAAGCCTCATGCATAGTATACCAATAGTGCCCGCACCTTGTCCTAATTAGCTCGGATTTTCATGGATTATCATTGCAATACATATGTTTTAACCAAGTATCACAAAGGGGTACCTCTATGCCGCCTGTACAAAGGTCTAAGGAGAAAGCTCGCATTGGATTTCTCGCTTTTGATTATCCTCAACTTAGACATCCATACCGGGACAACATAGACAATAGATAATGGACTCCTCTTTAATGCATAAGCATTCAACAACAAATAATATTCTCATAAGAGATTGAGGATTGTTGTCCAAAACTGAAACTTCCACCATGGATCATGGCTTTAGTTAGCAGCCTGATACGTCTCCAACGTATCTATAATTTCTTATGTTCCATGCTTGTTTTATGACAATACCTACATGTTTTATATACACTTTATGTCATATTTATGCATTTTCCGGAAATAACCTATTGACGAGATGCCGAAGTGCCAGTTCCTATTTTCTGTTGTTTTTGGTTTCAGAAATCCTAGTAAGGAAATATCCTCGGAACTGGAAAAAATCAACGCCCAGCATCTTATAATTCCACGAAGCTTCCAGAACACCGGAGAGGCACCAGAGGGGAGCCCTGGGGGCCCCACACGTGTGGGCGGCGCGGCCCAGGGGGGGCGCGCCCCCTATTGTCTGGCGGCTCCAGACCCCCTCCGACTCCGACTCTTCACCTATAAAAGCCTCCCTGACCTAAATCTTCGAGAGGAATAAGCCACGGTACGAGAAACCTTCCAGAGCCGCCGCCATCGCGAAGCCAAGATCTGGGGGACAGGAGTCTCTGTTCCGGCACGCCGCCGGGACGGGGAAGTGCCCCCGGAAGGCATCTCCATCAACACCACCGCCATCTTCATCACCGCTGCTGTCTCCCATGAGGAGGGAGTAGTTCTCCCTCGAGGCTAAGGGCTGTACCGGTAGCTATGTGGTTAATCTCTCTCCCATGTACTTCAATACAATGATCTCATGAGCTGCCTTACATGATTGAGATTCATATGAGTTTTGTATCACTATTCATCTATGTGCTACTCTAGTGATGTTATTAAAGTACTCTATTCCTCCTCCATGATGTAATGGTGACAGTGTGTGCATCATGTACTACTTGGCGTAGTTTATGATTATGATCTCTTGTAGATTATGAAGTTAACTATTACTATGATAGTATTGATGTGATCTATTCCTCCTTTCATAGTCTGTTGGTGACAGTGTGCATGCTATGTTAGTACTCGGTATAATTGCGTTGGTCTATCATGCACTCTAAGGTTACTTAAATATGAACATTGAATGTTGTGGAGCTTGTTAACTCCGGCATTGAGGTGCTCTTGTAGCCCTACACAATTAATGGTGTTCATCATCCAACAAGAGAGTGTAGAGTGGTTTATTTATGTGATCAATGTTGAGAGTGTCCACTAGTGAAAGTATGATCCCTAGGCCTTGTTTCCAAATACTGCAATCATCGCTTATTTATCGTTCTCATCGCATCTTTACTTCCTGCAATATTACTACCATCAACTGCACGCCAGCAAGCTATTTTCTGGTGCCGTTACTACTGCTCATATTCATTCATACCACTTGTATTTCACTATCTCTTCGTCGAACTAGTGCACCTATACATCTGACAAGTGTATTGGGTGTGTTGGGGACACAAGAGACTTCTTGTATCGTGATTGCAGGGTTGCTTGAGAGGGATATCTTTGACCTCTTCCTCCCTGAGTTCGATAAACCTTGGGTGATCCACTTAAGGGAAAACTTGTTGCTGTTCTACAAACCTCTGCTCTTGGAGGCCCAACAATGTCTACAGGAAAAGAAGTGTGAGTAGACATCAAGCTATTTTCTAGCGCCGTTGCCGGGGAGGAAAGGTAAAAGGCACTCACGCTCAGGTCCCAGGTAACTAAGTTATTTTCTGGTGCCGTTGTAAGTGCTCGAAGCTATTTCCTTTAGATCCTGCAATTGCATCTTTTTGTTTCTTGTTTTTATTTCACTAGTTAGGCATAATGGAAAGCAACATGGAGCTTTTTAATCTATTTCCTGAGTTAAGACATGGATGGTTTGATGCGAAAATTAAAAAACCTATGGAACATATTAGTATGAACGCTTTGAACACCATTGTTGCTAATGATATGGAAAATTCTAAGCTTGGGGAAGCTGGTTTTGATGAGCATGATATTTTTAGTCCCCCGAGCATTGAGGAGAAAATTTTCTTTGATGATACTTTGCCTCCTATTTATGATGATTATAATGATAGTTGTCTTTTGGTGCCGCCTACTATGGAGGATAAATTTTATTATGATTATACTATGCCTCCTACACTTGATGAGAATAATAATGATAGCTACTTTGTTGAATTTGCTCCCACTACAACTAATAAAATTGATTATGCTTATGTGGAGAGTAATAATTTTATGCATGAGACTCATGATAAGAATGCTTCATGTGATAGTTATATTGTTGAGTTTGCTCATGATGCTACTGAAAATCTTTATGAGAGAGGAAAATATGGTTGTAGAAATTTTCATGTTACTAAAACACCTCTCTATATGCTGAAATTTTTGAAGTTACACTTGTTTTATCTTCCTATGCTTGTCACTTTGCTCTTCATGAACTTGTTTATTTACAAGATTCCTTTGCATAGGAAGTGGGTTAGACTTAAATGTGTTTTGAATTTGCTTCTTGATGCTCTCTTTTGCTTCAACTATTATTTCTTGGGAGTGCATCATTAAAATCACTGAGCCCATATTAATGGCTATAAAGAAAGCACTTCTTGGGAGATAACCCATGTGTTTATTTTACTACAGCACTTTTATTTTATATTTGAGTCTTCGAAGTTGTTATTACTGTAGCAACCTCTCCTTATCTTTATTTTATTGCATTGTTGTGCCAAGTAAAGTCTTTGATAGTAAGGTTGATACTAGATTTGGATTACTGCGCAGAAACAGATTTCTTGCTGTCACGAATTTGAGTAGTATTCTCTGTAGGTAACTCAGACAAATCTGCCAATTTACGTGCGTGATCCTCAGATATGTACGCAACTTTCATTAAATTTGAGCATTTTCATCTGAGCAAGTTAAGTGCCCCAGAAAAATTCGTCTTTACGGACTGTTCTGTTTTGACAGATTCTGCCTTTTATTTCACATTGCCTCTTTTGCTATGTTGGATGGATTTCTTTGTTCCATTAACTTTCAGTAGCTTTGGGCAATGTCCAGAAGTGTTAAGAATGATTGTGTCACCTCTGAACATGTGAATTTTTGACTATGCACTAACCCTCTAATGAGTTTGTTTTGAGTTTGGTGTGGAGGAAGTTTTCAAGGGTCAAGAGAGGAGGATGATATATGATTAAGAAGAGTGAAAAGTCTAAGCTTGGGGATGCCCCCGTGGTTCATCCCTGCATATTTCAAGAAGACTCAAGCATCTAAGCTTGGGGATGCCCAAGGCATCCCCTTCTTCATCGACAACTTATCAGGTCACCTCTAGTGAAACTATATTTTTATTCCGTCACATCTTATGTACTTTACTTGGAGCGTCTGTTTGTTTCTATTTTTTTTGTTTGAATAAATGCATGCTTGTTTGGGAGAGAGACACGCTCCGCTGGTTCATATGAACACATGTGTTCTTAGCTTTTAATGTTCATGGCGAAGGTTGAAACTGCTTCGTTCATTGTTATTTGGTCGGTTCAGAAAATGTTGCATGTGGTAGTGGTATAATGAAACACTTGCATAATCTTTTAGATCATTGAGCCTTGATAACTTGATTCTTTGCAAACGTTTTGAGGTATTTAGATGGTAAGGCTTGCTGGATAAATAAGTTAAAATTTGTAGTGGATTGTTGTCTTTAAGCTTGTGCCGTACTACAAACTCTATTTAAATAGTACGTTGAAGGTGTAGTTGGACTTGATAGCTTTCCATGTCTGAGAGTTCATCGTAATAACTAAGTTGTGCTGAAGGTCGAGGGAGCTAGCGGGGTAGTTGTGCCACCGTGAACGGCCCTCCTTGGAGTAAATTTTAACCATCCTCTTAATGTTGAACCTGCTAGTTGTTTGCAATAAGCTTATGAGTTCTTTTTGACTAATGTTAAGCTACGGTTTTTGGCACTTCCACCATCCAAATTTGCTAGCCTCTTCGGTACTGTGCTTTGCCTTTTGCTCACATTGAGAATTGTGCATACTTCGCCAGTACATCCAAACCCGTGGGAGGACTTTCTCTTGTTCTCCTACACATAAGCCCATACATCTCCTCAAAACAGCCACCATACCTACCTACCACAGCATTTCCATAGCTGTTCCGAGATATATTGCCATGCAACTTCCATTTTACATTACATGCCATGTTGTCATTTATTATTTATATATTGCTTTGCATGATTCTATATAGCTGATGTGTGGTTTACCCATGTTACTCTAGATCATTGCACATCCTGCTACACTGGCAGATGCATACAGTTTTATACATCATGTTTTATTCATTATGAGTTATTTGTACCAAAAAGTGTGTTGTCATATTAGGATGTTTCCCCTAAAAGTGAAAAGAGCCATGGAGGCCATCAAAAAGAGAAAAAGAAAAGAAAGAAAAAAATAGAAAAGAAAAAGAAAAAGAAAAAAAGAGAATAAAGAAAAAGGGGGCAGCATTACTATCTTTTATCCACACTTGTGCTCATGTTTTAGCACCTGCATTATTCATATTCATCATTTGTGCTCATGTTTAGCACCTACACTCCATATGAGAGAGTTTTCATGTTTTACTAGTATAACTATGTGGGGAATTTACACTATAGAACTTGGGTTGTATATTCCAATGACGAGCCTCCTCAAAAGTGCTCTAGGTCTTCGTGAGCAACCAAGTTGGATGCACCCCCACTAGTTCCATTGGAGAGCTTTCATACACATATAGCTTTATGTGCATCCGTTGCATGGCAATCACTACTCCTCGCATAGCTTC
Source organism: Lolium rigidum (assembly GCF_022539505.1). Lineage (NCBI taxonomy): Eukaryota > Viridiplantae > Streptophyta > Magnoliopsida > Poales > Poaceae > Lolium > Lolium rigidum. The sequence goes on from NC_061513.1 coordinate 95,697,482, forward strand.
GATCATAAGACTTCCTCTTGTCTAATGATCACTTATAGCTTTGTAAGACTTTCTTCCATTTGGCCTTCCAAACCCCCATTAGCGTTCTTTATGCCATAACATCCTGGTGCTAATACCAAATGCTTGCGCTCACCGGTTGAGTAGACTTCGAAACAATTGATTCATGACGTTCATGTTTATGTTTACTTGACTGAATCCTTCTTATGTTGTGAAAATTTACTTGATGTTTGGAATAAAGGATAGAACTTCTACGCTGAATACTTAACACATCTTTAATGAACTTTGTACAGTTTCATGTCCTTAAAGCAATAGTTCATGAAAACTTCTAGCTTGTTTAACTCTTGCATTATCATCTCTTATATCAATATAGACATTTGCTTTGAGTGATTTGATCTCAGTTCACATGCTTTACATCATTACTGGATCAAGATTATGTTGGTAGCATGTCACTTCAGAAATTATCTTTGTTATCGTTTACCTACTCGAGGACGAGTAGGAACTAAGCTTGGGGATGCTGATACGTCTCCAACGTATCTATAATTTCTTATGTTCCATGCTTGTTTTATGACAATACCTACATGTTTTATATACACTTTATGTCATATTTATGCATTTTCCGGAACTAACCTATTGACGAGATGCCGAAGTGCCAGTTCCTGTTTTCTGCTGTTTTTGGTTTCAGAAATCCTAGTAAGGAAATATTCTCGGAATTGGACAAAATCAACGCCCAGCATCTTATAATTCCACGAAGCTTCCAGAACACCAGAGAGGCACCAGAGGGGAGCCTTGGGGGCCCCACACGTGTGGGCGGCGCGGCCTAGGGGGGCGCGCCCCCTATTGTCTGGCAGCTCCAGACCCCCTCCGACTCCAACTCTTCACCTATAAAAGCCTCCCTGACCTAAATCTTCGAGAGGAATAAGCCACGGTACGAGAAACCTTCCAGAGCCGCCGCCATCGCGAAGCCAAGATCTGGGGGACAGGAGTCTCTGTTCCGGCACGCCGCCGGGACGGGGAAGTGCCCCGGAAGGCATCTCCATCGACACCACCGCCATCTTCATCACCGCTGCTCGTCTCCCATGAGGAGGGAGTAGTTCTCCCTCGAGGCTAAGGGCTGTACCGGTAGCTATGTGGTTAATCTCTCTCCCATGTACTTCAATACAATGATCTCATGAGCTGCCTTACATGATTGAGATTCATATGAGTTTTGTATCACTATTCATCTATGTGCTACTCTAGTGATGTTATTAAAGTACTCTATTCCTCCTCCATGATGTAATGGTGACAGTGTGTGCATCATGTAGTACTTGGCGTAGTTTATGATTATGATCTCTTGTAGATTATGAAGTTAACTATTACTATGATAGTATTGATGTGATCTATTCCTCCTTTCATAGTCTGTTGGTGACAGTGTGCATGCTATGTTAGTACTCGGTATAATTGTGTTGGTCTATCATGCACTTTAAGGTTACTTAAATATGAACATTGAATGTTGTGGAGCTTGTTAACTCCGGCATTGAGGTGCTCTTGTAGCCCTACACAATTAATGGTGTTCATCATCCAACAAGAGAGTGTAGAGTGGTTTATTTATGTGATCAATGTTGAGAGTATCCACTAGTGAAAGTATGATCCCTAGGCCTTGTTTCCAAATACTGCAATCATCGCTTATTTACTGTTCTACTGCATCTTTACTTCCTGCAATATTACTACCATCAACTGCATGCCAGCAAGCTATTTTCTGGTGCCGTTACTACTGCTCATATTCATTCATACCACTTGTATTTCACTATCTCTTCGCCGAACTAGTGCACCTATACATCTGACAAGTGTATTGGGTGTGTTGGGGACACAAGAGACTTCTTGTATCGTGATTGCAGGGTTGCTTGAGAGGGATATCTTTGACCTCTTCCTCCCTGAGTTCGATAAACCTTGGGTGATCCACTTAAGGGAAAACTTGCTGCTGTTCTACAAACCTCTGCTCTTGGAGGCCCAACACTGTCTACAGGAAAAGAAGTGTGAGTAGACATCACGGCCCAATGTTCTTCTCTAACAATATGCATGCTCAAACCATTCAACTCATGATAAATCACCCTTACTTCAGACAAGATGAACATGCATAGCAACTCACATGATATTCAACAAAGGATAGTTGATGGCGTCCCCAGGAACATGGTTATCGCTCAACAAGCAACTTAATAAGGAATAAGATACATAAGTACATATTCAATACCACAATAGTTTTTAGGCTATTTTTCCCATGAGCTATATATTGCAAAGACAAAGAATGGAATTTTAAAGGTAGCACTCAAGCAATTTACTTTGGAATGGCAGAAAATACCATGTAGTAGGTAGGTATGGTGGACACAAATGGCATAGTTTTTGGCTCAAGGATTTTGGATGCATGAGAAGTAATCCCTCTCAATACAAGGCTTAGGCTAGCAAGGTTGTTTGAAGCAAACACAAGTACGAACCGGTACAGCAAAGCTTACATAAGAACATATTGCAAGCATTATAAGACTCTACATTGTCTTCCTTGTTGTTCAAACACCTCACCAGAAAATATCTAGACTCTAGAGAGACCAATCATGCAAACCAAATTTTAGCAAGCTCTACAGTATTTTCTTCATTAATAGGTGCAAAGTACATGATGCAAGAGCTTAAACATGATCTATATGAGCACAACAATTGCCAAGTATCAAATTATTCAAGACATTATACCAATTACTACATGTAGCATTTTCCGTTTCCAACCATATAACAATTAACGAAGCAGTTTCAACCTTCGCCATGAACATTAAAAGCTAAGAACACATGTGTTCATATGAACCAGCGAAGCGTGTCTCTCTCCCACACAAGCATTTATTCAGAGAATGAAAATAACAAAAACGAAAATAAAAGCACACAGACGCTCCAAGTAAAGTACATAAGATGTGACGGAATAAAAATATAGTTTCACTAGAGGTGACCTGATAAGTTGTTGATGAAGAAGGGGATGCCTTGGGCATCCCCAAGCTTAGATGCTTGAGTCTTCTTGAAATATGCAGGGATGAACCACGGGGGCATCCCCAAGCTTAGAGCTTTCACTCTCCTTGATCATATTGTATCATCCTCCTCTCTTGATCCTTGAAAACTTCCTCCACATTATTAGAGGGTTAGTGCATAATCAAAAATTCACATGTTCAGAGGTGACACAATCATTCTTAACACTTCTGGACATTGCACAAAGCTACTGAAAGTTAATGGAACAAAGAAATCCATCCAACATAGCAAAACAGGCAATGCGAAATAAAAGGCAGAATCTGTCAAAACAGAACAGTCCGTAAAGACAAATTTTTTAGGTGCACCAGACTTGCTCAGATGAAAATGCTCAAACTGAATGAAAGTTGCGTACATATATGAGGATCACTCACGTAAATTGGCAGATTTTTCTGAGTTACCTACAGAGAACCCTGCCCAAATTCGTGACAGCAAGAAATCTGTTTCTGCGCAGTAATCCAAATCTAGTATCAACCTTACTATCAAAGACTTTACTTGGCACAACAATGCGATAAAATAAAGATAAGGAGAGGTTGATACAGTAGTAACAACTTCCAAGACTCAAATATAAAACAAAAATTTCTGTAGTAAAATAAAACATGGGTTATCTCCCAAGAAGTGCTTTCTTTATAGCCATTAAGATGGGCTCAGTGATTTAATGATGCACTCCCAAGAAATAAGAGTTGAAGCAAAAGAGAGCATCAAGAAGCAAATTCAAAACACATTTAAGTCTAACCCACTTCCTGTGCAAAGGAATCTTGTACACAAATGAATTCATGAAGAACAAAGTGACAAGCATAGAAAGATAAAACACGAGTAACTTCAGGATTCTCAACATAAAGAGGGGAAACTTAATATTATTAAGATGCATATAACCATGTTTCCCTCTCTCATAATAACTTTCAGTAGCTTCATTGATGAAATCCACAATATACCCATCACTTAAAACATTCTTATCATGGTTCACATGCATAGAAGTATCATTAATTTTGGCATTAGCAGAATTCTTCTCATTAATAGTAATTGGAGCAAGATTATTATCAAGAATTTGAACATGGTAAACAAGTTGCATACTAAGGGAAATGTTTTTGGCAATCCAATCATAACTATGACAAGTTTCATAAGGATAGTTATAACCTATATCATAACATTCTTTATAATAATCATCAAAGGTCGGAGGCATAGTGTCATCATAAGAAATAGAATAGTTATCTTTCACAGTATGTTCATCTGTGACCATACCATCACTGTTACTATAAGGAGATGTATCAAACATATAATGATCAGTAGCAAAAGGATTTTCAAACACCTCTTCCCCAAGCTTAGAGCTTTCTATATCATTATGGGAGGAAGCATGGATAGTACTGATACTATGGCAACTAGTTGAATACCCGTGCGTTGCCACGGCTCGTAATTGTTTCCCTCTCCGCACATACAAATATGATGCATGTGATTTCACAAGTATAGAAACAATACGTGCCCATTATAAAAAAATTGATACCCCTTTCCTTTGCAATAAAAGATATTGGAGTACTATATACAATTACTCAACTCTTACTAACTAAGATCTACCCTGGAAAATTGCTTTCAATATTTACTCACGATTGTTTGTTGCGTAAAACTTGAGTTTTCAGCGAGTTTAGATACCCCTAAGTTTTGTTGTGTAAACCTCGGTAAATTTTTAGTCCCATTCTTATAGCCCATCTTAGTACCAGGATTTTTGAAAAACACAAAAGATTTTCTGCATTAAAAAAATACATTTAGGTACATTAATGTGTACAAAAGTTCACTACATAAAATGAAATAATGCGCATCTTTAATGTCTAACTTCAAACTCCCGAGGGAATAATATACTCTTATTTTGTAACTTATCCGTTACTCTGAACTCTAATCTCTTTCGAATAGAAGTATGAAATCTATTTTATCATAAACCACAACCTGAAACATCAAACACACATTATCAATTAAGCTTAACCATTGGCTCTTAGTTCAGTACCCGTGCACTGCTACGAGATAATAGAAAAAAAGCGAGTGAGAGTGCCGAGGGAAGTTTTCATGCGATGTCTGACTATCATGTTGTCTACAGGATGCGTGTAGAGGAGTGCCCGGTGACTTTGATCTTGCTGGTTTCCTTCTTCGCTGACCAGACAAAGCAGATCAGAAAGTTACATTGCAGGTAAGCATTGCACAAGAATATATTGCTGAATAGTAGCATTGCTACCTACATAAGGCTAATAATATCATGGTGACCCTTTCTTTTCAGAAAATTAAAGGGCATGCCTTACAAGGCAGGGGTGCCAAAACATAGTAAGCCTTTCCTTTCAGAAAATAACATAGCAAGACCCATCATATGGCTCGATAATCAAAATCTTAAGACTGCAAAGCAGAACCGGTGTCTATAACAGATGAACCTGAAAAATGCATACCATTTTGATTATGAAAGCAAAGTTGCAGTCTCAAGCGCAAAGACAGAAAAAAATCATATTGGGAAAACGTGAAATATGCTAGACAGAGAAACACAGTACAGTCGGATCATATGTGCCTTAATTACCCATAATCACATGCTTTCCTCCTGGAGCCACACAACAAGCAAGTTCTTGAATTTATGCCAAAAGAGAAATTTAACTGAACAAACTACCATTTGACAATGAGACAAATGGTATATAAATTTAATTTGAGCAACAACACTTCTGCAAGGTTAGTTCAAATGAAGATATTAGTAGGTCTCGAGGCACAATTGATTATGATTAATATACGTGAATATATTTCATAAGTTGGATAAACATACTAATTAACTGCTCACATGTATTTGTATATATTTTTTTCTTTCGTCGGTATTGACATGATTAGGTATTTCTAAGTTAGTAGTTAGAACTTAGAACAACAGCCATAATTTTGATAATGCACAATTTAAGCCATATTTTTGATGATCTATAATACTGAGATGAATAGTAGAAGTTTTCAGGGGAAGAAATTACAAATCATCACGAAGTAAGTACCAAAAACAATTAGTATAAATAAAAACTGAAACAATACACAACTATAAGAAGCTGGACTACCTTTCTGGCGCATCGGTTGTTTGTCCGCGCTGATTTCTAATTGGATTCGCTACTATTTCGGCCCGTTTCATGCTTATATGCACAAAAAGATGTATATCATGTAACTGACAGAATGTAAATCGTATATGCCATGGTATATCTGCATTACATGGAAAATAAAAACTATTTAACCATAAATCTGAAAAAACATAAGTCTAAAACAGTAGATTCATGAAACAGGTCATTATCAGGCAGGTGGGATGCAGCCTCTAGACCCAAGGATATTACTTGAGAGAACATTTTAACATTTTGGAAAGCCATTAGTTCCTCCTTATCCCTTGAAACAGTGCATCCCACTTCCAAGGTTAGTACGACCCCCATCCCTCATACAACCTTCATTAAGTTATCATTCAAATGAACCAGATGTATCTCAAAAGAATTCATATATTCTTTACTCAGTTCCGACAAATACATACCATTCCCTCACACATACCTCACTATCCTACGTCCATCCCTAGTACTGCCCAGATGTGTCTCCCATTCAAAATAGGAGTAGCACATGTTCAGGCTTTATAATGCCACCGAAAACAACTCCATCCTAAAATGGAAATGCTTCGGCGAAAGTCCCCACAACGAAACAAAGCACAAATTTCCTCATCAGTTTTACCACGTATCAAATGTATCCAAGTCCATTTCGAAAAAAATCAAATATATCCAAGTACCAAAACTTTGTCTCAAATGCAGTACACTCTAGAGAAATATCACCAAAGAATAATGAGACATTTTGCACACTGGATCAGGTACCCAAAGTTGCTATATCTTTCTCTTGAAGTATGATTCAATCTTTCTCCTAGGGAACCAATCAATAGAAGAACCACTTACGCGAATCGCAGATTGACTTGAAACTGTGGGATGCCAACTTAATCACAGTTTGAAAACTGAGCTTCCCAACTCTCGTGAACCCGTAATCTATAGAAACAAATAAATATAAGAAATTCAGAATAGCACAAACGAAAGAGTATTGTCAATAGTACACCATCTAATTGTAAAGTTTGAAAAGGGAATTTTAGAAAACTCTCTAATTTCAGAATTCTACGTCAGAAATTAGATAAGCCTATCAATCCACAGAAACAGAAGAGCGCTGGCTGATCCTCTCAAATACTTGATGTCCAGTGCATCTATGAAATATCCGCATGCCCAGATAAACCAATTCCTATTTAAGGGCAGGTACTATTAGTAATACAACGAAATCACTACATCATTGTACATCAGATGTTGTAGCCCAAACAGCTCATGGTAACTCTAACCCAATGTCTAACTAACAAATTAAATCCCTAGCACCTACCAGAGCCCCTAGAAACTGTACAAGATTCGAAAGTTTTCTCAGGGCAACTTTTGATGTTCAATAGTATGGTAAAAAGTAATATAGATACGTATTTTTGTTACGTAGGACTTTCTAAGTAGCCAAGAACAATTTGCTTGATCTCTGAATCCTCCAAAGAAAACACTCAAACATCAGGAAATTTGGAAGGGAAATCATCAAAAGGAGAAACATTGCTTGATAGAAGGAGTTAACACTTATGCCTTGAGAACCTTGCTCTACCTAGAACTCGCGCTCGAAGGCGTGGGCGGACCGGAGGATGGCGCCCGCCAGCTTCTTTAGCAGCACGAGGTGTCGCGGTGGTTGTTCTGGCAGTCGCGGAACTGCGTGAAGGCAAGAGAGTGTGATGTGCACGGTAGCACCATGGGGATGAGAATAAAGGACTTGAGGCATCATGAAGGCTATACCTTTTTTGTACCGGTTGGAAGAAGCTCGACAATCCGCTGAACAACAGTTGTTGTTTCAAGCTTATCAGTTTCCATCGCAGTCGCTAACCACCACGGAATGGGGGACAAGGAATCTGGTGCGGCTAGAATGGCTTGCAACCCAAGAAAAACAAAGCAGTGAGCGCCCCAAATGAACACATGACCGTGTGCAACTCGATGCATGTATCACCTTGCAATAGGAGAAGAAACCCATCGATGGTGAAATACTCTGGCAGCAGGCAGAATGTGGTTCAGTTGTTGACAGACTAAAATAATGAAAAACATAATATTCTTCTGTTTGGACAATCCATGGCTTGTTCACACAACAAATTATAGTTGCTGTTTGTATGTACGACGGCGCATAGTAATATATGAATGGTGAAGGGATGTCATAATTCAGCAGATGGTTAGTTCCTTAACAGGACACCTTGTGATAGCCTATAATCGAGTTGACATTTTGCTGCCACCTATATGTAATGTAACTATGAGCATCCTAACTGATGGAAATTTTGTCCAGCAACTGTATAATGGATGATGGTGGTTAGCTCCTAATCTTTGCTACTGCGAAATATATGAGGTCCCTCCATAGGAATGCAGTAGTTCCCATAGATAGAAGTTAGAAGCAACAAGACCACCAAAATCACGGATCACGAAAAGCAAGCCATGAAAAAGCACAAGAACAAACACCATAAGTTTTAGTTGTTCTATCATTACCTCCTAGTCGTCGACTCCTCATCATCCCAAACTCTAAATCAGACATCATAATCCACTTCAAACTCCTTGAAGTCCTCATCCTCCTCCACCACTCTAGCTGTTGTAGTTAGTATGAATGGCCAAAGGCGAACTGGGTTCGCGTCCGATGTCGTAGTTCCTAGGCGTCACGTCCAACAGTGACCAGGGCAACAAGGGACACAATTACGTGAGCCGGTGGCGGAACATACTTGTTCTACATGAGTCTTTATTCCGTGACAGTTGACATTTGATAGTTATGTAACTGCGAAGGAGCCATGGGTACCTAAATCAGTATATATAAAAATCGTGGTGCAAGCAGGACATGTGTACAGTTTAGATATCATAGTGCAAGGAAAACAACATCAGCGTAAGGCACCATCCAAGTAATTAACAATCCCGGCTAGAAAAGCAATGATCTGCATCTCTCATTTGTACTGAGCAAAGAATTAGTATTCATGTGAAAATCTCGTCTGGTATTCAGCATATCATGTACTTTTTACCTTCATCGTCACTTTTGTGTTCTCAGTCTACTGATCCTAAAGCAAAATCCATAAGTACATGAAAGCTCATTCTAAAATTATACCTAGTTGAACTTGTCCAAACCTTTTGATCTAAAAGCCATAAGCTTGGATCAAAATTGACAAAATAGATCATTCAACTATTTTTTCAGTTGGCTGCATCAGGGCCATATCTCGCCATGACCACCTGCACCTCATCGTGAGAGAGAGATTGAGAGAGAAGGTAGGGGGATTGGAGCAGCCGAGCGAGCCTCACCTCGCTGGGGTTCTCAGTAGTCGTGGAGGTGCTCCCTTCCGCGGACGAAGAGGTGGGAGGAGTCCTGTGGTGACCTCTGGCGTCACCGGAGACCTCCCCCACCTATTCTCGGCTTGATCTGGGCGAATCCAGCACTCCGGCGTCGCGCTCGTATTCAGCCGAGCCCTATATGCCGCCTACCATCCGCCACGGAACATGGGAAGCTCGGCTCTGTCCATACCCGTCACATCTATCCCTCCATGGACGAGGGGAGCTTGTTTCCGGCCGTCTCTGCCACATCCTGGCTGCCATGGACGATGCAGGGCGGAGGCAGCATCACAATTGGAAACCCAAAACCGCCATTGTGGAGGACGAAGCAGAGGCTGCGAGGAAGAGAGAGGAGAACAGAGGAGTTCGTGCGTTTTTTTTTCTCTCGAGTCAATCAGGGTCGTGAGCCTAGTGGGTGGAGGTTGCGACCCGGCTAAATGGAACCTGGGTACGCGCGCACCCGTTTACGAAAAGTTCAAAAAAAATGCTATTTAAAAGTTTCAAAAAAATGTGAACTAAAATTTTGCATGTACGTATTATGTTGATACTTACTCGTGTGAGTTTTTACGAAAAAATACTATTGTGTGTGTCCTGCATAAAAATGACAAAATGTCTAAATGAGAATAGTGAACAGGAATTTGTACTATTCACAGGAATAGGAATTTGCAGTTTGTCATTTTTGTGTAGGTCACACACAATGGTATTTTTCCGTGAAAACACACACGAGTAAGTATCAACATAATATCTACATGCAAAAATTTACTTGACATTTTTTGGAAACTTTTAATAGCATTTTTTTGAACTTTTCGTAAACGGGTGCGCGCGCACCCAGGTTCCATTCACCAATTTCGGTGGAGGTTGTTCCTTTGCAAGTTTTTTTACCGGTTTTTAAGTGTGGAGCGGTTCGGAGGACCTATTCCTTTGTTTGCAGGCGGGGGTGGGCAGAGGACCGTAACATGGGACACCACCTCTAGCCATTTAATATAGTAGAGATTATTAACATCATCATTTTTAGAATTAGTTTACCAGAGATTTTTAATATCAAAAGTACTGTGCTCTTCTAAATCATGATCACTAATGTGTGTAAAGGGCATAGGAAGATCATTGTACTCAGATTCATTATCATAATAATCATTAGGAGCAACATACTTACGGTTACCTATCGTTATCTCATACACGCGGGGATACGATGTTACCTCTTTCTCTTTATTCCCTTTCTTCTTCTTCTTCTTCTTCTTCTTCTTTGTTCCCTTCTTCTTCTTCTTCTCTTCCTTCTCCTCGTTTCCTTCTTTAGGAGGAAGAGGTTTGAAGGGAGGCTTCTACACATAACCTGATTTATTTCCAGAAACAATAGAAAAAACTTGGGAGGATTCCTCCTTTTCATTAATAAGTTCAAAACACACAGCGGTCCTATCATATTTTGGCAAAGTGTCATCTTCTAAAATATTTTGTATGTAAGCATTTGTATGGCAATTATTAATGCAATAAGAAAAACACCCATGCAGGACATCATCAATATCAAGATCATTAATATCTAACAAAGAAATTTTCCTTGATAACTCTTCACACCACAAAAGTAAAGTAAGTTCATCATGTTGATTAGGAGTAATTTCATCATCACAATACAAATTTGCAGCACTCATGGGGTTCAAATTATCATTGGAGGAGCATTGAAAATTAAAATGACCCACTCTATGGCAAAGTTCACAAATAAAAGGATAGAGGGCACAAACTTTTTTACCAAGATCATCTAGAGCCCTAGACCACTTTCTAGTTTTTTCATTAATATGATGGATACAATATTCATCTTCGATTTGATTAATTCCACAAGGTCTATGCATTCCACAAAAATTAACATGCTTATAGGAAATAGCATTCTTAGGAGTTTGAGCATGTTTATTGCAATCATTAACAACAATTTCATCCTTCATGCAAGCCTCTTTAAAAGGTTCATGATACTTATCAAAATTCTTCCTAGGCAATTCAAAATGAGAGGCAAAAGCTTTATAAAGATTTGCAGCAACTTGAGAATCAAGACCATAGGTAGCACTCATATTTCGAAATTTACCAGTATCCATAAAAGTTTCAATGCATTCATAATCATATATTATACCTGACTCTCTACCTTTGTCGTTCTCCCAATCTTCAGCGTTCTCCTCAATCCGATCAAGAAGGTCCCATCTAGCTTCAACCTCCTTGCTTGTGAAAGATCCCTCCAGACAGGCATCTAGATAGTCCTTGTGATGTCCTGAAAGCCTTGCATAAAAATTATTAAGAATAACATTACGGGGGAGCTCATGAATGGAGCATTTGAGCATTAGTGACTTCAATCTCCCCCATGCTTGAGAAATACTTGTTGGAGATAAGCCCAAGAGGCAATAATAAATGGTTATTATAATATATCTTTGTGTTTATGATAATGTTTACATACCATGCTATAATTGTATTAACCGAAACATGGATACATGTGTGTTATGTAAACAACAAGGAGTCCCTAGTAAGCCTCTTGTATAACTAGCTTGTTGATTAATAGATGATCATAGTTTCATGATCATGAACATTGGATGTTATTAATAACAAGGTTATGTCATTATGTGAATGATGTAATGGACACACCCAATTAAGCGTAGCATAAGATCACGTCATTAAGTTCATTTGCTATAAGCTTTCGATACATAGTTACCTAGTCCTTTCGACCATGAGATCATGTAAATCACTTATGCTGGAAGGATACTTTGATTACATCAAACGCCACTGCGTAAATGGGTGGTTATAAAGGTGGGATCAGGTATCCGAAAAGTATGAGTTGAGGCATATGGATCAACAGTGGGATTTGTCCATCCCGATGACTGATAGATATACTTTGGGCCCTCTCGGTGGAATGTCGTCTAATTAGCTTGCGAGCATATGAATGGTTCATAAAGAGACCACATACCACGGTACGAGTAAAGAGTACTTGTCATGAGACGAGGTTGAACAAGGTATAGAGATACCGATGATCAAACCTCGGACAAGTAAAATATCGCATGACAAAGGGAATCGGTATCGTATGTGAATGGTTCATTCGATCACTAAAGTCATCGTTGAATATGTGGGAGCCATTATGGATCTCTAGATCCCGCTATTGGTTATTGGTCGGAGAGAGGTCTCAACCATGTCTACATAGTTCGCGAACCGTAGGGTGACACACTTAAGGTTTGATGTCGTTTAAGTAGATATGGAATATGGAATGGAGTTCGAAGTTTTGTTCGGAGTCACGGATGGGATCCAGGACATCACGAGGAGGTCCGGAATGGTCCGGAGAATAAGATTCATATATAGGAAGTCATATTCCAAGTTTGGAAATGATCCGGTGCATTTATGGCAGGTTCTAGAAGGTTCTAGAAAAGTCCGGAAGAAATCACCATGGAAAGTGGAGTCCCTCCGGGACTCCACCTTGCATTGCTGGCCAAACCCTAAGGGGAGGAGTCCCAGGTGGGCTCCACCATAGGTGGCCGGCCAACCCCCCCCCCCCAAGGAAGGGGTGGGAGTCCCACCTTGAGTGGGATTCCCCCCTTGGGTAGGTTTTGTCCCTTTGGTAGGTTCTGGTTTCGGGTCTTATTCGAAGACTTGGATACCAACACTTGGGGATTTCCACCTATATAATGAGGAGGAGAGGGAGGGGCTGCCCACTCTTGGCCGCACCACCTAGGGCCCCCCATGGCCGGCGCCCTACCCCCTCTCTCTCCCCAAACCCTAGCGCCCCTCCTCCACATACTACTCCCGCAGCGCATAGGCGAAGCCCTGCCGGAGTTCTCCACCACCACCGCCACCACGTCATCATGCTGCCGGGATTCCGAGGAGGATCTACTACTTTCGCTGCCCGCTGGAACAGGGAGAAGGACGTCGTCTTCATCAACACCAAATGTGTGACCGAGTACGGAGGTGCTGCCCGATTGTGGCACCGTCAAGATCTTCTACGGGCTTTTGAAAGCGGCAAGTGATCATCTTCTGCAACAACGAGATCTAATCTCGTAGGCTTTGGAAATCTTCAAGGGTTAGTCTCGTTCATCCCCTCGTTGCTACCGTCTTCTAGATTGCATCTTGGCTTGGATTGCGTTCTCGCGGTAGAATTTTTTGTTTTCTATGCTACGAATCCCATCAGTGGTATCAGGGTCGTGTCTATGCATAGATTGGTTGCACGAGTAGAACACAATTGTTTTGTGGACGTTGATGCTTTGTTGTCTTTAGTTCGAGTACTTTGCATCTTTGTGGCATGGTGGGATGAAGCGGCTCGGGCTAACTTTACATGACCGCGTTCATGAGACTTGCTCCACGTTCGACATGCAACTTGTATTGCATAAGTGGCTTTGCGGGTGTGTGTCTCTCCCACCATAGTGAAGATTCAATTTACTCTTTCTATTGACAACACTAGTATAACCGTTGTGGTTCATGTTCGTAGGTAGATTGGATCTCACTCGAAAACCCTAAACCACGTAAAATATGCAAACCAAATTAGAGACGTCTAACTTGTTTTTGCAGGGTTTGGTGATGTGATATGGCCATGATGTGATGATGAATATGTATGAGATGATCATTATTGTATTGTGGCAACCGGCAGGAGCCTTATGGTTGTCTTTAAATTTCATGTTGAGTAGTATTTCAAAGTAGTTGTAATAGTTGCTACATGAGGTGAACAACCATGAAGACGACGCCATGGACATTGACACTATGCTGATACGTCTCCGACGTATCGATAATTTCTTATGTTCCATGCCACATTATTGATGATATCTACATGTTATATGCACATTTTATGTCATATTTATGCGTTTTCTGGAACTAACCTATTAACAAGATGCCGAAGTGCCGATTCTTGTTTTCTGCTGTTTTTGGTTTCGAAATCCTAGTAACGAAATATTCTCGGAATCGGACGAAATCAACGCCCAGGTTCATATTTTGCCCGGAAGCATCCAGAACACACGAGAACCGCCAGAGAGGGGGCACAGGCCCACCAAACCCTAGGCCGGCGCGGTCAGGGGGGGCCCGCGCCCCCCTATAGTGTCGGTGCCCCTTCGACCTTCTGACGCTGCCTCTTCGCCTATTTAAGGGCCCTCGACCTAAAACCTCGATACGGAAAAGCCACGGTACGAGAAACCTTCCAGAGCCGCCGCCATCGCGAAGCCAAGATCTGGGGGACAGGAGTCTCTGTTCCGGCACGCCGCCGGGACGGGGAAGTGCCCCGGAAGGCTCCTCCATCGACACCACCGCCATCTCCATCAACGCTGCTTGTCTCCCATGAGGAGGGAGTAGTTCTCCATCGAGGCTCGGGGCTGTACCGGTAGCTATGTGGTTCATCTCTCTCCTATGTACTTCAATACAATAATCTCATGAGCTGCCTTACATGATTGAGATTCATATGATGATGCTTGTAATCTAGATGTCGTTATGCTAGTCAAGTGAATTTTACTTATGTGATCTCCGGAGACTCCTTGTCCCACGTGTGTAAAGGTGACAAGTGTGTGCACCGTGTGGGTCTCTTAGGCTATATTTCACAGAATACTTATTCACTCGTTGAATGGCATAGTGAAGTGCTTATTTATATCTCTTTATGATTGCAATGTGTTTTGTATCACAATTTATCTATGTGCTACTCTAGTGATGTTATTAAAGTAGTTTTATTCCTCCTGCACGGTGTAATGGTGACAGTGTGTGCATCCGTGTTAGTACTTGGCGTAGGCTATGATTATGATCTCTTGTAGATTATGAAGTTAACTATTGCTATGATAGTATTGATGTGATCTATGCCTCCTTTCTTAGCATGAAGGTGACGAGTGTGCATGCTACGTTAGTACTTGGTTTAGTTGTGTTGATCTATCTTACACTCTAAGGTTATTTAAATATGAACATTGAATTGTGGAGCTTGTTAACTCCGGCATTGAGGGTTCGTGTAATCCTACGCAATGTGTTCATCATCCAACAAGAGAGTGTAGAGTATGCATTTATCTATTCTGTTATGTGATCAAAGTTTAGAGTGTCCACTAGTGAAAGTCTAATCCCTAGGCCTTGTTCCTAAATACTTCTATCGCTGCTTGTTTACTGTTTTACTGCGTTACTACTGCTGTGTTACTACTGCTTGTTTACTCGTCCCGGGCAAAGCACTTTTCCGGTGCCGTTGCTACTGCTCATACTTATTCATACCACCTGTATTTCACTATCTCTTCGCCGAACTAGTGCACCTATTAGGTGTGTTGGGGACACAAGAGACTTCTTGCTTTGTGGTTGCAGGGTTGCATGAGAGGGATATCTTTGACCTCTTCCTCCCCGAGTTCGATAAACCTTGGGTGATCCACTTAAGGGAAAACTTGCTGCTGTTCTACAAACCTCTGCTCTTGGAGGCCCAACACTGTCTACAGGAAAAGGAGGGGGCGTAGACATCAAGCTATTTTCTGGCGCCGTTGCCGGGGAGGAAAGGTAAAAGGCACTCATACGCTGGTTCCAGGTAACAGTACTTTTCTAGCGCCATTATGTTTCTGCTCGAAGCTATTTCCTTTAGATCCTGCAATCGCATCTTTTTGTTTCTTGTTTACACTAGTAAGGCATAATGGACAACAATGAGCTTCTTATTCTATTTCCTGATTTAAGACATGGATGGTTTGATCCGAAAATTAAAAAACCCATGGAACATATTAGTATGAACACTTTGAACACCATTGTTGCTAATGATATGGAAAATTCTAAGCTTGGGGAAGCTGGTTTTGATGAGCATGATCTTTTTAGTCCCCCAAGCATTGAGGAGAAAATTTACTTTGATGATACTTTGCCTCCTATTTATGATGATTATAATGATAGTAGTCTTTTGTTACCACCTACTATGGAGAGTAAATTTGATTATGAATACAATATGCCTCCTATATTTGATGATAGCTACTTTGTTGAATTTGCTCACACTACAACTAATAAAATTGACTATGCTTATGTGGAGAGTAATAATTTTATGCATGAGACTCATGATAAGAATGCTTTATGTGATAGTTATATTGTTGAGTTTGCTCATGATGCTACTGGACATTATTATGAGAGAGGAAAATATGGTTGTAGAAATTTTCATGTTATTAAAACACCTCTCTATGTGCTGAAATTTTTGAAGTTACACTTGTTTTATCTCTCTATGCTTGTTGCATTATGCTTCTTGAACTTGTTTATTTACAAGATTCCTTTTCATAGGAAGCATGTTAGGCTTAAAGTTGTTTTTAATTTGCTTCTTGATGCTCTCTTTTGCTTCAAATACTATTTCTTGCGAGTGCATCATTTAAAACTGCTGAGCCCATCTTAATGGCTATAAAGGAAGAACTTCTTGGGAGATAACCCATGTGTTATTTTGCTACAGTACTTTGTTTTATATTTGTGTCTTGGAAGTTGTTTACTACTGTAGCAACCTCTCCTTATCTTAGTTTTGTGTTTTGTTGTGCCAAGTAAAGTCGTTGATAGTAAGGTTCATACTAGATTTGGATTACTCGCGCAGAAACAGATTTCTTTGCTGTCACGAATCTGGGAAAAATTCTCTGTAGGTAACTCAGAAAATTATGCCAATTTACGTGAGTGATCCTCAGATATGTACGCAACTTTCATTCAATTTGAGCATTTTCAGTTGAGCAAGTCTGGTGCCTCAATAAAATTCGTCTTTACGGACTGTTCTGTTTTGACAGATTCTGCCTTTTATTTCGCATTGCCTCTTTTTCTATGTGGGATGGATTTCTTTGTTCCATTGACTTCCAGTAGCTTTGGGCAATGTCCAGAAGTGTTAAGAATGAACGTGTCACCTCTGAACATGTGAGTTTTTGATTATGCACTAACCCTCTAATGAGTTTGTTTCGAGTTTGGTGTGGAGGAAGTTTTCAAGGGTCAAGAGAGGAGGATGATACAATATGATCAAGAAGAGTGAAAGCTCTAAGCTTGGGGATGCCCCCGTGGTTCATCCCTGCATATTTCAAGAAGACTCAAGCGTTTAAGCTTGGGGATGCCCAAGGCATCCCCTTCTTCATCGACAAATTATCAGGTTCCTTCTCTTGAAACTATATTTTTATTCGTCCACATCTTATGTACTTTACTTGGAGCGTCTGTATGTTTCTTGTTTTTGTTTTTGTTTGAATAAATACTTGTGTGGGAGAGAGACACGCTCCGCTGGTTCGTATGAACACATGTGTTCTTAGCTTTTAATGTTCATGGCGAAGGTGGAAACTGCTTCGTTAATTGTTATATGGTTGGAAACGGAAAATGCTACATGTAGTAATTGGTATGATGTCTTGAATAACTTGATACTTGGCAATTGTTGTGCTCTTGTTTAAGCTCTTGCATCATATACTTTGCACCTATTAGTGAAGAAATACATAGAGCTTGTTAAAATTTGGATTGCATGAGTGGTTTCTCTAGAGTCTAGATATTTTCTAGTGAGGTGTTTGAACAACAAGGAAGACGATGTATAGTCTTATAATGCTTGTAATATGTCTTTTATGTAAGTTTTGATGTACTAGTTTATGCTTGTGTTTTCTTCAAACAACCTTGCTAGCCTAAGCCTTGTATCGAGAGGGATTACTTCTCATGCATCCGAAACCCTTGAGCCAACCACTATGCCATTCGAGTCCACCATACCTACCTACTACATGGTATTTCTCCGCCATTCCAAAGTAAATTGCTTGAAGTGCTACCTTTAAATTTCTATCCTCTACCTTTGCAATATATAGCTCATGGGACAAATAGCTTAAAAACTATTGTGGTATTGAATATGTACTTATGCATTTTATTTCTTATAAGTTGTTTGTTGTGCGATAACCATGTTCACTGGGGACGCCATCAACTACTCTTTGTTGAATATCATGTGAGTTGCTATGCATGTTCGTCTTGTCTGAAGTAAGGGAGATCTACCACCTTATGGTTAGAGCATGCATAATGTTAGAGAAGAACATTGGGCCGCTAACTAAAGCCATGATCCATGGTGGAAGTTTCAGTTTTGGACAAACATCCTCAATCTCATATGAGAAAATTAATTGTTGTTGAATGCTTATGCATAAAAGAGGAGTCCATTATCTGTTGTCTATGTTGTCCCGGTATGGATGTCTAAGTTGAGAATAATCAATAGCGAGAAATCCGATGCGAGCTTTCTCCTTAGACCTTTGTACAGGCGGCATAGAGGTACCCCTTTGTGACACTTGGTTAAAACATGTGCATTGCGATGATAATCCAGGTAATCCGAGCTAATTAGGACAAGGTGCGAGCACTATTAGTATACTATGCATGAGGCTTGCAACTTGTAGGATATAATTTACATAACACATATGCTTTATTACTACCGTTGATAAAATTGTTTCTTGTTTTCAAAACCAAAGCTCTAGCACAAATAGAGCAATCGATGCTTTCCTCTTTGAAGGACCTTTCTTTTACTTTTATGTTGAGTCAGTTCACCTATTTCTCTCCACCTCAAGAAGCAAACACTTGTGTGAACTGTGCATTGATTCCTACATACTTGCATATTGCACTTGTTATATTACTTTACATTGACAATATCCATGAGATATACATGTTACAAGTTGAAAGCAACTGCTGAAACTTAATCTTCCTTTGTGTTGCTTCAATACCTCTACTTTGAATTATTGCTTTACGAGCTAACTCTTATGCAAGACTTATTGATGCTTGTCTTTAAGTACTATTCATGAAAAGTCTTTGCTTTATGATTCAATTGTTTACTCATGTCATTAACATTGTTTTGATCGCTGCATTCACTACATATGCTTACAAATAGTATGATCAAGGTTATGATGGCATGTCACTCCAGAAATTATCTTTGTTATCGTTTACCTGCTCGGGACGAGCAGAAACTAAGCTTGGGGATGCTGATACGTCTCCGACGTATCGATAATTTCTTATGTTCCATGCCACATTATTGATGATATCTACATGTTATATGCACATTTTATGTCATATTTATGCGTTTTCCGGAACTAACCTATTAACAAGATGCCGAAGTGCCGATTGCTCGTTTTCTGCTGTTTTTGGTTTCAGAAATCCTAGTAACGAAATATTCTCGGAATCGGACGAAATCAACGCCCAGGTTCCTATTTTGCCCGGAAGCATCCAGAACACACGAGAACCGCCAGAGAGGGGGCACAGGCCCACCAAACCCTAGGCCGGCGCGGCCAGGGGGGGCTCGCGCCCCCCTATAGTGTCAGCGCCCCTTCGACCTTCTGACGCCGCCTCTTCGCCTATTTAAGGGCCCTCGACCTAAAACCTCGATACGGAAAAGCCACGGTACGAGAAACCTTCCAGAGCCGCCGCCATCGCGAAGCCAAGATCTGGGGGACAGGAGTCTCTGTTCCGGCACGCCGCCGGGACGGGGAAGTGCCCCCGGAAGGCTCCTCCATCGACACCACCGCCATCTCCATCAACGCTGATGTCTCCCATGAGGAGGGAGTAGTTCTCCATCGAGGCCCGGGGCTATACCGGTAGCTATGTGGTTCATCTCTCTCCTATGTACTTCAATACAATAATCTCATGAGCTGCCTTACATGATTGAGATTCATATGATGATGCTTGTAATCTAGATGTCGTTATGCTAGTCAAGTGAATTTTACTTATGTGATCTCCGGAGACTCCTTGTCCCACGTGTGTAAAGGTGACAGGTGTGTGCACCGTGTGGGTCTCTTAGGCTATATTTCACAGAATACTTATTCACTGTTGAATGGCATAGTGAAGTGCTTATTTATATC
Source organism: Lolium rigidum (assembly GCF_022539505.1). Taxonomy (NCBI): domain Eukaryota; kingdom Viridiplantae; phylum Streptophyta; class Magnoliopsida; order Poales; family Poaceae; genus Lolium; species Lolium rigidum. The sequence goes on from NC_061513.1 coordinate 95,717,634, forward strand.
TCTTTATGATTGCAATGTGTTTTGTATCACAATTTATCTATGTGCTACTCTAGTGATGTTATTAAAGTAGTTTTATTCCTCCCGCACGGTGTAATGGTGACAGGTGTGTGCATCCGTGTTAGTACTTGGCGTAGGCTATGATTATGATCTCTTGTAGATTATGAAGTTAACTATTGCTATGATAGTATTGATGTGATCTATGCCTCCTTTCTTAGCATGAAGGTGACAGTGTGCATGCTACGTTAGTACTTGGTTTAGTTGTGTTGATCTATCTTACACTCTAAGGTTATTTAAATATGAACATTGAATTGTGGAGCTTGTTAACTCCGGCATTGAGGGTTCGTGTAATCCTACGCAATGTGTTCATCATCCAACAAGAGAGTGTAGAGTATGCATTTATCTATTCTGTTATGTGATCAAAGTTGAGAGTGTCCACTAGTGAAAGTCTAATCCCTAGGCCTTGTTCCTAAATACTTCTATCGCTGCTTGTTTACTGTTTTACTGCGTTACTACTGCTGCGTTACTACTGCTTGTTTACTGTCCTGGGCAAAGCACTTTTCTGGTGCCGTTGCTACTGCTCATACTTATTCATACCACCTGTATTTCACTATCTCTTCACCGAACTAGTGCACCTATTAGGTGTGTTGGGGACACAAGAGACTTCTTGCTTTGTGGTTGCAGGGTTGCATGAGAGGGATATCTTTGACCTCTTCCTCCCTGAGTTCGATAAACCTTGGGTGATCCACTTAAGGGAAAACTTGCTGCTGTTCTACAAACCTCTGCTCTTGGAGGCCCAACACTGTCTACAGGAAAAGGAGGGGGCGTAGACATCATACGCCGACGATGATGGAGATCATGCCCGTTGATGATGGAGATCATGTCCGTGCTTTGGAGATGAAGATCGAAGGCGCAAAGACTAAAGGGCCATATCATATCACATATGAATTGCATGTGATGTTAATCCTTTATGCATCTTATTTTGCTTAGAACGCGACGGTAGCATTATAAGATGATCCCTCACATTAATATCAAGATAATAAAGTGTTCTCCCCTCGTATGCACCATTGATATAGTTCGTCGTTTCGAAGCATCTCGTGATGATCGGATGTGATAGACTAAACGTTCACATATAACGGGTGTAAGCCATGTTGCACACGCGGAATACTTGGGTTTGCTTGACGAGCCTAGCATGTACAGACATGGCCTCGGGACAATGGAAACCGAAAGGTTGAACACGAGTCATATGGATGATATGATCAACATGTTGATGTTCACCATTGAAGCTACATCATCTCACGTGATGATCGGGTTTGGTGTAGTGGATGTGGATTGTGTACCACTTAACAACTATGAGGGATGTTGTATTAAGTGGGAGTTCATTAGTAATTAGATTAAAACATGAACTAATTATCATAAACATAGTCTGAGTAGTATTTTGAATTAATTTTGTAGTATTGGCATCCGTTTTTCTACCATGCGCTAGTCTTGTGATTGAGATAGAAATACTGTTAAGTCTGACAAGAAACTTTACGGACTGGTACCGTATTGTTAAAGAATCAAGAAATGATTAAGTCCTATTGCAAACTTTTAGTAAACCTCACATTGTTGATTCAAAGAACTATGGTTTCAACTAGTACCTAAAGTCATCTTGTCTCCGTGAAACTTGAAGTTCAAATCTGTTTGAAAAGTGTAAGGGTACATTGCCCCTATGTGTGGTTTTGGTAATTAATGACAACCCCTATGGACTAATGTTTTCATTGAGTTTATATGAAGGAATATTCCATAGGTACTACTTGTATTTCATGTGTTGGATTCAAGTATGGATGCCATGAAGATAAAGATACACCTTGTGTATTGGCATCAAGATCATTGTTTTAAAGATACATATGTGACATGATCAAGAAGAAGAAATGAAGATGGAGTTCTTATGTGGAACTCAATATTAGCCATGCTCTATCTTAAGTGAGTATGAGAAGATACAAAGTTGATTTGGGCAAGTTCAAGATGAGCATCTCAAGTGGATCACATGCTTGAAGCTTGCCGTCCATTTGGTGATAATGGACATGTGAAGATGTGCATCAATAGAGCTTTCCCATCATGGTGTATGGGGGAGCATTTGTGAGTCTTCACGAAGCGACGATGATCAAGTGAGGCATTCCGGCTTGAGTGGAGCTTGAAGAGCTATCATCAAGATCAATCGGGATGCGCAAGGCAAAGGTATGGCCTTGCTAGGTTTTCCTTTTACCGGTCTCAAGGTGGTTGTTGGGAGACCGGATTATAGGATAAATAGCCGCACTATCAAGAGGGGCTTTCGGTTGGGTAACTTGATCGCATCATCTTAGGGAGCTCAATCCTTTGCATACTTTGCATATCCCTATTGCTTCTTGGTGTTTCTCTGTGTGAGGTTCTTGAGCTTGTTGCTAGCTTTACAACAAGCCCAAGTTCATCGAAAACGGAATCCGCATGCATCTTCTATTGCGTTTTCGAGTTTGGACGTCTTTACCGTTTCTTGACGGTGGGAGACTCCCTCTCTAAAATCATCTAAAATGTTCTGTGAGGAGTCTCCATATTTCCAGTTTTTGTTGGGGTTCTATTCGTCGTTATCTTTCCAACAAAATTGGTTTCATGTCAATCGGGGTCCGGACACAAAAGTTATCACAGTTTTTGTATAACATGATTTCCTGCTGGCCCGGTTTCTAGCCCGGTGTGACCGGCCGTCTGACCGGATGGCCCGGTTCAAACCGGCCCCTGGACCGGTGCCATCCGGGCACTATCCAGTAAGCTTTTAATCTTGGTCCGGTTTCTAGCCCGGCGTGACCGGCCGTCTGACCGGATGGCCCGGTTCAAACCGGCCCCTGGACCGGTGCCATCCGGGCACTATCCAGTAAGCTTTTCAGCTTGGTCCGGTCACTAGCCCGGTCGACCGGTCTGTGGACCGGATGTCCCGGTCTGTGGCCCGGTCTGACCGGGTCCTGAACCGGACGGCTCGGTCCCAGGCCCGGTTGACCGGCCTCCTCGACGGCTGACTCAGCCCAACTTTTCCCCAACGGTTATATTTGCTCTTGGGCTATAAATAGCCCTTCTTCCACCTTGGGCTCAGTACTTCTCCCCTTTCTCTCACCTCCATTGTTGCATTTGAAGAAGTTGCTCTCTCTCTTGTTCGCCCCCATGATTCTTGCTCATATTTGAGGATTTGAGAGAGGAGATCTAGATCTACACTTCCACCAAACCAATTCTTCTCTAAGTGAGGGAATCTCTTGGGATCTAGATCTTGGAGTCTTTGGTTGACTTTCCCCTTGTTCTTCCTCTCCAATCTCATCCTAGCATTCGTTGCTTTGGTGGGATTTGAGTGTGAAGGACTTGAACACCTCCGGTGTTCTTGCTTTGCATCATTGCATTGTGTTGAGCTCTCCACCACGATTTGTTCGAGTGAGAGACCGTGAGCTTGTTACTCTTGGAGGGTAACCTCCTAGTTGGCTTGGTGATTGGTGCTCCGGTGATCTCTTCAAGAAGATTGTGAAGAGGCCCGGGCTTCTCCTTCGTGGAGCTTGTGAAGTGGTTGTGGAGCTTGCCATCTCCGGAGCGGAGGAAAAGCTAACCATAAGGAAAGGGCCATTATCCTTCGTGGGTGTGGTTCGGAGAATAGGGTGAGCCTTCGTGGCGCGGGGAATCCTTCGTGGGACCTCCACTCCTCCAAACGTGACGTACCTTGTTGCAAAGCAAGGGAACACGGGAATACATCCTCGTCTCCGCGTGCCTCGGTCATTTCTATACCCGAGCTCTCTTTCCTTGTGATAGCCATCGTGCTTGAAGTACATATATCTTGCTATCACTTGTGCTACATATATCTTGTGCCTATCTTGCTTAGCTCTAGTTGCTATTGTTACACTTAGTTGAGCTTAGCATATTTAGGGTTTGTGCTTGTAAACTAAACGATAGTTTAATTCCGCATTCTTACAAGGCAAATCCGCAAGAGTTTGTAATTGCCTATTCACCCCCCCCTCTAGGCGACATCTCGATCTTTCAATTGGTATCAGAGCAAGGTCTCTCCTTGTTTAAGGCTTCACCGCCTTGAGAGTAAAGATGTCGGCTAGTAATTTAGTGCACAATGACACAATTATCTTTGTTGGCACAAATTATCATTTGTGGCGAAATTGCTTGCTTTGTAAACTTCGGACCTTGTGTCCAAACATTGAGCAATTTCTAGATGTAGGTTTTTCTCCTCCGATGGATCCTCAAAATCTATCTTTAGAGGATGAGAAAAACTTACATCTTGAAGCTCAAGTATCTAATGAGCTTTTATTCTCCTTGAGACCCGATTTTCGTAGGTTCTTGATATATATAAAGCGAAAGTCGTCTCATGAGATGTGGATCAAGCTTAAGGAAATGTTTGGTGGATCCACTTCTCATTTGGTCGGTGGTGACTCCGAGGAGCTCTCTTCTTCTTCACATCATGAAGAGCTCCAAGTTGCTTCCACCTCCGGCCGTGATGAGTCATCATCTTCTTCCACTTCACCAACGTGTTGCAAGACACAAGGTAATGATATGGTGAGTGGTGAGGGAAATTGCAATGTTGATATTGTGCTCAATAGTGATGACTCTTCATCTCTATCTCATTGCAATGTTTCCTCTTTGGACTTAAACACATCTTGCATTGAAAATAATCTACATGCTTGTGTTGATAGTCCTTGCATATCATGTGTAAATTGCTTACATAGATCTCATGAGAATATGCTTGCCTTGTCTTGCTCCCATAATCAAAATGTTTCTATTTCCTCTAGTTGCTTGTTGACTAACATTGTAGAGGAAACCGAACACTCTATGGATCAAGACATGATTTCAAATGAGGATTCAAGAATATCTTCATCTTCATCCTCCGGTATGCACATGTGCCTTATGGCAAATGGACCAAAGGTATCTCCTACTTTGACTCCTAACACATCCTCTAATGATGAGAGTGATGATGATGATAATGATGAAGAACATAATATCTTGGTGCATGATATGGCAATGGTATATGCTTCTCTTCGTGGTAATAAAGAAGCTCGTGCTTATCTCGAACACTCTATGGATACCTTGAATAAATATAGGGAAACCATAGTGGAGTTGGAGTCCCATGTTGAAAATGGGGAAATGAGATTCACTCTCCTCAAGCATGAGCTAAAAGATGAGAAGCATGCTAATTTCATGCTTACACAAAAAATTGAATCCTATATGCATGAAAATGAGAAAACTATTGTTGATGCTTGTGCTACTAACTCTAATTCTTGTGAAGCATCGACCTTAAAGGAGAATGTTGAGCTAAGGGCTCAACTTGAGTTGCTAACTAGCAATTATAGGGAATTGGAAGAAAGTCATAAAAAGCTCTCAAGCTCTCATGATGATCTTCTAATTTCCTATGATGGGCTAAAGTTAGCTCATGAGGCAAGTATCACTAAGGTAACATCTTGTGAGCCTCATATGGATGTTAGCACAATCTATACTACAAATGTTACATTGCCATGTGCTAGTCCTTGTAATCCATCTAGTCAAACTAGTGATACACCTTGTGTTGGATTACTCACTTTGCCTTGTTGCTCTAACAATGAAGCTTCTACTTCCTCTAGTACTTGTATTTCTACTAACCATGTAGAGGAAATAAAAGAGCTCGAGGCTCAAGTCCTTTCTTTGAAGAAAGACTTGGAAAAGCGTCATGAAGGGAAATCCGCACTTGACAAGATGCTAAGTGTGCAACAATCCCCCAATGACAAAAGTGGACTTGGATTCAACTCCAATAACAAGAACAAGTCCAAGAGCAAGAGCAACAAGAAGAAGGGCCAAGACAAAGTCAAGGATCCGGCCAAGTTGGTTTGCTTCAAGTGCAAGGTTGAAGGGCATCATGTTAGATCATGCCCATTGAAGAAGAAGAAGCACTTGAGTGAGAAACAACAAGGGAAACGGCCACAAGGTCAAGGTCAAGCTCATGCTCGACCTCAAGTTGAAGATAGGCCACTTCCCAAGAAGAATCAAGATATTGTTCCCCAAGAGAAGAAATCAATAAAGAAGAGAAAGGGAAACACTTGCTACTTATGCCGTGAGAAGGGGCACTTTGCTTCTTCTTGCTTAGGTGGTACCTTATCTAACCCTATAATTGTTGATAATGATTATTCTCTAGGGAAGGATAAGGATGGCAATGTGTTTGCCAAGTTTGTTGGAACTCAAAGTGGTTTCAAGAAAAGAACCATTTGGGTTGCCAAGCCTATTGTGACTAATCTCTTAGGACCCAACTTGGTTGGGGACCAACAATCTCAAACTTGATCAATAGGTGCATGTGGAGGTCATTGGAGACTTGGCTACTTCATGAAGAATTAAGGGATCTTCATATATTATATTTTGACCAAGCCAAGTCATATGGATTATCATCTATATCTTATATCCAATGTTCCTCTTTGCGGTAACTTATACTTCAACTCTTCATGTTTATTGTAAGTTACTTGCCCCTTTGCATGTTTGGTTTTGTACCAAATATGTGTATGTATGTGTTGTGTCTTACTTGCCGATCTTGTGTATTCAAGTATGTTTGTTTGACTCATCATATACTTGTGTATTGTTTTGAGCCTAATGCATCTTGATGATATCTTATTTGGCTCTCTTTGAAGTGATTAATGGAACATCCCATTTTGGGGGAGTGATATGCTTTGTGCATCTCTCTTCCTTTAAAATGTGTGTACATGGGTACCACCACTTAGTATTGATATTACAAGATTATCTAGTCACTATGTGGTGTGCCATACTCATGAGAAATTCAAATTCTAAATATCCATTAATCATCTCTAGTTGAATTTTAGTTGCCTCTTATTTAGAAGAAATGTTTTATCACATTATGGGGGAGTAATATGTTTTGTACATATCACAAGCCTAGAAAATGTGAACATATGAGGTTATGCCACTTAGAGTTGATGCTCTTAATTATCTTGTTCCTAGGTGGCATGTTTGCTCAAACAAGCTCCATTCATAATAAAAAATATTTTATTACTCATCTTGTGGGCTCTTGTTTGAATATGAAATTCTTGGTGCGGTTTTTCCTCAAATACATATCTCTATATCTTATTTGGGACACCGTTTGCTTCAAGTTATTCTAATCATTGCCGTGCGTGATTGTGTGACTAGTTGAAGTTATCAAGAATCTTCATCCGTGCATAGTGCTCAATTCTATATACTTATCCTATGCCTTTTATTGTGAAGTTGATCCTTTCTAACATTGTCAATACTCCACCGGAAATTATTTCCAATATACTCATTGTCTTTGACAATTGATAACCTTGTATGTGGTTGAATTTTTGGATCATCTTCACCTTGGATTGTTTCTTATTGCCTTATTTTACTTCCAACAAATCTTTGTTGCTCCCATGTGTCTTCCTTGTCCCTTTGAAAAATGTTTTGATAAATTCTCTTGATTCATATCAAGTGTTTGTTTTGGAAGACAAACCTTTTCCTTACGGTACATTGTGCCATTGTGAAAAGTGTATAGGGTTTGGTTTATTTTGATTGAACCTTGCTCTTTTGGGGAGTTTGCTATCTCATTCTTTCTTACATGATTTATTTGCTTGAATGAGATAAATCTTTGAGCATGTTTGCTTTATTTCATCCTCTATGCTCAATGGTTTCTTCTTAGTTCACTTGTTGAACTTTGTTGAACAAATCTTTTGTGATTTGCTTCTTAGATATAATTTGGACAACAAATTTGTTTTGTGACACCTCTATGCCTTATTTAATTCCTTTGGTGTTTTGTCCAGAGTATATCTTTCTTGGATCTTTAAAAGTTTTGGTGCATGCTTATATGTAATTTGTTTATACTTGTAGCATGCTTGCTTTCTTTCGATCCATTATGTAGGATATACTCCATCAAATCCTAAATGGCTAAGATGTGCATGAAATTCAAACTTCATCTAAATATGCACATGTTTATATGGAGTGTGTCCTATATATTGTGGTTAGTCTAACCATGGTGGACCCAATAAGTTTGGGGACCAAGATGTACTTGAATAATGTTTTAGGTACATTGGAGATGCAATGGAGGCTTGTCTCATCTATAAGGAAGGTGTTATCACCATATGAGAATTGGAGTCAAGCTAGGATGATCGATGAACTCTTATCTACTACATCAAGCCATTGCTATCTCGGTAACAAGTATCTTATTCATGCATACTCATATATCATCCAACCTCTTGTAGGTTGTATCTTGGCATGAAATTATTTATTTCGAAAATATTGCGGTTCTTGAAAAACCCTTTTAAAGTAAAACTTCTTATTGAACATTTGAGTAATTTGAGAAGATGCATATGATAGGTTATATATATATATATCATATTTTATGATTTACCTATCACAAATATGCCCTCTAGCAATTTATTGCATATCAATTCCTCAAAGAGCTCTTGTGTGCAATATTGATGAATTTGTGAAATAAATCCGTATTTGTGATACTTGTTGCCTTTCTCAAAACACTCCAACTAGCTCTACTTCCCTTATTGTTAGTTGTAATGTTTTTGAGGTTTAACTTGGTTGAAGTTCATTCATATATACCATAAGTGAAAATTGGAGCCATAGGCTATATATGCTTCTTAAGCAAACATCCTTTGGTATATTTTATGACTTCATCTTGGATATCTTGTTTTATCTATTTTGTTAACCTCTTGTGTGTGCATGTTTCTTTATGGATCATTTTGTCCATTTTAGAAACTCATATACATAAGAGTGTTAATCCATCACCTTGATATCCTTGATCTTTGCCAACCATCTTTTATCCCTTTTGTTTTTTTTTTTTTTTGGGGTTGGTAAAGAAAACTTATGAGTGCTTGGTTTATTTATTTTCTTCATGCACTCATATCTCGTAATTGTTGGATTAAAGTTGTTCTTGATAAGCATACTCTCTTTATCTTAGTTGTGTTCTAAATGATATATAGGGAGTGAGGATTCCATGTTTGTGCATATTGTATTCAAATGCAAACATTATAAATTGTGCACGAACCTTGGGGAGCTTTCTTATTTTTAGAGCACTATATTTCTCTTATCATGATATCTTTGTTTGTCCAATTGGATCCTTGATTGCTTGCTTTATTTGTTGAAGCTCACTTCACCATGTTATCTTTATGCAATCTTTGATCCTCAATATAGTTTGACTTCCTTCAAGTATTCATCATTGGATATGTGCACTTGATTCCACTCAAATTATGAGAAGTGCACACTTTGGGGAGGAACTCACATTATATTGGCCTTCTAAATTTTTCACCCATTTTGACAATCGATGCCAATGGGGGAGAAGTTTAGAGGGTTTAAGGGAATGGTTTTATGCTTAAGTTTGGTTTGTGCTTAAGTGTTTTGCCTCTCATGCATTCCATATTTATATGTCTTGCATGGTTGTATATATATAGTGGAAACTATCCCAAAGGTTAATCTTGACAATATATGCAATGAATTCATGTTCATCACACGTGCATACATTGTGGGGGAGTTTTCTCTATATATATTGGTTCTACTCACATCCATTGCATTTGTTGTAGTTGTGTGAGTAGAGCCGGTTTTGATATGGGCTAATAGCTTTGTGTTACTTGACCATATCAAATACAACCTCTTGTATACAACTTATCCGAGGATAAGTTGCGTACTTGTTTCTAATATTCATTATATAAACCCTCTTATTGTGGTTGTCATCAATTACCAAAATGGGGGAGATTGTAAGGGTACATTGCCCCTATGTGTGGTTTTGGTAATTAATGACAACCCCTATGGACTAATGTTTTCATTGAGTTTATATGAAGGAATATTCCATAGGTACTACTTGTATTTCATGTGTTGGATTCAAGTATGGATGCCATGAAGATAAAGATACACCTTGTGTATTGGCATCAAGATCATTGTTTTAAAGATACATATGTGACATGATCAAGAAGAAGAAATGAAGATGGAGTTCTTATGTGGAACTCAATATTAGCCATGCTCTATCTTAAGTGAGTATGAGAAGATACAAAGTTGATTTGGGCAAGTTCAAGATGAGCATCTCAAGTGGATCACATGCTTGAAGCTTGCCGTCCATTTGGTGATAATGGACATGTGAAGATGTGCATCAATAGAGCTTTCCCATCATGGTGTATGGGGGAGCATTTGTGAGTCTTCACGAAGCGACGATGATCAAGTGAGGCATTCCGGCTTGAGTGGAGCTTGAAGAGCTATCATCAAGATCAATCGGGATGCGCAAGGCAAAGGTATGGCCTTGCTAGGTTTTCCTTTTACCGGTCTCAAGGTGGTTGTTGGGAGACCGGATTATAGGATAAATAGCCGCACTATCAAGAGGGGCTTTCGGTTGGGTAACTTGATCGCATCGTCTTAGGGAGCTCAATCCTTTGCATACTTTGCATATCCCTATTGCTTCTTGGTGTTTCTCTGTGTGAGGTTCTTGAGCTTGTTGCTAGCTTTACAACAAGCCCAAGTTCATCGAAAACGGAATCCGCATGCATCTTCTATTGCGTTTTCGAGTTTGGACGTCTTTACCGTTTCTTGACGGTGGGAGACTCCCTCTCTAAAATCATCTAAAATGTTCTGTGAGGAGTCTCCATATTTCCAGTTTTTGTTGGGGTTCTATTCGTCGTTATCTTTCCAACAAAATTGGTTTCATGTCAATCGGGGTCCGGACACAAAAGTTATCACAGTTTTTGTATAACATGATTTCCCGTCGGCCCGGTTTCTAGCCCGGTGTGACCGGCCGTCTGACCGGATGGCCCGGTTCAAACCGGCCTCTGGACCGGTGCCATCCGGGCACTATCCAGTAAGCTTTTAATCTTGGTCCGGTTTCTAGCCCGGCGTGACCGGCCGTCTGACCGGATGGCCCGGTTCAAACCGGCCCCTGGACCGGTGCCATCCGGGCACTATCCAGTAAGCTTTTCAGCTTGGTCCGGCCACTAGCCCGGTCGACCGGTCCGTGGACCGGATGTCCCGGTCCGTGGTCCGGTCTCGACCGGGTCCCGAACCGGACGGCCCGGTCCCAGTGCCCGGTTGACCGGCCTCCTCGACGGCCGACTCAGCCCAACTTTTCCCCAACGGTTATATTTGCTCTTGGGCTATAAATAGCCCTTCTTCCACCTTGGGCTCAGTACTTCTCCCCTTTCTCTCACCTCCATTGTTGCATTTGAAGAAGTTGCTCTCTCTCTTGTTCGCCCCCATGATTCTTGCTCATATTTGAGGATTTGAGAGAGGAGATCTAGATCTACACTTCCACCAAACCAATTCTTCTCTAAGTGAGGGAATCTCTTGGGATCTAGATCTTGGAGTCTTTGGTTGACTTTCCCCTTGTTCTTCCTCTCCAATCTCATCCTAGCATTCGTTGCTTTGGTGGGATTTGAGTGTGAAGGACTTGAACACCTCCGGTGTTCTTGCTTTGCATCATTGCATTGTGTTGAGCTCTCCACCACGATTTGTTCGAGTGAGAGACCGTGAGCTTGTTACTCTTGGAGGGTAACCTCCTAGTTGGCTTGGTGATTGGTGCTCCGGTGATCTCTTCAAGAAGATTGTGAAGAGGCCCGGGCTTCTCCTTCGTGGAGCTTGTGAAGTGGTTGTGGAGCTTGCCATCTCCGGAGCGGAGGAAAAGCTAACCATAAGGAAAGGGCCATTATCCTTCGTGGGTGTGGTTCGGAGAATAGGGTGAGCCTTCGTGGCGCGGGGAATCCTTCGTGGGACCTCCACTCCTCCAAACGTGACGTACCTTGTTGCAAAGCAAGGGAACACGGGAATACATCCTCGTCTCCGCGTGCCTCGGTCATTTCTATACCCGAGCTCTCTTTCCTTGTGATAGCCATCGTGCTTGAAGTACATATATCTTGCTATCACTTGTGCTACATATATCTTGTGCCTATCTTGCTTAGCTCTAGTTGCTATTGTTACACTTAGTTGAGCTTAGCATATTTAGGGTTTGTGCTTGTAAACTAAACGATAGTTTAATTCCGCATTCTTACAAGGCAAATCCGCAAGAGTTTGTAATTGCCTATTCACCCCCCCCCCTCTAGGCGACATCTCGATCTTTCAAAAAGTAAGGAGCTGAAAATTTTGTTTTCAGAAATAAGCAAGGTATAAGATATATGTGATATATAAGACCTTGTTGCAAGGTGATAGAATATAATTTGGTGAGACTACATAAACTCATAAGTTTTATGGGAATGTATGAAGGTTGAAGACGCCAGGCGTCCCAATCCTCCAACTATTGGGGCACTAACGATATTCGCATATCCATGAAGTGATCGTCCTTAGTATGCACCGTTGCTAAGACTCATAGTTTCGAAGCATCACGTGATGATCGGGTGTTATAGATTCTACGCGTGCATACAATGGGTGCAAGCCAGATTTGCACATGCGAATACTGAGGTTATACTTTACGAGCCTAGCATGTACAGACATGGTCTCGAAAAGTCGTCATGATATGATGGATAAAATTATGAGTGAAATTGTTCATCATATTAAAAGGTTACTAATAGTGAAATCCGGAACACTTTTCATATGATGATTAACTTCAAAGTAAGAACCTCAAGGTTATTGGTATTTGACCAACAAACCTAGAAGTTATTGATGTTGAAGTGTTTTTCTGAATAATGAGGAAAGCTAAAAGAGAAACTACAAAAGATTATTGGCAGAAAGAAAGAAAAGACTAGAAAGTCTAGCTCAGGTGTATATAAATGATATACATGTTATGGATGTATTCTTTGTTTGGTCACATAATGAACTTCTTGGGTATTTGTACCAGGTTGGTTGGTATGAGATGTCATACAATACAACGCAATACAAGAATACGATGGCCTAAGTGACTAATAAAGAATATGGTAATAATGCACATCTGGAACATAATAAAGTGTTATCATGTTTGTCGTTGGCATTCTACCTAGCCCTTAGAATTTATAATAAAAGAACTTAATAATTGTTATTTTGCTCTGGTCAAATGAAAACAATGAGTTGTTCAAATTATGACATTACTCCATGTACGATGGATAAGTTATTATAAATCTTAATGGTGAAACACACACACACATAATACTGACGCTAAAATGCCATAAGGCAAATGATTTGAATTCCACTTATTTGTGGAACCGCCATTTAGGTCATGTTAGAAAGGAACGCATGAAGGAACTCCATGCAAATGGATTTTTGCAGTCATTTGATTTTTGAATCGTTTGGCAATTGCAAATCTTTTCTAAAGAGAATGACTAAAATACCGTTCATAGGCCAAGAGTTGAACGGGCAACTAACTTAGTGAAAACATACATGATGATATATGTGGTTCACTGGGCATAGTTGTGTGCGGGAGATTCTTCTACTTCATGAAAACTTCCAACAATGAATTGAGTATATATATGTGGATATATTCGATAAGGAAGAAGTTTGAAACATTTGAATGGATTCAAATAAATTTCAGCATGAAGTGGAAATCATCGTAATAGAAAAGTCAAATATCTATGATTGGATCATTGGGAAAATATTTGAATTACGAGTTTTAGCGAACATCTAAGAGAGTTATGAAATTGTTCTACAACTCACATTTCTTGGAGTATCATAGTGATGATATAGTATCCAAGAGATGTATCCAAACCTTGTTGGGTTAATGATGAGATAAAAATAAAATGATGCCATTATATTTTTGTGGATTATGCTTTAGTGACTACCGCTTTTACACTAAATAGAGCATCATCATGATCCGTTGAAATGACACCATACGAGTTATGGCATGGGTATAAACCCTAATAGTCCTTTCTTTAAATTTTGGTCTAAGAGTTTACAACCAAAATCGGATGAATGTCTTTGTTGGTTATCCCAAAGTATTGATTGGGAATTCTTTCCACTATGGATACAAAGACAAAAGTGTTTGTCGATGTTTCTTATTTATTTCCAAGGAATTATTTCTAGCGAACTATTTTGAGTGGGAGGACAATAGAATTTGATAAGGTTTATGAACCTGAGCATAATGATCAGAGTAGCGCAGCATGGAAATTGGTTCCGGAAGCGGCCACGACGATCATGACTCCCATGACTACAAAGTGTTTTAGCCATGGAGATCGAAGTACATATTGAACCTTGTAGGTATGGTTTACTTTGTGATCAAATAAATGATTTGTGGACGAAGGATTGATTTTGAACAATGATAAACCAACTACAAACAAAGAAGTTATGATGGGCCCTGACTCCGTTAAAATGGCTATACGCCATGAAATCCAAGATAGATGAATACTTTTTGAAAGTAAATGGATCTATAAAATTGATGAACTTGGATGAAATATCCTTGAAGAAGCTCGACTTGTCGAAAAGTTGTTTACGACAAAGTTCAAAGAGTTGACTACGATAAAATAAGATCTTCCATAGCAATGCTTATAGTCTATGTGGATTATTCTAGTAATCACTACATATTTCTTTTATGAGATATTCTAGTAGGATGGCAAAATACATTACTTATCAGAAGTGTGTATTAAAGGTGTATACAAGATACAACCAAGAGTTTTGCTGGTCCTTGGAATACTAGATAGGTATACAAACTTCAATTGGATGAAGTGAGTATCGCGGAGTTGGAATCTTCACCGGATGAAATAGTCAAAGAGTTTTTGATTTCATCAGAAACGATGAAGATGCTTGCATTTGCAAGAAATTAAGTGGGAGCACTGAGACATATTTATAATACTTATGTAGATGACATATAGTTGGTTATAAATGATGTAATTATATACTTGATTAAAAAGGTTTCATTGAGAAATTAACTTCAATGAAAGGATATGGACTGAAACAAATTTAGTGTCAAGATCTATGAAGATAGATTGAAACACATAATAAGTTAAAGTCAAAGTACATAGAATGAATATTGAAGTAGTTCAATATAGAAATATTAAGAAAATGTTCTTGTCATGTGAAGGTTTAACAAGACTTGAGTGTATCTGACACTCAATGAGTAAAAACACATGAGTGATTATAGATCACGAATAATATGTACACAATCAGATGTCCTGTGCTCTAAAAGTGTTATGAGCATGTACCAGAGTGATTCATGTGATGATCATTGAAAAACAGTAAAAATATTCTTGAGTACTTAAGAAGAACCAAGGATATATATATATATATATATATATAGTTTTGTATGGAGAAATGACAAACAAGTCGCTGTAAGGTGTTGCACCGATATTTTTGTCACATATGAAAATAAAATTTCAATCTCAAATTAGACTAAATGTTGTTTAAAAGGTAGCACAATGAGCTAGAAGTTGTCTATGCTAGATTTAGAAGAGTTCTAAATATTGTGACAGATTGTACAAACGAAGGCAGAGTATGTCATTGTTTTGACAATGACTGAGGATGTTTAAGTCGAAGAGTTCTTTGAGAACTTGGTGTAGTTCCGATAGTGTCAGAACTTTGAAGCTATATTGTGTATGACAATATTAGTGACATATTTCAGACCGCGGAATTAAGGTTCCACCAGAAGACTGAACATATAAGAATAATACCGACTCTTTTCGAAAATGAGTGATGCGTTGAGACGCAAATGAATTGTAAAATACATACATTTCTGAGCGTGTCAGATCCGTTGACTAAAACCTCTCCCGTGAGCAAAACATGATAAAACACCGGAAGGCCAAGGTGTTATATCTTTACAAATGTAAACTAGATTGTTGACTCTAGTGCAAGTGGGAGACTGTTGGAGATATGCCCAAGAGGCAATAATAAATGGTCATTATAATATATCTTTGTGTTTATGATAATGTTTACATACCATGCTATAATTGTATTAACCGAAACATGGATACATGTGTGTTATGTAAACAACAAGGAGTCCCTAGTAAGCCTCTTGTATAACTAGCTTGTTGATTAATAGATGATCATAGTTTCATGATCATGAACATTGGATGTTATTAATAACAAGGTTATGTCATTATGTGAATGATGTAATGGACACACCCAATTAAGCGTAGCATAAGATCACGTCATTAAGTTCATTTGCTATAAGCTTTCGATACATAGTTACCTAGTCCTTTCGACCATGAGATCATGTAAATCACTTATGCCGGAAGGATACTTTGATTACATCAAACGCCACTGCGTAAATGGGTGGTTATAAAGGTGGGATCAGGTATCAGGAAAGTATGAGTTGAGGCATATGGATCAACAGTGGGATTTGTCCATCCCGATGACGGATAGATATACTCTGGGCCCTCTCGGTGGAATGTCGTCTAATTAGCTTGCAAGCATATGAATGGTTCATAAAGAGACCACATACCACGGTACGAGTAAAGAGTACTTGTCATGAGACGAGGTTGAACAAGGTATAGAGATGCCGATGATCAAACCTCGGACAAGTAAAATATCGCGTGACAAAGGGAATCGGTATCGTATGTGAATGGTTCATTCGATCACTAAAGTCATTGTTGAATATGTGGGAGCCATTATGGATCTCCAGATCCCGCTATTGGTTATTGGTCGGAGAGAGGTCTCAACCATGTCTACATAGTTCGCGAACCGTAGGGTGACACACTTAAGGTTTGATGTCGTTTAAGTAGATATGGAATATGGAATGGAGTTCGAAGTTTTGTTCGGAGTCACGGATGGGATCTAGGACATCACGGAGGTCCGGAATGGTCCGGAGAATAAGATTCATATATAGGAAGTCATATTCCAAGTTTGGAAATGATCCGGTGCATTTATGACAGGTTCTAGAAGGTTCTAGAAAAGTCCGGAAGAAATCACCATGGAAAGTGGAGTCCCTCCGAGACTCCACCTTGCATGGCCGGCCAAACCCTAAGGGGAGGAGTCCCAGGTGGGCTCCACCATAGGTGGCCGGCCAACCCCCCCCCAAGGAAGGGGTGGGAGTCCCACCTTGAGTGGGATTCCCCCCTTGGGTAGGTTTTGTCCCTTTGGTAGGTTTTGGTTTCGGGTCTTATTCGAAGACTTGGATACCAACACTTGGGGATTTCCACCTATATAATGAGGAGGAGAGGGAGGGGGCTGCCCACTCTTGGCCGCACCACCTAGGGCCCCCCATGGCCGGTGCCCTACCCCCTCTCTCTCCCCAAACCCTAGCGCCCCTCCTCCACATACGGCGAAGCCCTGCCGGAGTTCTCCACCACCACCGCCACCACGCCGTCGTGCTGCCGGGATTCCGAGGAGGATCTACTACTTCCGCTGCCCACTGGAACGGGGAGAAGGACGTCGTCTTCATCAACACGAACGTGTGACCGAGTACGGAGGTGATGCCCGATTGTGGCACCGTCAAGATCTTCTATGCGCTTTTGAAAGCGGCAAGTGATCATCTTCTGCAACAACGAGATCTAATCTCGTAGGCTTTGGAAATCTTCAAGGGTTAGTCTCGTTCATCCCCTCGTTGCTACCATCTTCTAGATTGCATCTTGGCTTGGATTGCGTTCTCGCGGTAGAATTTTTTTGTTTTCTATGCTACGAATCCCATCAATACTCTCTCCATCATGAGGATAAAAGTTATAAATGTAATTCCTATCAATATGCACTTCATGAGGAGGATAAAATTTAGAATAAAAGAGAGATACAATTTCCTCCCAACCAAGAGAATGACTATTCTTCAGCAATTTATACCAATGCGCCGCTTTACCAGACAGCGAAATAGAGAATAGTTTCTTCCTTACTTCATTCATTGAGATACCTGCACACTTGAATAACCCGCATAATTCATGCAAAAATAGTAAATGATCTCCAGGATGGACAGTTCCATCCCCTTCATAGCGGTTATCCATAACACGTTCAATAATTTTCATGGGTATCTCGAAAGCAGTACTTGCAGTAGGTGGATTTAAAATATCACAAGCACCATTAGAGTTATTGCATATGGGGGATAAAGTATTATCAGAGCAAATTTTCTCCCCTAAAGATGGGAAGCTAAAAAGATCATAAAACTAGCTTCCCCAAGCTTAGACTTCTCCATAGCATTAAAAGTGATTGCGTTCATACTAATAACATTGCTACTAGCATGCAAATAAGGTTCCATAGAGTTTTTAATTTTCGCATCACACAATTCATGTCTTAACTTAGGAAATAAATTAAAAAGCTCACAGTTGTTTTCCATTATGCCTTACTAGTGTAAAACAAGAAACAAAAAGATGCAATTGTAGGATCTAAAGGAAATAGCTTCGAGCACTTACAATGGCACCAGAAAATAACTTAGTTACCTGGGACCAGCGTGTGAGTGCCTTTTACCTTTCCTCCCCGGCAACGGCGCGAGAAAATAGCTTGATGTCTACTCACACTTCTTTTCCTGTAGACAGTGTTGGGCCTCCAAGAGCAGAGGTTTGTAGAACAGCAGCAAGTTTTCCCTTAAGTGGATCACCCAACGTTTATCGAACTCAGGGAGGAAGAGGTCAAAGATATCCCTCTCAAGCAACCCTGTAATCACGATACAAGAAGTCTCTTGTGTCCCCAACACACCTAATACACTTGTCAGATGTATAGGTGCACTAGTTCGGCGAAGAGATAGTGAAATACAAATTGTATGGATGTATATGAGTTGTAATAGCAATATGAATAAAATATGGCAGCAAGGAAACATGCAACAGAACAGCAAATAAACGGAGATTCGATATTCGGAAACAAGGCCTAGGGATCCTACTTTCACTAGTGGACACTCTCAACAATGATCACATAATAAAACCACTCTACACTCTCTTGTTGGATGACAAACACCATTAATTGTGTAGGGCTACAAGAGCACCTCAATGTCGGAGTTAACAAGCTCCACAACATTCGATGTTCATATTTAAATAACCTTAGAGTGCATGATAGACCAACGCAATTATACCGAGTACTAACATAGCATGCACACCGTCACCGACAGGCTATGAAAGGGGGAATAGATCACATCAATACCATCATAGTAATAGTTAACTTCATAATCTACAAGAGATCACAATCTTAGCTTATACCAAGTACTACATGATGCACACACTGTCACCATTACATCATGGAGGAGGAATAGACTACTTTAATAACATCACTAGAGTAGCACATAGATGATATTCAACTAGATCACAAAAAGAGAGATGAACCACATAGCTACGGTAGAGCCCTCAGCCTCGGGGGAGAATTACTCCCTCCTCATCATGGAGACAGCGATGGCGGTGAAGATGGCGGTGGAGATGGCGGTGGAGATGCCTTCCGGGGGCAATTCCCCGACCCGGCAGGGTGCCGAAACAGAGACTTCTATCCCCCGAATTTGAGTTTCGTGATGGCGGCGGCTCTGGAAGGTTTTCTGGTGTTTCGTCAATCCGTGTCGATGTTTTAGGTCAGGGAGCTTCTTATAGGCGGAGAGTTGGAGTCGGAGGGGGTCTGGGGCCGCCAGACAACAGGGGGGCGCGCCCCCCCTTGGGCCGCGCCGCCCACATGTGTGGGGCCCACAGGGCTCCCCTCTGGTGCCTCTCCGGTGTTCTGGAAGCTTCGTGGAATTATAAGATGCTGGGCGTCGATTTTGTCCAATTCCGAGAATATTTCCTTACTAGGATTTCTGAAACCAAAAACAGCAGAAAACAGGAACTGGCACATCGGCATCTCGTCAATAGGTTAGTTCCGGAAGATGCATAAAATCATCATAAAGTGTGAACAAAACATGTAGGTATTGTCATAAAACAAGCATGGAACATCAGAAATTATAGATACGTTGGAGACGTATCATCTCTCCAATAAGATAAATAGCATGTTGGGTGAACAAATTACAGTTGGGCAATTGACAAATAGAGAGAGCATAGCAATGCACATACATATCATGATGACTACTTTGAGATTTACTTAGGGCATTACGACAAAGAACATAGACCGCTCTCCAGCATGCATCTATGCCTAAAATTCCACCTTCGGGTTAGCATCCGCACCCCTCCAGTATTAAGTTGTAAACAACAAACAATTGCATTAAGTACTGTGCGTGATGTAAACAATACAAATATCCTTAGACAAAGCATCGTTGTTTTATCCCTAGTGGCAACAGCACATCCATAACCTTAGAACTTTCTGTCACTGTCCCAGATTCAATGGAGGCATGAACCAACTATCGAGCATAAATACTCCCTCTTGGAGTTACAAGTATCAACTTGGCCAGAGCCTCTACTAGCAACGGAGAGCATGCAAGATCATAAACAACACATATATGATAGATCAATAATCAACTTGACATAGTATTCCATATTCATCGGATCCCAACAAACACAACATGTAGCATTACAAATAGATTATCTTGATCATGATAGGCAGCTCACAAGATCTAAACATGATAGCACAAGAGGAGAAGACAACCATCTAGCTACTGCTATGGACCCATAGTCCAAGGATGAACTACTCACGCATCAATCCGGAGGCGGGTATGGTGATGTAGAGCCCTCCGGTGATGATTCCCCTCTCCGGCAGGGTGCCGGAGGCGATCTCCTGAATCCCCCGAGATGGGATTGGCGGCGGTGGCGTCTCTGGAACTTTTCTCGTATCGTGGCTCTCGGTAATAGGGTTTTCGCGACAGAGAGAATATATAGGCGAAGGGTGATACGTCTCCGACGTATCGATAATTTCTTGTGTTCCATGCCACATTATTGATGTTATCTACATGTTTTATGCACACTTTATGTCATATTCGTGCATTTTCTGGAACTAACCTATTAACAAGATGCCGAAGTGCCGCTTCCGTTTTCTCGCTGTTTTTGGTTTCAGAAATCCTAGTAACGAAATATTCTCGGAATCGGACGAAATCAACGCCCGGGTTCCTATTTTTCCCGGAACCATCCGGAACACCCGAGAGCCGCCGTAGGGGAGCCCCGGGGGCCCCACACCACACCCCGGTGCGGCCGGAGGGGGCCGCGCCGCCCTATGGTGTGGGCCCCCGGAAGCCCTCCTGCGCCGCCTCTTCGCCTATATAAAGCCCCCGGATCGAAAACCCCGATGCGTTCGACGAAAACCACGAAACCTTCCGCGAGCCGCCGCCATCGCGAGGCCAAGATCCGGGGGACAGGAGTCTCCGTTCCGGCACGCTGCCGGAGCGGGGAAGTGCCCCCGAAGGCTTCTCCATCGACACCGCTGCCATCTCCACCGCCATCTTCATCACCACCGCTGCTCCCATGAGGAGGGAGTAGTTCTCCATCGAGGCTCGGGGCTGTACCGGTAGCTATGTGGTTAATCTCTCTCCATGTACTTCAATACAATGATCTCATGAGCTGCTTTACATGATTGAGATTCATATGAGTTTTGTATCACAATTCATCTATGTGCTACTCTAGTGATGTTATTAAAGTAGTCCTATTCCTCCCGCACGTGTGTAAAGGTGACTAGTGTGTGCACCGTGTGGTTCTTGTCGTAGGCTATGATCATGATCTCTTGTAGATTATGGAGTTAATTATCATTATGATGGTATTGATGTGATCTATCTGGTTATGTTGATCTATCTTACACTATAAGGTTACTTAAATATGAACAAATTGTGGAGCTTGTTAACTCCGGCATTGAGGGTTCGTGTAATCCTACGCAATGCGTTCATCATCCAACAAAAGTGTAGAGTATGCATTTATCTATTCTGTTATGTGATCAATGTTGAGAGTGTCCACTAGTGAAAGTATAATCCCTAGGCCTTGTTCCTAAATACTGCTGAGTTACTACTGCTTGTTTACTGTTTTACTGCGTTACTACTGCTGCAATACTACCACCATCAACTACACACCATCAAGCTATTTCCTGGCACCGTTGCTACTGCTCATATATATTCATACCACCTGTATTTCACTATCTCTTCGCCGAACTAGTGCACCTATTAGGTGTGTTGGGGACACAAGAGACTTCTTGCTTTGTGGTTGCAGGGTTGCATAAGAGGGATATCTTTGACCTCTTCCTCCCTGAGTTCGATAAACCTTGGGTGATTCACTTAAGGGAAAACTTGCTGCTGTTCTACAAACCTCTCGCTCTTGGAGGCCCAACACTGTCTACGGGAAAGGAGGGGGAACGTAGACATCAAGCACTTTTCTCGGCGCCGTTGCCGGGGAGGAAAGGTAAAAGGCACTCATACTCCGGTTCCGGGTAAAGTACTTTTCCGGCGCCATTGTGTTTGTGCTCGAAGCTATTTCCTTTAGATCCTGCAATTGCATCTTTTTGTTTCTTGTTTACACTAGTAAGGCATAATGGACAACATCTCGTGAGCTTTTTATTCTATTTCCCGAGTCAAGACATGAATGGTTTAATGCGAAAATTAAAAAACCCATGGAATCTTATTTGCATGCTAGTAGCAATGATATTAGTATGAACGCTTTGAACACCATTGTTGCTAATGATATGGAAAATTCTAAGCTTGGGGAAGCTGGCTTTGATGAGCATGATATTTTTAGTCCCCCAAGCATTGAGGAGAAAATTTTCTTTGATGATACTTTGCCTCCTATTTATGATGATTATAATGATAGTGGTCTTTTGGTGCCACCTACTATGGAGAGTAAATTTTGTTGTGATTATACTATGCCTCCTACACTTGATGAGAATAATAATGATAGCTACTTTGTTGAATTTGCTCCCACTACAACTAATAAAACTGATTATGCCTATGTGGAGAGTAATAATTTTATGCATGAGACTCATGATAAGAATGCTTTATGTGATAGTTATATTGTTGAGTTTGCTAATGTTGCTACTGAAAGTTATTATGAGAGAGGAAAATATGGTTGTAGAAATTTTCATGTTACTAAAACACCTCTCTATGTGCTGAAATTTTTGAAGCTACACTTGTTTTATCTTCCTATGCTTGTTACTTTGCTCTTCATGAACTTGTTTATTTACAAGATTCCTTTGCATAGGAAGCATGTTAGACTTAAATGTGTTTTGAATTTGCCTCTTGATGCTCTCTTTTGCTTCAAATACTATTTCTTATGAGTGCATCATTAAAACTGCTGAGCCTATCTTAATGGCTATAAAGAAAGAACTTCTTGGGAGATAACCCATGTGTTATTTTGCTACAGTAATTTGTTTTTATTTTGTGTCTTGGAAGTTGTTTACTACTGTAGCAACCTCTCCTTATCTTAGTTTTGTGTTTTATTGTGCCAAGTGAAGCCTCTAATCGAAGGTTGATACTAGATTTGGATTTCTGCGCAGAAACAGATTTCTATCTGTCACGAATCTAGGATTTTCTCTCTGTAGAAAAATCAGAAAAATATGCCAATTTACGTGCGTGTTCCTCAGATATGTACGCAACTTTCATTAGTTTTGAGTTTTCTGATCTGAGCAACGGAAGTATTTATTAGAAATTCGTCTTTACGGACTGTTCTGTTTTGACAGATTCTGCCTTTTATTTCGCATTGCTTCTTTCGCTGTGTTGGGTGGATTCCTTTGTTCCATTACCTTCCAGTAGCTTTGAGCAATGTCCAGAAGTGTTAAGAATGATTGTGTCACCTCTGAACATGTGAGTTTTTGATTATGTACTAACCCCTCTAATGAAGTTTATGAGAAGTTTGGTGTGAAGGAAGTTTTCAAGGGTCAAGAGAGGAGGATGATATACTATGATCAAGGAGAGTGAAAGCTCTAAGCTTGGGGATGCCCCGGTGGTTCACCCCTGAATATATCAAGAAGACTCAAGCGTCTAAGCTTGGGGATGCCCAAGGCATCCCCTTCTTCATCGACAACATTATCAGGTTCCTCCCCGAAACTATATTTTTATTCCATCACATCTTATGTGCTTTGCTTGGAGCGTCGGTTTGTTTTTGTTTTTGTTTTGTTTGAATAAAATGGATCCTAGCATTCACTTTATGGGAGAGAGACACGCTCCGCTGTAGCATATGGACAAGTATGTCCTTGGTTTCTACTCATAGTATTCATGGCGAAGTTTCTTCTTCGTTAAATTGTTATATGGTTGGAATTGGAAAATGATACATGTAGTAATTGCTATAAATGTCTTGGGTAATGTGATACTTGGCAATTGTTGTGCTCATGATTAAGCTCTTGCATCATATGCTTTGCACCCATTAATGAAGAAATACATAGAGCATGCTAAAATTTGGTTTGCATATTTGGTTTCTCTAAGGTCTAGATAATTTCTAGTATTGAGTTTGAACAACAAGGAAGACGGTGTAGAGTCTTATAATGTTTTCAATATGTCTTTTATGTGAGTTTTGCTGCACCGGTTCATCCTTGTGTTTGTTTCAAATAACCTTGCTAGCCTAAACCTTGTATCGAGAGGGAATACTTCTCATGCATCCAAAATCCTTGAGCCAAACAACACTATGCCATTTGTGTCCACCATACCTACCTACTACATGGTATTTTCCGCCATTCCAAAGTAAATTGCTTGAGTGCTACCTTTAAAATTCCATCATTCACCTTTGCAATATATAGCTCATGGGACAAATAGCTTAAAAACTATTGTGGTATTGAATATGTAATTATGCACTTTATCTCTTATTAAGTTGCTTGTTGTGCGATAACCATGTTCACTGGGGACGCCATCAACTTTTCATTGTTGAAATTTCATGTGAGTTGCTATGCATGTCCGTCTTGTCTGAAGTAAGAGAGATCTACCACCATATGGTTAAGCATGCATATGTTAGAGAAGAACATTGGGCCGCTAACTAAAGCCATGCTCCATGGTGGAAGTTTCAGTTTTGGACAACAATCCTCAAATCTCAAATGAGAAAATTATTAATTGTTGGTATATGCTTATGCATAAAAGAGGAGTCCATTATCTGTTGTCTATGTTGTCCCGGTATGGATGTCTAAGTTGAAGAATAATCAATAGCGAGAAATCCAATGCGAGCTTTCTCCTTAGACCTTTGTACAGGCGGCATAGAGGTACCCCTTTGTGACACTTGGTAAAAACAATGCATTGTGATGATCCGGTAGTCCAAGCTAATTAGGACAAGGTGCGGGCACTATTAGTACACTATGCATGAGGCTTGCAACTTATAAGATATAATTTACATGATGCATATGCTTTATTACTACCGTTGACAAAATTGTTTCATGTTTTCAAAATCAAAGCTCTAGCACAAATATAGCAATCGATGCTTTTCCTCTATGGAGGACTATTCTTTTACTTTCAATGTTGAGTCAGTTCACCTATTTCTCTCCACCTCAAGAAGCAAACACTTGTGTGAACTGTGCATTGATTCCTACATATTTGCTTATTGCACTTATTATATTACTCTATGTTGACAATATCCATGAGATATACATGTTACAAGTTGAAAGCAACCGCTGAAACTTAATCTTCTTTTGTGTTGCTTCAATGCCTTTACTTTGAATTATTGCTTTATGAGTTAACTCTTATGCAAGACTTATTGATGCTTGTCTTGAAGTGCTATTCATGAAAAGTCTTTGCTATATGATTCACTTGTTTACTCATGTCATATACATTGTTTCAATCGCTGCATTCACTACATATGCTTTACAAATAGTATGATCAAGTTTATGATGGCATGTCACTCCAGAAATTATCTGTGTTATCGTTTTACCTGCTCGGGACGAGCAGAACTAAGCTTGGGGATGCTGATACGTCTCCGACGTATCGATAATTTCTTGTGTTCCATGCCACATTATTGATGTTATCTACATGTTTTATGCACACTTTATGTCATATTCGTGCATTTTCCGGAACTAACCTATTAACAAGATGCCGAAGTGCCGGTTCTCGTTTTCTGCTGTTTTTGGTTTCGAAATCCTAGTAACGAAATATTCTCGGAATCGGACGAAATCAACGCCCGGGTTCCTATTTTTCCCGGAACCATCCAGAACACCCGAGAGCCGCCGGAGGGGAGCCACGGGGGCCCCACACCACACCCCGGCGCGGCCGGAGGGGGCCGCGCCGCCCTATGGTGTGGGCCCCCGAAGCCCTCCTGCGCCGCCTCTTCGCCTATATAAAACCCCTGGATCGAAAACCCTGATGCGTTCGACGAAAACCACAGAAACCTTCCAGAGCCGCCGCCATCGCGAGGCCAAGATCTGGGGGACAGGAGTCTCTGTTCCGGCACGCTGCCGGAGCGGGGAAGTGCCCCCGGAAGGCTTCTCCATCGACACCGCTGCCATCTCCACCACCATCTTCATCACCACTGATGCTCCCATGAGGAGGGAGTAGTTCTCCATCGAGGCTCGGGGCTGTACCGGTAGCTATGTGGTTAATCTCTCTCCATGTACTTCAATACAATGATCTCATGAGCTGCTTTACATGATTGAGATTCATATGAGTTTTGTATCACAATTCATCTATGTGCTACTCTAGTGATGTTATTAAAGTAGTCCTATTCCTCCCGCACGTGTGTAAAGGTGACTAGTGTGTGCACCGTGTGGTTCTTGTCGTAGGCTATGATCATGATCTCTTGTAGATTATGGAGTTAATTATCATTATGATGGTATTGATGTGATCTATCTGGTTATGTTGATCTATCTTACACTATAAGGTTACTTAAATATGAACAAATTGTGGAGCTTGTTAACTCCGGCATTGAGGGTTCGTGTAATCCTACGCAATGCGTTCATCATCCAACAAAAGTGTAGAGTATGAATTTATCTATTCTGTTATGTGATCAATGTTGAGAGTGTCCACTAGTGAAAGTATAATCCCTAGGCCTTGTTCCTAAATACTGCTGAGTTACTACTGCTTGTTTATCTGTTTTACTTGCGTTACTATCGCTGCAATACTACCACCATCAACTACACACCATCAAGCTATTTCCCGGCACCGTTGCTACTGCTCATATATATTCATACCACCTGTATTTCACTATCTCTTCGCCGAACTAGTGCACCTATTAGGTGTGTTGGGGACACAAGAGACTTCTTGCTTTGTGGTTGCGGGGTTGCATAAGAGGGATATCTTTGACCTCTTCCTCCCTGAGTTCGATAAACCTTGGGTGATTCACTTAAGGGAAAACTTGCTGCTGTTCTACAAACCTCTGCTCTTGGAGGCCCAACACTGTCTACAGGAAAGGAGGGGGAACGTAGACATCAAAGGGGCAGAGTCGGGGGACGCTCGAGGGGCCCACCCCATAGGGCGGCGCGGCCAGGGGTGGGGCCGCGCCCCCTATGGTGTGGCCGCCTCGTCGCCCCTCTTCGTCTCCTCTTCGGACTTCTGGAAGGCTCCGTGGAAAATAAGACCGTGGGCTTTTGTTTCGTCCAATTCCGAGAATATGTCCTGTGTAGGATTTCTGAAACCAAAAACAGCGAGAAAACGAGAACTGGCGCTTCGGCATGTTGTTAATAGGTTAGTGCCGGAAAATGCATCAAAATGATATAAAGTGTATATAAAATATGTGAGTATTGTCATAAAACTAGCATGGAACATAAGAAATTATAGATACGTTTGAGACGTATCACTGGACAAGCAGAAGTGTTCTTTTTTTTGGCACAGCTCATTGATCTGAACCGTGCATCTAGGGTTGGATATGTGGCATCGAAGTTGGCTTGTCAGATTGGTGAGGATGATTGGGCTACACAAATGTAGATAATGCCTATATTTACTGAAATGGCAGTGTTATCAGGAAAGACAGGTGCAGAAGAGACAGTTAATCATTTTGAGGAGGTTGTATCTATTGATTGGAATACAGTTGAGATAAGTGACCGATCAGATTTGGTCATTGCTCCAATATCTGACATTCAAATGGCAACTATGTTTGGTATTCCTGTAGATGAGAAAGACAAGGAAAATGAGAAAGATGAATTTGCAGATGATGGTAATAGACATTCAAGGACTACAAATGCAGATGCAGATGCAGATATAGATTCAGAGTTGATGCATAATGTTGCAGTTGAAGTGGGTGATGGACATGATGATGAGCTTATATGTGTTTACGATAAAGAAAATCTAGTTATTGGAGTAGGTAAATTGTTTCCAAGCATGCATGGGTTTAGGATGTGTTTCAGGACTTATGAAGTCAAATGCGAGTTTGAAACCAAGACTTTGTGGACAGATACAAAAAAAAATATATGCCAAATGCAAATGTTATGATGGTGGTGGCATACCATGCAAGTGGTATATATCAGCTAGACGTAAACCTGATGGAAGGACAATAAGGGTGAATCAAATTTCAAAAGAACATACTGTAGGATAACGTTGCATAGAAAACAAAAATTTTCCTACCGCGAACACGCAATCCAAGCCAAGATGCAATCTAGAAGACGGTAGCAACGAGGGGGTATCGAGTCTCACCCTTGAAGAGATTCCAAAGCCTACAAGATGAGGCTCTTGTTGCTGCGGTAGACGATCACTTGCCGCTTGCAAAAGCGCGTAGAAGATCTTGATCACGATCGGTTCCGGCGCCACGAACGGGCAGCACCTCCGTACTCGGTCACACGTTCGGTTGTTGATGAAGACGACGTCCACCTCCCCGTTCCAGCGGGCAGCGGAAGTAGTAGCTCCTCTTGAATCCGAC
>NC_061513.1:95746115-95759580 GCF_022539505.1 Lolium rigidum
TTGCTGCTGAACAGTTACGTATCGCATCAAGCATCCCCAAGCTTAGTTCTCGCTCGTCCCGAGCGGGTAAAACGATAACACGGATAATTTCTGAAGTGATATGCCATCATAACCTTGATCATACTATTTGTAAACATATGTAGTGGATGCAGCGATCAAAACAATGGTAATGACATGAGTAAACAGGTGAATCATATAGCAAAGACTTTTCATGAATAGTACTTCAAGACAAGTATTAATAAGTCTTGCATAAGAGTTAACTCATAAAGCAATAAATCAAAGTAAAGGCATTGAAGCAACACAAAGGAAGATTAAGTTTCAGCGGTTGCTTTCAACTTGTAACATGTATATCTCATGGATAATTGTCAACATAGAGTAATATAACAAGTACAATATGCAAGTATGTAGGAATCAATGCACAGTTCACACAAGTGTTTGCTTCTTGAGGTGGAGAGAGATAGGTGAACTGACTCAACATAAAAGTAAAGAGAATGGTCCTTCAAAGAGGAAAGCATCGATTGCTATATTTGTGCTAGAGATTTTATTTTGAAAACATGAAACAATTTTGTCAACGGTAGTAATAAAGCATATGAGTTATGTACATTATATCTTACAAGTTGCAAGTCTCATGCATAGTATACTAATAGTGCCCGCACCTTGTCCTAATTAACTTGGACTACCGGATCTTTGCAATGCATATGTTTTGACCAAGTGTCACAATGGGGTACCTCCATGCCGCCTCGTACAAAGGTCTAAGGAGAAAGCTCGCATTTTGGATTTCTCGCTTTTGATTATTCTCAACTTAGACATCCATACCGGAACAACATGGACAACAGATAATGGACTCCTCTTTAATGCATAAGCATGTGGCAACAATTATTATTCTCATATGAGATTGAGGATATATGTCCAAGACTGAAACTTCCACCATGATTCATGGCTTTAGTTAGCGGCCCAATGTTCTTCTCTAACAATATGCATGCTCCAACCATTAAGGTGGTAGATCTCTCTTACTTCAGACAAGACGGACATGCATAGCAACTCACATGATATTCAACAAAGAATAGTTGATGGCATCCCCAGAAACATGGTTATCGCTCAACAAGCAACTTAATAAGAGATAAAGTGCATAAGTACATATTCAACACCACAATAGTTTTTAAGCTATTTGTCCCATGAGCTATATATTGCAAAGGTGAATGATGGAATTTTAAAGGTAGCACTCAAGCAATTTACTTTGGAATGGCGGATAAATACCATGTAGTAGGTAGGTATGGTGGACACAAATGGCATAGTGGTTGGCTCAAGGATTTTGGATGCATGAGAAGTATTCCCTCTCGATACAAGGTTTAGGCTAGCAAGGTTATTTTAAACAAACACAAGGATGAACGGTACAGCAAAACTCACATAAAAGACATATGGTAAACATTATAAGACTCCATACCGTCTTCCTTGTTGTTCAAAACTCAATACTAGATGTTATCTAGACTCTAGAGAAACCAAATATGCAAACCAAATTAGCAAGCTCTAAGTATTTCTTCATTAATGGGTGCAAAGTATATGATGCAAGAGCTTAAACATGAGCACAACAATTGCCAAGTATCAAATTATCCAAGAAATTTTTAGAGTTACTACATGTAGCATTTTCCAATTCCAACCATATAACAGTTTAACAAAGAAGAAACTTCGCCATGAATACTATGAGTAGAGCCTAAGGACATATTTTTCCATATGCTACAGCGGAGCGTGTCTCTCTCCCACAAAGTGAATGCTAGGATCCATTTTATTCAAACAAAACAAAAAACAAAAACAAACCGACGCTCCAAGCAAAGTACATAAGATGTGACGGAATAAAAATATAGTTTCGGGGAGGAACCCGATAATGTTGTCGATGAAGAAGGGGATGCCTTGGGCATCCCCAAGCTTAGACGCTTGAGTCTTCTTAGAATATGCAGGGGTGAACCACCGGGGCATCCCCAAGCTTAGAGCTTTCACTCTCCTTGATCATATTGCATCATACTCCTCTCTTGATCCTTGAAAACTTCCTCCACACCAAACTCGAAACAACTCATTAGAGGGTTAGTGCATAATAAAAATTCACATGTTCAGAGGTGACACAATCATTCTTAACACTTCTGTACATTGCATAAAGCTACTGGACATTAGTGTATCAAAGAAATTCATCCAACATAGCAAAAGAGGCAATGCGAAATAAAAGACAGAATCTGTCAAAACAGAACAGTCCGTAAATATGGATTTTATTAGGCCACCAGACTTGCTCAAACGAAAATGCTCAAATTGAATGAAAGTTGCGTACATATCTGAGGATCATTCTCGTAAATTGGCGTAATTTTCTGAGCTACCTACAGGGAGATAGACCCAGATTCGTGACAGCAAAGAAATCTGGAACTGCGCAGTAATCCAAATCTAGTACTTACTTTTCTATCAAAGACTTTACTTGGCACAACAAAACTCAAAACTAAGATAAGGAGAGGTTGCTACAGTAGTAAACAACTTCCAAGACACAAATATAAAACAAAAATACTGTAGTAAAAACATGGGTTGTCTCCCATAAGCGCTTTTCTTTAACGCCTTTCAGCTAGGCGCGAAAAGTGTATCTCAAGTATTATCGAAGGGTGGTGCACCTACAGCGGGGTTTGGAGTTTTCTCAATCATGCATAGTATATTGGATACATAAGTTTCAGCGTCTCCCTTCTCATTAGTCTTGGGCTTGCTACTCTCATCGAACAAATTTTCAGGAACAAGCCAAGCATAGTTATGTTCTAGTGCATCATTCATAGCTAGGAGTTTACATGGTATGGGTGCTTTGATCTCCCCACCATCATTAATATTATTAGTGTATCTTATTCTATCCATGTCCATCTTTTCAAGGAGACCAAAAAAATTAGTATGAGAACCAAGCATATTAAATTTAGTAAAGACCTTTCTAGCTTCTCTTGCTAGACCACCAAATTCTCTAAGAAGGGTTTCTAAAACAAAATCTTTCTTTTCCCCTTCTTCCATATCACCAAGTGTAAGAAACATGTGTTGGATTATAGGATTAAGATTAACAAATTTAGTTTCCAACAGGCGAACTAAAGCAGCAGCAGCAATTTCATAAGTGGGAGCAAGGTCTACCAAGTGTCTATCTTCAAAATCTTCAATGGTACTAACATGGGTGAAAAATTCTTCTATATTGTTTCTCCCAATGATAGACCCGCGTCCTACCGGTATGTTCTTTGCGGTGAAATTAAAAGGAAACATGATGAATTAAGTAAAGTAAATGCAAATAACTAATTTTTTTGTGTTTTTGATATAGCAAACAAGACAGTAAATAAAGTAAAGCTAGCAACTAATTTTTTTGTGTTTTGATATAAGTGCAGCAAACAAAGTAGTAAATAAAATAAAGCAAGACAAAAACAAAGTAAAGAGATTGAGAAGTGGAGACTCCCCTTGCAGCGTGTCTTCATCTCCCCGGCAACGGCGCCAGAAAATATGCTTGATGGCGTGTATTTCACACGTTCGTTGGGCAACCCTGATACGTCTCCAACGTATCTATAATTTCCGATGTTCCATGCTTGTTTTATGACAATACCAACATGTTTTGTTCACACTTTATATCATTTTTATGCGTTTTCCGGAACTAACCTATTGACGAGATGCCGAGAGGCCAGTTGCTGTTTTCTGCTATTTTTGGTTTCAGAAATCCTAGTAACGAAATATTCTCGGAATCGGACGAAATCAACGCCCAGGTTCCTATTTTTCCCGGAACCATCCAGAACACACGAGAAGGGCCAGAGAAGGGGGAGAGGGCCACCAGACCACACCCCGGCGCGGCCAAGGGGGGCGCGCCCCCCTATGGTCTGGGCAGCCCAGGCCCCCTCCGACTTCGACTCTTCGCCTATTTAAGTCGTCGTGACCTAAAACCTCGACACCAATTGACGAAACTCCAGAAAGACTCCAGGGGCGCCGCCACCGTCACGAAACTCCAATTCGGGGGACAGAACTCGTTCCGGCACCCTGCCGGAGCGGGGAAGTGCCCCCGGAAGGCTTCTCCATCGACACCGCTGCCATCTCCATCGCCACCGCTGCCATCTCCACCGCCATCTTCATCACCGCTGCTGCTCCCATGAGGAGGGAGTAGTTCTCCATCGAGGCTCGGGGCTGTACCGGTAGCTATGTGGTTAATCTCTCTCCATGTACTTCAATACAATGATCTCATGAGCTGCTTTACATGATTGAGATTCATCTGAGTTTTGTATCACTACTATCTATGTGCTACTCTAGCAAAGTTATTAAAGTAGTTCTATTCCTCCTGCACGTGTGTAATGGTGACAGTGAGTGCACCGTGTTAGTACTTGGTTTATGCTATGATCATGATCTCTTGTAGATTGAGAAGTTAACTATTGCTATGATAATATTGATGTGATCTATTCCTCCTACATATGCATGAAGGTGACAGTGTGCATGCTATGCTAGTACTTGGTTTAGTAGCGTTGATCTATCTTACACTAAAGGTTACTTAAACATGAGCATTATTGTGGAGCTTGTTAACTCCGGCATTGAGGGTTCGTGTAATCCTACGCAATGTGTTCATCATCCAACAAAAGTGTAGAGTATGCATTTATCTATTCTGTTATGTGATCAATGTTGAGAGTGTCCACTAGTGAAAGTGTAATCCCTAGGCCTTGTTCCTAAATACTGCTGAGTTACTACTCGCTTGTTTACTACTCGCTGCGTTACTACTACTTGCGTTACTACTCGCTTGTTTACTCGTTTCTATGCGTTACTACTCGCTGCAATACCACCACCATCAACTACACGCCAAGCACTTTTCCGGCACCGTTGCTACTGCTCATACTTATTTATACCACCTGTATTTCACTATCTCTTCGCCGAACTAGTGCACCTATTTGGTGTGTTGGGGACACAAGAGACTTCTTGCTTTGTGGTTGCAGGGTTGCATGAGAGGGATATCTTTGACCTCTTCCTCCCCGAGTTCGATAAACCTTGGGTATCCACTTAAGGGAAACTTGCTGCTGTTCTACAAACCTCTCCTCTTGGAGGCCCAACACTGTCTACAGGAAAGGAGGGGGAACGTAGACATCAAGCACTTTTCTGGCGCCGTTGCCGGGGAGGAAAGGTAAAAAGGCTCTCATACTACGGTCCCAGGTAAAGTATTTTTCCGGCGCCGTTGTGTGTGTGCTCAAAGCTATTTCCTTTAGATCCTGCAATTGCATCTTGTTGTTTCTTGTTTACACTAGTTTGGCATAATGTACAAGAGTGAGCTTCTTATTCTATTTCCTGATTTAAAACATGGATTGTTTGATGCGAAAATTAAAAAACCTATGAAATCTTCTTTGCATGCTGGTAGTAATATTAGTATGAACGCTTTGAACACCATTGTTGACAATAATATAGAAAGTTCTAAGCTTGGGGAAGCTAGTTTGCATGATATTTTTAGTCCCCCAAGCATTGAGGAGAAAATTTTCTTTGATGATACTTTGCCTCCTATTTCTGATGATGATAATGATAATGGTCTTTTGGTGCCACTTACTGCTGAGAGTAAATTTTGTTGTGATTATACTATGCCTCCTACACTTGATGAGAATAATAATGATAGCTACTTTGTTGAATTTGCTCCCACTACAACTAATAAAATTGATTATGCCTATGTGGAGAGTAATAATTTTATGCATGAGACTCATGATAAGAATGCTTTATGTGATAGTTATATTGTTGAGTTTGCTCATGTTGCTACTGAAAGTTATTATGAGAGAGGAAAATATGGTTGTAGAAATTTTCATGTTACTAAAACACCTCTCTATGTGCTGAAATTTTTGATGCTACACTTGTTTTATCTTCCTATGCTTGTTACTTTGCTCTTCATGAACTTGTTTATTTACAAGATTCCTATGCATAGGAAGCATGTTAGACTTAAATGTGTTTTGAATTTGCCTCTTGATGCTCTCTTTTGCTTCAAATACTATTTCTTGCGAGTGCATCATTAAAACTGCTGAGCCCATCATAATGGCTAAAAAGAAAGAACTTCTTGGGAGATAACCCATGTGTTATTTTGCTACAGTATTTTGTTTTTATTTTGTGTCTTGGAAGTTGTTTACTACTGTAGCAACCTCTCCTTATCTTAGTTTTGAGTTTTGTTGTGCCAAGTTAAGCCGTTGATAGAAAAGTAAGTACTAGATTTGGATTACTGCGCAGTTCCAGATTTCTTTGCTGTCACGAATCTGAGCCCACTGCCCTGCAGGAAGCTCAGAAAATTATGCCAATTTACGTGCATGATCCTCAGATATGTACGCAACTTTCATTCAATTTGAGCATTTTCATTTGAGCAAGTCTGGTGGCCTAATAAAATCCATCTTTACGGACTGTTCTGTTTTGACAGATTCTGCCTTTTATTTCGCATTGCCTCTTTCGCTATGTTGGATGAATTTCTTTGATCCACTAATGTCCAGTAGCATTATGCAATGTCCAGAAGTGTTAAGAATGATTGTGTCACCTCTGAACATGTGAATTTTTATTGTCCACTAACCCTCTAATGAGTTGTTTCGAGTTTGGTGTGGAGGAAGTTTTCAAGGGTCAAGAGAGGAGGATGATATACTATGATCAAGGAGAGTGAAAGCTCTAAGCTTGGGGATGCACCCGGTGGTTCACCCCTGCATATATCAAGAAGACTCAAGCGTCTAAGCTTGGGGATGCCCAAGGCATCCCCTTCTTCATCAACAAATTATCAGGTTCCTCCCCTGAAACTACATTTTTATTCGGCCACATCTTATGTGCTTTTTCTTGGAGCGTCGGTTTGTTTTTGTTTTTGTTTTGTTTGAATAAAATGGATCCTAGCATTCACTTTATGGGAGAGATACACGCTCCGCTGTAGCATATGGACAAATATGTCCTTGGTTTCTACTCATAGTATTCATGGCGAAGTTTCTCCTTCGTTAAATTGTTATATGGTTGGAATTGGAAAATGATACATGTAGTAATTGCTATAATGTCTTGGGTAATGTGATACTTGGCAATTGTTGTGCTCTTGTTTAAGCTCTTGCATCATATACTTTGCACCTATTAGTGAAGAAATACATAGAGCTTGTTAAAATTTGGTTTGCATGAGTGGTTTCTCTAGAGTCTAGATATTTTCTAGTGAGGTGTTTGAACAACAAGGAAGACGATGTATAGTCTTATAATGCTTGTAATATGTCTTTTATGTGAGTTTTGCTGCACCGGTTCATCCTTGTGTTTGTTTCAAATAAGCCTTGCTAGCCTAAACCTTGTATCGAGAGGGAATACTTCTCATGCATCCAAAATACTTGAGCCAACCACTATGCCATTTGTGTCCACCATACCTACCTACTATGTGGTATTTCCTGCCATTCCAAAGTAAATTGCTTGAGTGCTACCTTTAAACAATTCAAAATTTATCACCTCTGATTTGTGTCAATGTTTTATAGCTCATGAGGAAGTATGTGGTGTTTAGCTTTCAACCTTGTCATTTACTTTTGACGGACTCTCATATGGACTAGTGGCACATCCGCTTATCCAAT
The DNA here is from genome assembly GCF_022539505.1 of Lolium rigidum. Taxonomy (NCBI): domain Eukaryota; kingdom Viridiplantae; phylum Streptophyta; class Magnoliopsida; order Poales; family Poaceae; genus Lolium; species Lolium rigidum. The sequence goes on from NC_061513.1 coordinate 95,753,675, forward strand.
AATTTTGCAAAAAGAGCTGGCAATGGGATTCCCAGTCCCAAATTAATTAACAAAAACTAGTCATTAACCCGTGCACCCGCCCGGGCTAGGGTTTTTAAAATTAATTATATGAAAAATTATAGTATGGACATGCATCTTTATTTAGGTAACATACATTATATTAGTGAACAATATGGTTGCCAATCCAAAAAAAAATTGCGTTTTCATTGGAGGAGTTGTTGTAATCTCAGATGTAGCTATTTTTCCCACTTATTTGGTGTGCCACAATTTTAAAAGTTGATCTCAACTTATTGTACTACAAAATTTTGTGGACCTATAATGTTTACATTGACTTTTCTTTTGCATTTGAGCGAAAAGAATATTATCAAATTTGGTTAATTTTACACTCCCACAAATTTTCTACCACTTCGTCTTTCTATTTCTATCATGCAATCAATTTTTCACAATTTATTTTTCTTGAAATTATAAAAGGTATTGCTACATTCGTACTTTCTGAAGATTATTATTATTTATTATATACCAGAAAACTATGTGCAATTAGTGGGTGTTAATAATTTTCTAAAAGCTCGAATAATCGAATGTATTTCCTTCTTAGCACGAAAGGATAACACGACATAGATTGTACCTATGTACAATATCCTAGAATTTTTCTATATGGACAAATATAATTTTCGTTTCACCCAATTTCGCTTGATTATAACCATGCATGTTACTTAAGATAATATATCTCCATACACGGTTACTATTGGTAATGTATATGTGATTTTCTAGCAACATAACATCATGACATATCAAAAAGCAATAGTTGTATTTTTCTAGTTTGCTTGGCTAGGAATTGATGATTTGGAATTTACATTCTTTAATCACTAATTATATCTTAGAAATATATACCCAAAAAGTATCAAACGTATTCATGCTCTAAGAAATTATTTATTTCCTAATTCACGTAAAAGCCAAAGTAATATATCCATAGAAAAACAAAGGAAAATTTTGTACTGCACGCACGGAGAAAAATAATCAATTCTTCCAGCTTCTTTACAATTGTTTTTCATGTGATATAGTCGGATGCAGTCAACGCACAGCGCCTGACGGCTTACTGGCAAGGAGCTCGCATCGAGCTGACATGTATCATATCCAACGGTGCTTCCGTACACCACGCTATATTTTTCAATCGGGTCATATCGTGCTCATATATTCGCAAAGCCGGTCGATATTTCCAGCAACATATTTATAGTATTCCTTGTACTCCCTTCAGATTGGTTTAACAGACGCACACGTAGTTTAAATAATTGTGCTGATCATTATTTTGATCAATACAATATAAAAATATATGTAACAAAAATATAATGTTAGAGACCTTTTTAAATACGAATCTAATATAATAGATTTTATATACATATAATTTATATTTTATTAACTAAATAAGTGATCAAACTTTGTCTAAAATTATGTGCGCTCATGTTAAACCGTACAGAGGGAGTAGCAAGTTCTCATGCGGTCTTTCTTTTTGGCCCAAACTATTTGTTGTCAAAAGCTAGACGCGAAGGTTTTAGAGTTGTTGTCGTGATTGACCGATTTATTATATGAAGTACACATCTTGGACATTTAAAACGTGCCAGCTGATTTGGGATTAGATTGGTTAGGCATAGTAAAAACCTTGGACTCCTAGGACATACGGGCTGACCAATAATTTGTTTTACGAACAATCTATGTATTAGATAAACGTGTATGCCCGACCCTTTAATTAAACGTGACTACGTAACTATTTACGTGACATTATAAATAATAGTTTTTTTGACTAATCTTAGCCGTAAATTTTAGATCTAACTGTCTTAATTATTCTGATGATGTGGATTAACGTGGTGTCTCCTATGGTGCCTCCAATTAGTAAATATAAGATATACACTCCTCCATGGTATGTGATTGTTGGACGGCACCCGAAGGATTCGGTTAGCCATGGCTTGTGTAAGCAAAGGTTGGGAGGAGTGTCATCATAATAAAACTAAAATAAAAAGGCACTCCTTCATGGTATGAGATTGTTGGCAGGCACCCGAGGATTCGGTTAGCCATGGTTTGTGAAAGAAAGGTTGGAAGGAGTGCCACCCAAAAATAAAATAATTCATGGGAGCCGCTCTTGGAAGTCCGGTTGGCGAGGTAGTTAGTGTACCCATTACCATTCGTTGACAACAACAAACACCTCTCAAAACTTTACTTTTTATGCTCTCTATATGTTTTCAAAACCAAAGCTCTAGCACAAATATAGCAATCGATGCTTTCCTCTTTGAAGGACCATTCTTTTACTTTTATTGTTGAGTCAGTTCACCTATTTCTCTCCACCTCAAGAAGCAAACATTTGTGTGAACTGTGCATTGATTCTTACATACTTGCTTATTGCATTTGTTATATTGCTCTGCATTGACAACTATCTATGAGATATACATGTTACAAGTTGAAAGCAACCGCTGAAACTTAATCTTCTTTTGTGTTGCTTCAATACCTTTACTAAGAATTTATTGCTTTATGAGTAACTCTTATGCAAGACTTGTTGATGCTTGTCTCGAAAGTACTATTCATGAAAAGTCTTTGCTATATGATTCAATTGTTTACTCATTGCATTTACATTGTTTCGAATCGCTGCATTCATCTCATATGCTTTACAATGGTATGATTAAGATTATGTTGGTAGCATGTCACCTCAGAAATTATCTTTTATCGTTTACCTACTCGAGGACGAGTAGGAACTAAGCTTGGGGATGCTGATACGTCTCCAACGTATCTATAATTTCCGATGTTCCATGCTTGTTTTATGACAATACCAACATGTTTTGTTCACACTTTATATCATTTTTATGCGTTTTCCGGAACTAACCTATTGACGAGATGCCGAGAGGCCAGTTGCTGTTTTCTGCTATTTTTGGTTTCAGAAATCCTAGTAACGAAATATTCTCGGAATCGGACGAAATCAACGCCCAGGTTCCTATTTTTCCCGGAACCATCCAGAACACACGAGAAGGGCCAGAGAAGGGGGAGAGGGCCACCAGACCACACCCCGGCGCGGCCAAGGGGGCGCGCCCCCTAGGGTCTGGGCAGCCCAGGCCCCCTCCGACTCCGACTCTTCGCCTATTTAAGTCGTCGTGACCTAAAACCTCGACACCAATTGACGAAACTCCAGAAAGACTCCAGGGGCGCCGCCACCGTCACGAAACTCCAATTCGGGGACGGAACTCGTTCCGGCACCCTGCCGGAGCGGGGAAGTGCCCCGGAAGGCTTCTCCATCGACACCGCTGCCATCTCCATCGCCACCGCTGCCATCTCCACCGCCATCTTCATCACCGCTGCTGCTCCCATGAGGAGGGAGTAGTTCTCCATCGAGGCTCGGGGCTGTACCGGTAGCTATGTGGTTAATCTCTCTCCATGTACTTCAATACAATGATCTCATGAGCTGCTTTACATGATTGAGATTCATCTGAGTTTTGTATCACTACCATCTATGTGCTACTCTAGCAAAGTTATTAAAGTAGTTCTATTCCTCCTGCACGTGTGTAATGGTGACAGTGAGTGCACCGTGTTAGTACTTGGTTTATGCTATGATCATGATCTCTTGTAGATTGAGAAGTTAACTATTGCTATGATAATATTGATGTGATCTATTCCTCCTACATATGCATGAAGGTGACGAGTGTGCATGCTATGCTAGTACTTGGTTTAGTAGCGTTGATCTATCTTACACTAAAGGTTACTTAAACATGAGCATTATTGTGGAGCTTGTTAACTCCGGCATTGAGGGTTCGTGTAATCCTACGCAATGTGTTCATCATCCAACAAAAGTGTAGAGTATGCATTTATCTATTCTGTTATGTGATCAATGTTGAGAGTGTCCACTAGTGAAAGTGTAATCCCTAGGCCTTGTTCCTAAATACTGCTGAGTTACTACTGCTTGTTTACTACTTGCTGCGTTACTACTCATTGCGTTACTACGCTTGTTTATTGTTTCTATGCGTTACTACTGCTGCAATACCACCACCATCAACTACACGCCAAGCACTTTTCCGGCACCGTTGCTACTGCTCATACTTATTTATACCACCTGTATTTCACTATCTCTTCGCCGAACTAGTGCACCTATTTGGTGTGTTGGGGACACAAGAGACTTCTAGCTTTGTGGTTGCTGGGTTGCATGAGAGGGATATCTTTGACCTCTTCCTCCCTGAGTTCGATAAACCTTGGGTATCCACTTAAGGGAAACTTGCTGCTGTTCTACAAACCTCTGCTCTTGGAGGCCCAACACTGTCTACAGGAAAGGAGGGGGAACGTAGACATCAAACCCCAAGAGGAAGGTATGATGCGCACAGCAGCAAGTTTTCCCTCAGAAAGAAACCAAGGTTTATCGAACCAGGAGGAGCCAAGAAGCACGTTGAAGGTTGATGGCGGCGGGATGTAGTGCGGCGCAACACCGGAGATTCCGGCGCCAACGTGGAACCCGCACAACACAACCAAAGTACTTTGCCCCAACGAAACAGGTGAGGTTGTCAATCTCACCGGCTTGCTGTAACAAAGGATTAACCGTATTGTGTGGAAGATGATTGTTTGCGAGAGAAAATAGTAAAAACAAGTATTGCAGCAGATTTGTATTTCAGTATTAAAGAATGGACCGGGGTCCACAGTTCACTAGAGGTGTCTCTCCCATAAGATAAAAGCATGTTGGGTGAACAAATTACGGTCGGGCAATTGACAAATAGAGAGGGCATAACAATGCACATACATGACATGATAAGTATAGTGAGATTTAATTGGGCATTACGACAAAGTACATAGACCGCCATCCAACCGCATCTATGCCTAAAAAGTCCACCTTCGAGGTTATCATCCGAACCCCTCCAAGTATTAAGTTGCAAAGCAACGGACAATTTCATTAAGTATGGTGCGTAATGTAATCAACAACTACATCCTCGGACATAGCGCCAATGTTTTATCCCTAGTGGCAACAACACAACACAACCTTAGAACTTTCCGTCACTGTCCCAGGTGTCAATGCAGGCATGAACCCACTATCGAGCATAAATACTCCCTCTTGGAGTTAAAAGCAAAAACTTGGCCAGAGCCTCTACTAGTAACGGAGAGCATGCAAGATCATAAACAACACATGTATAATAACTTGATAATTAACATGACATGGTATTCTCTATCCATCGGATCCCGACAAACACAACATAGAGTATTACAGATAGATGATCTTGATCATGTTAGGCAGCTCACAAGATCCAACAATGAAGCACAATGAGGAGAAGACAACCATCTAGCTACTGCTATGGACCCATAGTCCAGGGGTGAACTACTCACTCATCACTCCGGAGGCGACCATGGCGGTGTAGAGTCCTCCGGGAGATGAATCCCCTCTCCGGCAGGGTGCCGGAGGAGATCTCCAGAATCCCCCAAGATGGGATCGGCGGTGGCGGCGTCTCAGTAAGGTTTTCCGTATCGTGGTTTTTCGCATCAGGGGTTTCGCGACGGAGGCTTTAAGTAGGCGGAAGGGCAGAGTCGGGGGCCAGACGAGGGGGCCACACCATAGGGCGGCGCGGGCCCCCCTAGGCCGCGCCGCCTTGTGGTGTCGCCACCTCGTGGCCCCACTTCGTATGTTCTTCGGTCTTCTGGAAGCTCCGTGGAAAAATAGGCCCCTGGGTCTTTGTTTCGTCCAATTCCGAGAATATTTCGTTACTAGGATTTCGAAACCAAAAACAGCGTAAAACGAGAACTGGCACTTCGGCATCTTGTTAATAGGTTAGTTCCAGAAAATGCACGAATATGACATAAAGTGTGCATAAAACATGTAGGTATCATCAATAACATGGCATAGAACATAAGAAATTATCGATACGTCGGAGACGTAAACACTAATATGAGTCTAC
>NC_061513.1:95759680-95796454 GCF_022539505.1 Lolium rigidum
AAAATGAAAAGGAAAGCTTGTATCCTTCTTAGTCACTCTAAAATGAAGTTTTTGGGATGTTCTTGAAATTTTCATGTTTGAAACCCAAAACCACTTCTCTTCATGCTTGACTTCATAAGATATAGTTTTTAGGGGCTAGGGGATAGATACATGATTTGCCTAGGTTTGAATATGCATGTCCAAACCTTGTTTATCAACTTGAATGCTTAGTATATGACATAAGAAGACTATATGCTTTTGTTTTTCATTTTTCTGATTTTTTTAAATTTTATGCCCATTTGAATCTTTTGGTCAAATCCTTGGTTTAATTTGACACGGATTTAAACAAGTTTAAAATATGAAAATGAAAAGGTGGTAAGCAGGCATGGATCCTTCTTATATATATTAGTCACTCTAAAATGAAGCTTTTGGGAGGTTTTTGAAATTTCCATGTTTGAAACCCAAAACCACTTCTCTTCATGTTGTTGACTTCATAAGATAGAGTTTAGGGGTTAGGGGTATAGATACATGATTTGTCTTGTTTGAATATGTGTCTAGACCTTGTTTATCAACTTTAATGCTTACTATATGACATAAGAACACTATGTGCTTTAATTTGGTTTTTAATTTTTATAATTTTTTTTGAAATTTGATGCACATTTTGAATCTTGGTCAAATCCTAGGTTTGACCAAGATTTGAACAAGTTTAAAACAAGAAAATAAAAGGTAAGCCCGCCAGACTGGATCCTTCTTAGTCACTCTATAATGAAGCTTTTAGGGGGGTTGTTGAAAATGTAAGCATGTATCCTTCTTAGTACGTCACACCACAATGAAGCTTTTGGGAGGGTTTTTTAAATGTCCATGTTTGAAACCCAAAACCACTTCTCTTCGTTCTTGACTTCATAATTAAGACAAAGTTTAGGGTTAGGGGTAGATACATGATTTTTCTGGTTTGAATATGTCTGGACTTTGTTTATCAACTTGAGTGCTTACTATATGGCATATATAAGAAGCTAGGCTATGTGCTTTGGTTTTTCATTTTTTTTTTGAATTTTTATGCCCATTTGAATCTTGGTCAAATCCTAGGTACGTACGGTTTGACCAAGATTTGAACATGTTTAAAACATGAAAATAAAAGGTAAGCATGGATCCTTCTTAGTCACTCTAAAATGAAGCTTTTGGGAGGTTTTTGAAATTTCCATGTTTGAAACCCAAAACCACTTCTCTTCATGCACTAGTAGGAAAAGCCTCATCAGTGGCGCACGAAAATTTGATTCTGTGGCGCATGGGTGGTGCGCCACAGAAACGTCGCCACAAAAATAAGCTTTCTGTCACTACTAGGAAAAGGGCTATAGCTGCACGCAAGTGGTGCCGGCGCACCACCATAGGCATGCGCCGGTGGAACATGTTGCCGGCGCACCAAATAAGCGCCGCGCCGGTGATGGACCTATACTGCCGGCGCACAAAAAAAATTAGTGCGCCGGGGATAAAATTCGAAGAGATCTGGCTGAACAGTAAAAATCTGGGCACCTTACCCCCGGCGCACCTGTATGGTAGTGCGCCGGTGGTAGACAATTTACCACCAGCGCACCACCATAGAGGTGCGCCAGGGGTAAGCTGCCTAGATTTTTCTCTCCACCCCCCCCCCCCCGGAATCGCCTTTTCAGTTTTCGAAAAAATAATAGAAAATGATAGAAAATTCAAAAAATAAAATCCTTTGAAATTCCCATGTAATATGTGATCTAGTTTTAGTAAAAATTTGAAAATTTGAATTTCGATGTATTATGCAAAATGGCGTCATCTTTCGGTAAAACGGGATTTCTGGTTGCATACGACCTTCGATGAAAAACTTTTTTATATCAAAATCGATCTACGCGAAATTTCCTATTCGAATTCAATGACCTACGGCCGTTTGGAGAAAAAATGGATTCGTCAATTGGAAAACAGAAACAGGACTTTTTTGAGGTTTAAGATTTGGGTGAAAAAAAAGAAAAAATACCCCCGGCGCACCAACCTACTTGGTGCGCCGGCGGTAACATCTCCTATATATAATGCAAACCATCGACCTCCTCCTCACTTTCCTCACTTTCCCCTCTTCCTTCTCTTTTCCTCCTCCTCCACCTCCGACGGACTCCACCAACTGCTGCACCGTCGACCTCTTCCGGCCTCCTCCGCATGGCCTCCTCCGGCCTCCTCCGCATGCCTCCTCCTCCGGCCTCCTCCGCATGGCCTCCTCCGCATGGCCTCCTCCGGCCACCTCCAACTGCCTCAACCTCCTCTCCGGTGTCGTCCACCTCCTCCGGCCTCCTCCACCGGCCTCAACCTCCTCCGGCCTCCTCCGCATGGCCACCACCACCTCCTCCGGCCTCCTCCACCTCCGGCCTCCCACTCCTCCACCTCCTACACCGGCGCAGCAACAAGAACAACAACCTCAGCCTACTAGAATGACGCAAAAACGACACCACAACCGCAGCTCACGAGATCTAGATCTAGATCTAGATTTAAATTTTTTTGTTTTCTGGTATAACTTACCGCCGGCGAACAAGGCAGGTGCGCCGGAGATAAATCGAGTTTCTGCCGGCGAACAAGGCAGGTGCGCCGGGGATAAATCGAGTTTCTGCCGGCGAACCAGCAGGTGCACCGGCGGTAAGCCATTATCACCGGCCTGTTCCCAACGGCGGGCGCTAGTGCGCCGGCAATAAGCAATTTTGGTGCGCCGGCAATAAGCCGTTTCCTAGTAGTGTGTGGCGCACCTGGTCGTGCGCCACAGAAATAAGGTTTCTGTGGCGCACCGGACCAAGTGCGCCACAGAAATAAGTAGTTCTGTGGCGCATGTGATGTAGCTGCGCCACAGAAATAGGTGCGCCACAGAATTATTTTTTGGTGCGCCACAGAACTATCTACAGGTATACTCGATTTTGTGCTCCCTGGTGTTTTATACAGGTTTTATACTGGTTTTATACACCGTATACAGGTTATATACTGATATAATATAGACAGATATAATATGGACATATATAATCATCACATCATCATCACATTACTTAGAGCCCGATCGAGTTATACATATAGCTCCATACAACTCATAATCCATGCAAATTAAGAAAGTTCTCATCATCTCTAGATACAAACGAAGTGACACCGGCCGCCGCCTACACTAGGATGAAATAGAGTACCGCCGCGACGATGGTGAGCAAGAGCGAGAGCACAAGGAAGGTCTTCATCTTGCTCTTGTTCGCTTGGTGCGCCCTCCACTTGGCAACCGCCTCGTGTCTAGTCGGGTACCCTTTGTAGCAGTTGCCGCTGAACTTGTGCACCTGTTTCTTGCACTCCTCCCACTCCTCGTACACTCCTGGAACCCGCCCCTCGAACACGATGTAGTACGTCATCTCTATGGACACAAGGCATATTAGTATATAACGCAATGGAAAGAGTTAGAGGGTTCACATGCATACATATTCACAAGAATTAAAGCAAGGAAATAATAATAAACCTAAAAGAAATATAGCATCGGTATCACATAAGTAATATGGTTCAACGATAACGACTACAATAGTAATTGAAGTCCAACAACGACGACCACCGTTTCGAGCAAATTAAGCAAGTTTAGTTTACAACACGGTACAAATTGTCTATCGATTCAAAGTAATGCTAGGCACACCGGCCTCGGTCAACGAGACGTCTTCTTGAGCGGCTCCGGGAACGGCTTGTACAAGTCCTTCGTCGTCCACGTCCTTCCATCACCCTGCTTATGTAGGCGTTCTTCGATATCCCTCTTAGGCAACGCTCTGGCTGCGTGTAAGAGCCCCGATCCGTTGGATACATCTTGTAAGATAATTTCCGAGAGCTTTACTTGGATGAGATGGAAGTCTTCTCTAAGATCATCATCACTGATTTCCCCGACATTTTAATGGGGTCTCGCTTACTAGGTGGCGGAGACATCATCTCTGCATCCTCGACAAACCCTTTAAGGTGATGGAGGACATAGAAGGCCTCCTTAATGCTGCCAGCTGGCTGCTTGATACAAGGGAAGTTGATCACGTGCTTGAACCCGATCTTTTTAGTGTCCGGCCTGATATATTGCCCATTCTTGTCGAAGGTGCCTCCACTTTTGGAGTAGCCAAGGATAGCCTCATCGAGAACACCCCTTATTTTTCGTGTAGTCTTTCTTCGTCGTCGTACTCGACGAGTCGAAATACTGGGGTAGTGACCACTTTGGATATAGGATGATGAGTGTGCAGTATTTGTCCCTGCTCAACACATGCAATTGAAATGGAATGTTGGAAATGATCGGCAATGGAAGAAATATATAAGAAAGCATAAGTTACGACGGCCGTGAGAGGATGTGTACTTACTCGGGAAAGACGAGGCGGAAGAATGGTGTTGCTCTCTTTGTGCATGAGCATGAAGTTACGGGGGTACCGCACCGCCTTGGTCCGTGTCCTTGAGCCGTCCTGGAGCTGGCTATCGCGCATGTAGTAGGGATCCGCTACCGCGATGTGGCGGGGTCTCTCTCGGTTGATCTTCATCTGAAGATTGATCGCGTATAGGCGGACCAAGTTATAGTCGAGCCGTTTCGAGTGAAATAGATTGAAGAAGTCCTCGAACGCTATGAAGAAGATATCCGCGGGGTCTTCATTGACGAAGTTCTGGTTGGACGGCACCTTGACCGAGAACACCGGGTAATTTGGATCCTTTTCTTTAAGAAGGACGCTCTCTTGATAATGAATAGAGTGCTGCAAAGGGAGCATTTGTCCACTTGCGAGGTGTTCCATGTCCGGAGGCAGTATAGGTTTACCAGCTTCATGACACCGGGGCAAGCCATCCGGTGTAGGTGGTACCATGTCGTCGGCACGGATCCTCTTAGGAGCAGGCTGGCTCGAAGATGCGCCCTTCTTGGCTCCTCTCTTCCTTCCCTTCTTCACCTGACCTACTGGGGGTGCTTGTGGTGCTGATGTTGGTGCTTCGGATGCTGGTGGTGCTTCTGAGGTTGCTGGGCTTGATTTGGGTGGCTCCCCGATGATCGTCTTACGCAGCGTGTTAGGGCTGAAAACGGTAGCAGGCTTGACTTGAGCTGGATTGCCAGCCTCCGGAGGAGTGTCTTGAGAAAGACCCGTGAAGACCAGGCGCTGCTTCGTTACTGTAGGGGGACGACTAAGTTGATCGCCGTGTGTGCGGAAGGCTTGTTCATCCATAGGAGGCATGTACATATCTTGGCTGCAGGCGCCAGTGTTGATGTAGGCATCGATGTCATCATCATCATCTACATCGTTGCCATCAAGTGGCGCCATGTCCTGGACCTTAGGTGGTGGCGGTTGCGATGCCGCCGCTTGGCGTACCGTGCGTCTAGTAGACGGTCGTTGCGGTAGCGCTCCCAACAACTGTTTGTGGCGTCTGGTGGTGACGGCGATCGTCGGTTCCTTCCGGGTGGCGGCGGCGACCGCCGGTTCCTTCAGGTTAGTGGGGGCGGCGACCGCCGTTTCCTTAAGGGTGTCGTCGGCGCTGGCGATCTTGGGCCGGATGATAGGGGAGGTGGCGCCGGTGCTTTTCTTACCACTCGGAAGACCCCCCCAGACGAATCTGGTTCTTCGGCCATGTCATAAGCCATGAGGTGCAATCCCCAAGGGGCAAAACGTCGCCTTCTTCTGTGCCCGGAGGTTGAAAGGGGGGGATGGCGTAGCGGTACTCCGGCACTACCATTACCAACTTGACCTTCGACACGTCTTCCGCCAATGTAGCGCCGTGCATAACGCGGGAAGCCATGACATAGCCTCTACCAACTTCCACCAACTTGCCGCCGGGCTCCACCGTTTGCAGAAGTATGCATTGTTCATCCTGAGTCAGGGGCGCCATGTTGGGCATCGTGAGATGGTAGTCACGAAAGGCATATATAGTTAAAGAAGATGACGCGAAGGAGTAACTAATGAGTTTACCTCCTTGATGGCGTCGATCTCGGCTACTTGTCGATACAAGGGCGGCGGTTGGGGGCGTCGATGCGACCAGTTGGAGCTGCGGCGGCGGTTGGAGCTGCGGCGGCGTCTGGTGGAGCCCCGACGCCGGCGTCGGGTGGAGCGGCACCGTCGGCGACACGTGGAAGCTTAAGTTGCTGCCGCTAATGCTGGGCACATGTATCGGCCCCACTTGACCTCCCGCATTCCAAGCAGCTAACCCCTCCATCAACCCAGGGGGCATGATCTGCCGGATCTTCTCGTCCAATAACTTGTTCATCATCTCCGTGTTCTCCACAGGCTTTTCGGCCACCAGCTTCTCTAGTGACTCCACCTTCTTCTTCAGCTCCTGAACCTCGGATTTATCCTTAGCCGATGACCTCCTCTCCGGCTTTCTCGTCTTGGCATCCGATCCGTAGTACTCGGATAGCTTCATACTTGTGCCAAAGCCGGACACACGGCCACCCGACGTCGGTGGCTTGTCTAGCTCCCTCTCCTTGTATTTGTTCATCGCCCTGTTGAAAGGCGTGTCCCACGGTTCCGTCGACCCCTGGGACGACGGGCCAGCCTTCGTCAACTCTTCATCCTTCGAGACAAAGGAACTTAAGGTTAGCCCATTTGGCTTCATTGCCTAATAAGATGAGCGAAATAATATAGAACTATCCTTACCAGGTACTTCTCGAAATCTCTCACGTCTTCGTGATCCGTAATAAATTCCCCCGTCTTCCGGTCTAAGTAGTAGCGGGACCGGACAAAGTTCCTAGCCTTGTTCATCCTGGATTTTGTGCCGGGGGTTTTCTTTCCCCGGACGTACCATCTCGGCATCCTCCTTGTCCCAAGTGGGCTGTTTTCCTCGGTAACCGCCGCTTCCGCAATGGTGGGTCCCTAAGTTCAAATCCCGCATTTTCTTCCCCCGGGCGGTACATTTTTTAACAGCGACACTCTGTAAGTAAGACTTGAATGCATTAAAGTCTTCTAAGGAGAGCGACGGGTCTTTGCTACTTATCCTCTCCCAGCTTTCACCGGCCTCGATCTTTCCCTTCAGCCGGTTCTTCCAGCTGCTCAAGGCGGTGCTCATCTTCGTGAGAGCTAAAGAGTCCACCTTCTTATTGAACGGCTCCGGGAACGTGTATCGTTGGTGAAGCTTCGGAGGAGGGATTGGGCGATAGCCTCGTTCTCCTTGCTTCTGAGGTCCTGAGTTAGGATCGGCACGGTTTCACGGACGATGCACCCTAGTTGCATGCCGTACCCTTTGGCAACCCACGAAGGCTCCAAGGGTAGGCCACTTTCGGAGACTACCGTGAAATGATCGGTGACGTTGGCGAGCACTTGCGGCCTCCGATCCCTCCTTGGCCTCCTCGCCGTCCTCTTCTTCTTACCCTCCTGAGGGTTGCCGCTGCTATCACCTTCCGTGCGGTTGGCCGCGTTCTCTTCACCGGTCGTCTCTTCACCGGTCTGGGCGGCGTCGTCCCAGGTATCGTCATCGTCGCCGGTGTTGGCGGCAGCCCCCCGGCCCTTTCCCTCGGAGGCAGTGTCCCGGCCCTCTCCCTCGGAGGCGGCGTCCCGGCCCTCTTCCTCATCGTCGGGCGACTCGGCGGCGGCCTTCCGGGGCTGCTCGTAGCCCTCCCAGAAGTCCTTGTTGGCCTCTCTCGCTTCTTCGTTCGGCTCCTGGGCTTAGAAGTGTTGCCCGACATGTTTATTTGCACTTCATTAAAAAGAGGCAACAAGTTAGTACAAAAGTCAACCAGAAAATTCAGCATGACTTTTGCTAATTTTTCTACGTAGGAGTGCCCATTTCTCAACCGAAACGGAAGTTAATCAACGCTTCGGGAGAAATGGGCAACTCAATGAAATCCCTGCAAAAATATCCACCATATATCGACCATACAAACTTGCCCATCTACAATACATCAAACAAAAGCCAACATAAACCTGGAGCATCTATTTCAGCATATTTTTTAACCTAGCTGGAGCGAGTACAACAACAATGACTTTCTTAACCTGGAGCATCTACCACCTGGAGCACTACCACCTGGAGCACTACAAATCTGGAGCACTACCACCTGGAGCACTACAAATCTGGAGCACTACACAACCTGGAGCACTACAAAAACCAGAGTACATTAAATCTAGCACTTCACAAAGATATATGGGCAGTACCATTGGTACAGCATATAGCGAACACTGCACAAAAGCATATACAAGATAATGAGCATGAGCATGTGTTATCACCAGAATTTGACCGGATCAGGGGTGGGCCGTGATCAAGATGGGCTTGAAGAATATATATAGAAGAAATACGTGAATCGGCCTTACATGCAAAGTTTGGGCTAGTTTGCCCGTGTATCTGTACCATAGTAGGATACGTGTCGGTTAGGAATTAGAGTTTTACCCGTGCACGGTTAGGTGCACGCTTGAATTAGAAAGTCCCCTGGACTATAAATATGTATCTAGGGTTTATGGAATAAACAACAACCAACGTTCAACACAATCAATCTCGGCGCATCGCCAACTCCTTCGTCTCGAGGGTTTCTCCTGGTAAGCACCATGCTGCCTAGATCGCATCTTGCGATCTAGGCAGCATAAGCTTATTACGTTGTTCATGCGTTGCTCGTGCTGAAGCCTTTTTGATGGCGAGCAACGTAGTTATCTTAGATGTGTTAGGGTTAGCATTGTTCTTCGTATCATATGCTGTCGTAATGCAACCCTTATACATCTAGCCACCCTTACATCTATCTTAGGTGTAGGGGCGGCACCCCGCTTGATCATTGTTTAGTAGATCCGATCCGTTACGGTTGCTCCTTGTTCTTCAAGGATTAGTTTAATATCCGCAATAGTTAGGCCTTACAAAGGGTTGGAGGATCCAGCGGCGTGTAGGGTGTAGTTTGCTAGCCCTAGACAGGATGTTCCGGGGATCAACCACGTGTTGGTTTTTAGGCCCTGTCTAGGATCGGCTTACGATCACCGTACGCGAGCGCGAGGCCCAATCGTGAGTAGGATGATCCGATTATGCGGTGAAAACCCTAAATCGTCGTAGATCGCTTTAGCTTTATCTTGATCAAGCAGGACCACCATATATTCGTACACCTCGTACGAATCATGGGTGGATCGGCTCTTTGAGCCGATTCACAGGACAACCTGAGAGCCGATCGAGGCTCGTATTTAACGTTTACGTGTATGCCTGTTATCACCAGAATTTGACCGAGTCAGAGGTGGGCCGCGATCAAGATGGGCTTGAAGAATATATGTATAGAAGAAATACGTGAATCGGCCTTACATGCAAAGTTTGGGCTAGTTTGCCCGTGTATCTGTACCATAGTAGGATACGTGTCGGTTAGGAGTTAGAGTTTTACCCGTGCACGGTTAGGTGCACACCTGAATTAGAAAGTCCCCTGGACTATAAATATGTATCTAGGGTTTATGGAATAAAAAACAACCAACGTTCAACACGATCAATCTCGGCGCATCGCCAACTCCTTCGTCTCGAGGGTTTCTCCTGGTAAGCACCATGCTGCCTAGATCGCATCTTGCGGTCTAGGCAGCACAAGCTTATTACGTTTATCATGAGTTGCTCGTGCTGAAGCCTTTTTGATGGCGAGCAACGTAGTTATCTTAGATGTGTTAGGGTTAGCATTGTTCTTCGTATCATATGCTGTCGTAGTGCAACCCTTATACATCTAGCCGCCCTTACACCTATCTTAGGTGTAGGGGCGGCACCCCGCTTGATCATTGTTTAGTAGATCCGATCCGTTACGGTTGCTCCTTGTTCTTCAAGGATTAGTTTAATATCCGCAATAGTTAGGCCTTACAAAGGGTTGGAGGATCCAGCGGCGTGTAGGGTGTAGTTTGCTAGCCCTAGACAGGATGTTCCGGGGATCAACCTGTGTTGGTTTTTAGGCCCTGTCTAGGATCGGCTTACGATCACCGTACGCGAGCGCGAGGCCCAATCGTGAGTAGGATGATCCTATTATGCGGTGAAAACCCTAAATCGTCGTAGATCGCTTTAGCTTTATCTTGATCAAGCAGGACCACCATATATTCGTGCACCTCGTACGAATCATGGGTGGATCGGCTCTTTGAGCCGATTCACGGGACAACCTCGAGAGCCGATCGAGGCTCGTATTTAACGTTTACGTGTATGCCATGCAGGAAACTAAGCGAGGCATCATCCAACACCTTCCCGACCAGGTATAGGTCAGGTGGCACGCCCTTGCGACAGCATCGGACGTGTGACCGGAAGGCTTTGCGGGCCGTCGCTCCGAGGGACCGGGGCCAGCCGCAGCCCTAGTTGTTCCCGGCTCTACGGTGTTGCCGGTCGCTGCCCGCCGGTGGGTTTCGACCGCAACACATTCTGGCACGCCCGGTGGGACGATCTTCGACATCCACCGCATCGCCATCTACATCCGAGATGGCGGAAAGCACTCCGGTCAAGTACGAGGATCTGCCCGACGAGCTCAAGAAGAAGCATGACGAAATCAAGGCAGTCCTCGAAGCCGACCTCATCGGCTCTTTCCACAGAACCCGCTCCCACGGCGTCAGGTGGAAGGGGTTCTCACCTGAAGGCGCGCTCGATGGAGTGGACCTGTCCGCCCCGTCAGAAGAACGCACCGGGTCGCTGCGTCGAGGAGATCAACTTCATGGTGGCTCATTCGCTGCACCGCCACTCTGAGAGCCTGGTGAACACTTTGGAGCGTGTCGCTCTGCGTGTGATCCAGGAAATCATGAGCCATCAGTATTCTCCGTCGGGACCAGCTCTAGGGACTTACAAAGGAGAAATACCATTCCAGTCCCGTCCACCGCTGCCGTTCGCGTTGGCAGCACCAGAAGTGCCGAACTCATCGGCATACGTCGTCTACAAGATTGGTGGTGATCCTAGTGACTACCAATTCCTACCTGAGGCGCCCAAGGAGATCCCGCACGGATACACGTGCGCATACGTGCCAGACTGCAGTACCTGGGCACTCTCGAACCAGGCTGCAACAACAGGGGCCTCTGGAACAGCAGGAGGAACGTCGGGAGCAGATCTTGAGAAGCAAACATGGTTAGCTAAGTACGCCACTCCGACGAACCTCCAGAGCTCAGCTCCCGCAGTTGGCTCAGAACTGGAAAAGCAAGCATGGCTGGCTAAGTATGCCACCCCGGCGAATCTTCAGGGTTCGACACCTTCAGCCATCACCGTGGATCAGATTTGTACAATTCTGAAAGATCAGTTCGGCATGATGCCGAAAAGAAAGACGTTCGGCTATACCAAGCCGTACCCCAACGAGTATGAATTGATCCCGCTACCACCCAAATATCGGCTCCCGGACTTCACAAAGTTTAGTGGATCAGATGGTTCCAGCTCCATCGAGCATGTGAGCCGATATTTGGCACAGCTGGGCACGATCTCAGCATCGGACAAGCTGCATGTGAGGTTCTTCGCACAATCCCTCACAGGATCGGCTTTCGGGTGGTACACATCACTGCCACCGAACTCAATTCGGACTTGGAAGCAGTTGGAAGAGCAGTTCCATGAGCAGTATCACTCAGAGGCTTCCGAGGCTGGTATTGCCGATCTAGCACAAGTACGACAAAAGCGCGGGGAAACAGTGTCAGAATACATCCAGCGCTTCAGGACCATTAGGAACCGATGCTATTCGGTTCACGTAAGTGAAAAAGAAGCAGTCGAGTTGGCGGTGGTGGGTCTCTCATCATCGGTCAAGGATGTGGCCTCCCAAGCAGACTACCCTTCATTGGCGCACATGGTGCGAAGGCTGTCAGCATATGAACAGCGCCACCCAGATGTTTACCAGGACAAATTCAAGCGTGCGGTGGTCCTGGTTGAGGCAGACGAGGATGAAGGTGCTGCGGGAGATCGGGAGGTAGCAGTGGATGAATGGACTCGGGCGGCAGGCCCCGTGTCCTGCAAGTGGGTTAAGCCACAAGGTCCTCCAAAAGGGTTCGACTTCGACGTGACCAAAACTGAGCAGATTTTCGATCTCTTACTCACGGAGAAGCATATAAAGGTACCCGAAGGCCACAAGATCCCTACGGTGCAGGAGCTGAACGGAAAGCCATACTGCAAGTGGCATAATACGTTCACCCACACCACTAACGACTGCAGGGTGTGGCATCAGCAGATCCAAATGGCGATAGAAAAAGGACGGTTAATTTTCAACCAGTACGCCATGAAGGTCGACACACACCCCTTCCCCGCCATTAACATGGTGGAGTATACTTACCATGGAGGGTGCCAGCCAGATTTCTCGTGCAATATCAACATGGTGGGACCTGGGCACCACTCTGGTAAGGACGGAGATGAGGGCAGCTGCTCTCATAGCAAAGACACAGAGGAAGCCGCTCCACGCGATCGGCTCCGCCACGATGGCAAGCGCTACGTCACAGAGGGAGAAGTGAAGAACATAAGATATCAGCGACCTCTCTCTGATCACCTCCTCAACAAGTATGTGAGTCAGTATGACCAACGCCGACGATACAACGACGATGATGAAAAAGATCGTCTGGCTAGGGACGACAGGAGACGTCGTCGGCATGACAACGACGAGGAGCGATATGAGCGCCACGCCAAGGAAAAGTCGAGGGAGCAAGACGACGTGGATAGACACTGGGACTGCCCCTTCTTCAGACACTGATGGGATTCAGGAATGAGCCGATTGCCAACAATCGGCAACTGCCCAGAATGCAAACAAAAGAAGAAGGATGCAGCTAACGTGTCCGTGTTCAAACGTCTAGGGCCTCTCCCGCCTCGGAACAAGCATGCTGAGTCCGCTCGGGTGGAAGATCTCGAGGAACTAGAGGACGATGATGAAGAAGACAAGTATCATCGGCCAAGGTGGTGCCCTGATGGACTCAGCCGTTCTCAGAAGCGAAGGGTTCAGCGTCTGCGTGGGTTGGAGGAAGCTGAAAGGTTATACCTGCACACGTTGAGGAAGGCACGGCCTGATCTGGCCGCCAAAATTCAGCGAACCCTGGACGAAGAAGGTCAGCCACAAAGAAAAGAGTGGCGCCCCAAACAAAGGAAAGCCGGTGATGATACGTCGGCTGGCACAAACATGGTCTCCATCCTTCCAACGGAGTTTAGTGCTCCAGGATTGGACGACTGTGAACGCATCGATGTGACGAAGGACAGGGTTAGGTTGGTTTCATCCACCGGCCTGACCGTGTGACAAAAACAGCGTCTATGGACAAACGTGGCGATGCCGATCCAGGTGATCGGCCCCAAGGATTTATGGAGGAACATTACAAAACCTTCATTGAGCAATTCAACGTGGAGGCCGATTCCAGCAATCGGCCAAAATTATCCTCACCATCCATTCTGCCTGGGTTCAACATTTGATCCAACAGAGAATACCTAAAGAGCCGATACCATCAAGTCCCTTGAAAGAATCGGCTCGGGGGGGGGGGCACCTAGGTGGATAAAAGCACGAGGATATGAAATAGGAGTATCTTTCAAATGCCCAGCAGCCCAAGATATTCTTTGATGATGGGTATTGAAGTATGGGGGCCGATACATAAATCGGCCGTAAAAAAATTCAAAATTTTTTAAGCACAGCCGATGCGCAGACATCGACTTAAGGGATATAACTATTATAAGCAGAGAATCAATGGGTGACCTTTCTATCACATGCTGAGTTGGGTCACGAAGAGAAACTCTAATGGAAGAATTCCTCAATGGAATGCCTTCTTGCAAGTACTCGAGGATCATGACCCTGACCGATGCCAAGAGCAGCCTGGACGTGCAGATCAGGTTGAGGATGGGTTGCATCAGATCCGCCAAAGGAAAGGAGCCGATCTGACCTGAAGAAGCTCGGGGGGCAGCTCACCCTGAAGGTTCTCTGCTCTGGGGAGCCGATGTTGTTGAAATCGGCTGGCTCTGCGTCATGGCTTGAGGCCAATGGCGGCACATTTGGCTGACTCACTACCTTCCTCGCCTTGACTGAGGCTCGGGGAGCAGCTTGTCCTGAAGGACCCTTTGCTATAGGGAGCCGATCTTGTTGAAATCGGCTGGCTCTACATCTCAGCTTTTGAGGAATAGTTGCTGCGGGAGAAATGGAGCAGGAGCCTGTCCTGCAGAAGTATCATCTCCAGCCTCTGGGTTGAGTTAGCAATGGTCTCAGAGAGCCCCTGAAGGCAAAGGGGATTCGGAAGAGAAGGATCCGGCAGGAGAATGTCTGAAAACCTGAGGTTAATGGTGAGACCAGGCATTATTTCAGGGTTTCTTTGCCGATGAGTTCAACACTACGCTCAGTGACTACGGAATGGATCTGCTTGAGCAAGGTTCGCAGGTTATCATTGGAGGAGATGGCTAAATTAGTCCATCTCGAAATTTATCGTAAAAGGTCGATGCGTTGCCATCGGCTCATTGAGCGTTGATCAAATTAACAATCGGCAGAATCGGTACGAAGGGAAATCGGCGAAATTAAGTTAAGGAAAAGTCTTCTTCATTAATAAGAGAGGATTTTTTACAATGAAGAGCCGATTGCTCAAAGAAAGGAAGAACAAAAGAAGAGCCGATTGCTCAAGGGTTACTAATCCTACATTGCTAATCCTCGCTAGCATCATCGTCGGCATCGGAGTTGCCGCCGGCGCTACCTCCGGAGGCTTCCTCGTCGCTGCTGCCCCAGCCTTCGGCCGGAGCCTCTTCTTCCTCGTCATCATCATCATCCTCGCTGTCCGCCCAAGTGCGGAAGCGCTTCGTCGGCGGGTACCCAGCGGAAGAGGAGGAATCATCTTCCTCCTCCTCCTCTTCTCCTTCCTCGTCATCATCTTCGTCCTCGCTGTCCGCCCACATGCGGGAGCGCTTCTTCGGCGGGAGCTTGGCGGAGGGGGAGGCCTTGGCCTTCGCTACTTCTCCTTCTTTCTTCTCCTTGTCGGAGGAGATGGGGTTCGCCCCGGAGTGGAGGTCGTCCTCATTCTTGTTCTTCGGCGACGATTGGAGGGGGAGGCCGGAGGGGGAAGAGGAACAGGAAGACATTGCTACAGGGGAAGAGGGTTTTTGGGCGCTGGTGGATAGAACAGAGCAAAGGGATGAAGTGGCGAACCGTTCGGCACAGATAAATAAAGGGGGTGTAGTGGAGATTTAATGCCATGACGGTTCTCGAGGACGTGATGCCGAAATTATCAGTTCGTGCAGAGGAGCCAAGGAGGCGAGGCGAAATGATGGAAGATTCTGCGGCAGTGCTATTCTGCCACGACATGACCCGACGGAAGAAAAGCGTAATGATTTTGGAAATGTCATTTCCAAAACCAGGGGGCATGTGTTATCACCAGAATTTGACCGAGTCAGAGGTGGGCCGCGATCAAGATGGGCTTGAAGAATATATGTATAGAAGAAATACGTGAATCGGCCTTACAGGCAAAGTTTGGGCTAGTTTGCCCATGTATCTGTACCATAGTAGGATACGTGTCGGTTAGGAGTTAGAGTTTTACCCGTGCACGGTTAGGTGCATACCTGAATTAGAAAGTCCCCTGGACTATAAATATGTATCTAGGGTTTATGGAATAAACAACAACCAACGTTCAACACAATCAATCTCGGCGCATCGCCAACTCCTTCATCTCGAGGGTTTCTCCTGGTAAGCACCATGCTGCCTAGATCGCATCTTGCGATCTAGGCAGCACAAGCTTATTACGTTGTTCATGCGTTGCTCGTGCTGAAGCCTTTTTGATGGCGAGCAACGTAGTTATCTTAGATGTGTTAGGGTTAGCATTGTTCTTCGTAGCATATGCTGTCGTAGTGCAACCCTTATACATCTAGCCGCCCTTACACCTATCTTAGGTGTAGGGGCGGCACCCCGCTTGATCATTGTTTAGTAGATCCGATCCGTTACGGTTGCTCCTTGTTCTTCAAGGATTAGTTTAATATCCGCAATAGTTAGGCCTTACAAAGGGTTGGAGGATCCAGCGGCGTGTAGGGTGTAGTTTGCTAACCCTAGACAGGATGTTCCGGGGATCAACCTCGTGTTGGTTTTTAGGCCCTGTCTAGGATCGGCTTACGATCACCGTACGCGAGCGCGAGGCCCAATCGTGAGTAGGATGATCCGATTATGCGGTGAAAACCCTAAATCGTCGTAGATCGCTTTAGCTTTATCTTGATCAAGCAGGACCACCATATATTCGTGCACCTCGTACGAATCATGGGTGGATCGGCTCTTTGAGCCGATTCACAGGACAACTTGAGAGCCGATCGAGGCTCGTATTTAACGTTTACGTGTATGCCATGCAGGAAACTAAGCGAGGCATTATCCAACACCTTCCTGACCAGGTATAGGTCAGGTGGCACGCCCTTGCGACAGCATCGGGCGTGTGACCAGAAGGCTTTGCGGGCCGTCGCTCTGAGGGACTGGGGCCAGCCGCAGCCCTAGTTGTTCCCGGCTCTACGGTGTTGCCAGGCGCTGCCCGCCGGTGGGTTTCGACCGCAACACATTCTCGGCACGCCCGGTGGGACAATCTTCGACATCCACCGCATCGCCATCTACATCGGAGATGGCGGAAAGCACTCCGGTCAAGTACGAGGATCTGACTGACGAGCTCAAGAAGAAGCATGACGAGATCAAGGCAGTCCTCGAAGCCGACCTCATCGGCTCTTTCCACAGAACCCGCTCCCATGGCATCAGGTGGAAGGGGTTCTCACCTAAGGCGCGCTCGATGGAGTGGACTTGTCCGCCCCGTCAGAAGAACGCACCAGGTCGCTGCGTCAGGAGATCAACTTCATGGTGGCTCATTCGCTGCACCGCCACTCTGAGAGCCTGGTGAACACTTTGGAGCGTGTCGCTCTGCGCGTGATCCAGGAAATCATGAGCCGTCAGTATTCTCCGTCGGGACCAGCTCTGGGGACTTACAAAGGAGAGTTGCCACTCCAGTCCCGTCCACCGCTGCCGTTCGCGTTTGCAGCACCGTAAGTGCCGAACTCATCGGCATACGTCGTCTACAAGATTGGTGGTGACCCTAGTGACTACCAATTCCTACCTGAGGCGCCCAAGGAGATCCCGCACGGATACACGTGCGCATACGTGCCAGACTGCAGTACCTGGGCCCTCTCGAACTAGGCTGCAACAGCAGGGGTCTCTGGAACAGCAGGAGGAACGTCGGGAGCAGATCTTGAGAAGCAAACGTGGTTAGCTAAGTACGCCACTCCGACAAACCTCGAGAGCTCAGCTCCTGCAGTTGGCTCAGAACTGGAAAAGCAAGCGTGGCTGGCTAAGTATGCCACCCCGGCGAATCTTCAGGGTTCGACACCTTCAGCCATCACCGCGGATCAGATTTGTACAATTCTGAAAGATCAGTTCGGCATGATGCCGAAAAGGAAGGCATTCGGCTATACCAAGCCGTACCCCAACGAGTACGAATTGATCCCGCTACCACCCAAATATCGGCTCCTGGACTTCACAAAGTTTAGTGGATCAGATGGTTCCAGCTCCATCGAGCATGTGAGCCGATATTTGGCACAGCTGGGCACGATCTCAGCATCAGACGAGCTGCGTGTGAGGTTCTTCGCACAGTCCCTCACAGGATCGGCTTTCGGGTGGTACACATCACCGCCACCGAACTCAATCCGGACTTGGAAGCAGCTTGGAAGAGCAGTTCCATGAGCAGTATCACTCGGAGGATTCCGAGGCTGGCATTGCCGATCTAGCACAAGTACGACGAAGCGCGGGGAAACAGTGTCGAATACATCCAGCGCTTTAGGACCATTAGGAACCGATGCTATTCGGTTCACGTAAGTGAAAAAGAAGCGATCGAGTTGGCGGTGGTGGGTCTCTCATCATCGATCAAGGACGTGGCCTCCCAAGCAGACTACCCTTCATTGGCGCACATGGTGCAGAAGCTGTCAGCATATGAACAGCGCCACCCAGATGTTTACCAGGACAAATTCAAGCGTGCGGTGGTCCCGGTTGAGACAGACGAGGATGAAGGTGCTGCTGGAGATCGAGAGGTAGCAGTGGCTGAATGGACCCGGGCGGCAGGCCCCGTGTCCTGCAAGTGGGTTAAGCCACAAGGCCCTCCAAAAGGGTTCGACTTCGACGTGACCAAAACTGAGCAGATTTTCGATCTCTTACTCACGGAGAAGCATATAAAGGTACCCGAAGGCCACAAGATCCCTACGGTGCAGGAGCTGAACGGAAAGCCATACTGCAAGTGGCATAACACGTTCACCCACACCACTAACGACTGCAGGGTGTGGCGTCAGCAGATCCAAATGGCGATAGAGAAAGGGCGATTAATTTTCAACCAGTACGCCATGAAGGTCGACACACACCCCTTCCCCGCCGTTAATATGGTGGAGTATACTTACCATGAAGGGTGCCAGCCAGATTTCTCGTGCAATATCAACATGGTGGGACCTGGGCACCACTCTGGTAAGGACGGAGATGAGGGCAGTTGCTCTCATAGCAAAGACACAGAGGAAGCCGCTCCACGCGATCGGCTCCGCCACGACGGCAAGCGCTACGTCACAGAGGGAGAAGTGAAGAACATAAGATATCAGCGACCTCTCTCTGATCACCTCCTCAACAAGTATGTGAGTCAGTATGACCAACGCCGGCGATACAACGACGATGATGAAAAAGATCGTCTGGCTAGGGACGAAAGGAGACGTCGTCGGCATGATCACGACGAGGAGCGATATGAGCGCCACGCCAAGGATAAGTCGAGGGAGCAAGACGACGTGGATAGGCACTGGGACTGCCCCTTCTTCAGACACTGCTGGGATTCAGGAATGAGCCGATTGCCAACAATCGGCAATTGCCCGTAATGTAAACAAAGGAAGAAGGATGCAGCTAACGTGTCCGTGTTCAAACGTCTAGGGCCTCTCCCGACTCGGAACAAGCATGCTGAGTCCGCTCGGGTGGAAGATCTCGAGGAACTAGAGGACGATGATGAAGAAGACAAGTATCATCGGCCAAGGTGGTGCCCTGATGGGCTCAGCCGTTCCCAAAAACGAAGGGTTCAGCGTCTGCGTGGATTGGAGGAAGCTGAAAGGTTATACCTGCACACGTTGAGGAAGGCACGGCCTGATCTGGCCGCCAAAATTCAGCGAACCCTGGACGAAGAAGGTCGGCCACAAAGAAAAAGAGTGGCGCCCGAAGCAAAGGAAAGCCGATGATGAGACATCGGCTGGCACAAACATGGTGCTTGATACGTCTCCAACGTATCCATAATTTCTGTCGTTCCATGCTTGTTTTATGACAATACTTACATGTTTTGCTTGCACTTTATGATGATTTCATGCATTTTCTGGAACTAACCTATTAACAAGATGCCACAGTGCCAGTTCCTGTTTTCTGCTGTTTTTGGTTCCAGAAAGGCTGTTCGGGCAATATTCTCGGAATTCGACGAAACGAAGACCAAACCTCCTATTTTTCCCGGAAGCGTCCGTAACACCGAAGAAGAGTCGGAGAGGGGCCGAGAGGGCCACCACACCATAGGGCGGCGCGGCCTGGCCCGGGCCCGCGCCGGCCTGTGGTGTGGCGCCCCGAGTGCCCCCTGCGCCGCCTCTTCGCCTATAAAATCCCTTTCGACCTAAAAACACCGTAACTCTTGACGAAACTCCAGAAAGACTCCAGGGGCGCCGCACCATCGCGAAACTCCAATTCGGGGGACAGAAGTCTCTGTCCCGGCACCCTGCCGGGACGGGGAAGTGCCCCCGGAAGCCATCTCCATCAACGCCACCGCCTCCATCATGCTCCGTGAGTAGTTCCCCCATGGACTACGGGTTCTAGCTGTAGCTAGTTGGTATCATCTCTCCCATGTACTTCAATACAATGATCTCATGAGCTGCCTTACATGATTGAGATTCATCTGATGTAATCGGTGTTGTGTTTGTCGGGATCCGATGGATTGTTACGTTATGATTGTCTATCTACAAAGTTTATGAAGTTATTGTTGCTGCAATCTTGTTGTGTTTAATGCTTGTCACTAGGGCCCGAGTGGCATGATCTTAGATTTGAGCTTTATATTATTGCTTAGATTGTATCTACAAGTTGTATGCACATGTCACTATCCGGAACCAATGGCCCCGAAGTGACAGAAATTGGGACAACCGGAGGGGATGGTAGTGATGTGAGGATCACATGTTTTCACGGAGTGTTAATGCTTTGCTCCGGTGCTCTATTAAAAGGAGTACCTTAATATCCAAGTAGTTTCCCTTGAGGCCCGGCTGCCACCGGCTGGTAGGACAAAAGATGTTGTGCAAGTTTCTCATTGCGAGCACGTACGACTATTATTGGAAAACATGCCTACATGATTAATGATCTTGATATTCTGTCTTAATGCTATTTCAATCCTATCAATTGCCCGACTGTAATTTGTTCACCCAACACTTGTTATTGGAGAGTTGCCACTAGTGTAGATAGCTGGGAACCCCGGTCCATATTTCATCATCATATACTTGTTCTACATGTCATTGGAAGTAGTATCAACTATCTTCTGGTGCCATTGCTCTCATATTGCTATTACTGCTGCTGTGTTATTGCTACTATTGCTCTCATATTACTGCTACTTTCACATCACCCCTGTTACCAGTGCTTTTCCAGGTGCAGCTGAATTGACAACTCAGTTGTTAAGGCTTATAAGTATTCTTTACCTCCCCTTGTGTCGAATCAATAAATTTGGGTTTTACTTCCCTCGAAGACTCGTTGCGATCCCCTATACTTGTGGGTCATCAAGACTATTTTCTGGCGCCGTTGCCGGGGAGGCATAGCTCTACTCATAAGTTCACCTGGGGAGTACACTCTACATCTCTCTCTGTTTTATTTTGTTTTGTTTCGCTTAGTTTACTTTTGTCTAGTTCATTTGTGCTTAGTTTATTTCTGTCTAGTATTAGTTTGCTTAGTTTACTTTTGCTTAGTTTATTTTTGTCTTGTTTTATTTGTCTCATATACCCAAAAATCCATAAAAATTTGAAAAACCAAAAAATTAAAAACTGCTGTTATGGGAGAACAAACAACCTACTTGGAGCTTATAGAATGTTATAATTGTTATAGAGAATCAAGAACTGGTAAAATAATGAGTGTTATGATAGAAAAATTGAATACAATTGCTGAAATCTTGCTTGAACGCCATAATATAAACTGTTGCTCTCAACAGGATACTAAACATCTTAAATTTCAATGTGGCTTTAGTGAGGAATTTTTTTATTAAGAACTATAATCGGAATTGCTATATTCATTATGGGTTCGAAGAGGTAGAACAATTTGTCTTATTTATGGGAGCCTCCGAGATAGAATCCTTCATGGTTGAGAATTATGAAACTTGTGTTGTTTGTAAGGGCCTTAAAGATTATGTCTCTACTATCCTTAATTCTTGCATAGAATGCTACAATAGGAATCCTTATATTCTTGATTATAAAGAGAGACACATTAATGCACAAGAATGCACTCACAATTTGCAGGAACCGGTGGAAGAAGAAATTGATGAACCTGAAAGATCATTGGATGAAAAAGAGGAGGAAATTGATGAACCTGAATGCTCATTGGATGAAAAAGAAGAGGAGAGTGATGAACAAAAGGAGGAAGAATGGATTAGCTACCCATGTCAACCTTCTAATGAGAGTAACTCTTTATCTCTTACACTATTTGATTGTCCTCCATGCTTACCGGAAGAGGTTGAATGTTATGTTCCTGTGGATTCTCTTGAAATAGTACCTATGAGTAATACTTGTGAGAATGATTATGCTACTGTTATATATGATAATCCATGCTACTTTGATAAATCTTATGATAATGCTTTGTTTGTGCCTGATGTCGAAATGCATGGTACTCAAGAATTTTGTTTGGCAAATGTTTATGATAAAGCTTTAGATGATGGTCCTATGTTACTTGATAATATTAATTGTACTACTAATGAAAATGGGATTGGAGAGTTCTTGACTTATTCTATGAGTCCCATATCTATTGAGATTGATCAACTACCTTGTTATATTATTCATAAAAGTAAGTTTGAAAGTTTTAATTCCACTATTCTTGAACTTGATAAAAATTATGTGTTTGGAAATCATGAAAAATATGCTGTATGTGATAGCTATATTGTTGAGTTTGTTCATGAAGCTACTGAAAATTATTATGAGAGAGGAAAATATGGTAGTAGAAATTTTCATGGTACTAATACACCTCTCTATATGCTGAAATTTTTGAAGTTATCCTTGTTTTATCCTCTTATGCTTGTCACTTTGTTCTTCATGAATTTATTTGTGTACAAGATTCCTTTACATAGGAAGCATGTTAGACTTAAATGTGTTTTGGATTTGCCTCTTGATGCTCTCTTTTGCTTCAAATACTATTTCTTGCGAGTGCATCATTAAAACTGCTGAGCCCATCTTAATGGCTATAAAGAAAGAACTTCTTGGGAGATAACCCATGTGTTATTTTGCTACAGTACTTTGTTTTATATTTGTGTTTTGGAAGTTGTTTACTACTGTAGCAACCTCTCCTTATGTTAGTTTTGTGTTTTGTTGTGCCAAGTGAAGCCTCTAATCGAAGGTTGATACTAGATTTGGATTTCTGCGCAGAAACAGATTTCTATCTGTCACGAATCTGGGCTGTTTTCTCTGAAGGTAACTCAGAAAAATATGTTAATTTACGTGCGTGTTCCTCAGATATGTACGCAACTTTCATTAGTTGTGAGTTTTCTGATTTGAGCAACGGAAGTATTTATTTAAAATTCGTCTTTACTGGCTGTTCTGTTTTGGCAGATTCTGTCTCTGTTTTTTGCATTTGTCTCTTGTGGACTTTAAGCGAGGTTTTCTAGACGTGGAGAGCTGTAGCTAATGTTTTATTGAGTTCTTGCAATGTGCCACTACAGGACCAAGGTGGATTCAAATTTTTTGAGTACTAACCCCTCTAATGAAGTTTATGAGAAGTTTGGTGTGAAGGAAGTTTTCAAGGGTCAAGAGAGGAGGATGCTATATGATCAAGAAGAGTGAAAAGTCAAAGCTTGGGGATGCCCCCGTGGTTCATCCCTGCATATTTCAAGGAGACTCAAGCTTCTAAGCTTGGGGATGCCCAAGGCATCCCCTTCTTCATCAACTTATCAGGTTCCTCCCCTGAAACTATATTTTTATTCGGTCACATCATATGTGCTTTACTTGGAGCGTCTGTGTGCTTTTATTTTTGTTTATGTTTGAATATATTCGGATCCTAGCAATCCTTGTGTGGGAGAGATACACGCTCCGCTTTTTCATATGAACACTTGTTCTTCGTTTTACTTTTAATGTTCAATGATAAAAGTTGGAAGCTATTGCACTTATTTATATTTGGTTGGAAACAGAAAATGCCTCATCATGTCTTGGGTAATTTGACACTTGGCAATTGTTTTGAGCTCTCAAGTAGATCATGATTAAGTTTTTTCGTGTAGTCTAAGCCTATTAGTGGAGAACTACTGTAGAGCTTGTTGACATTGGTTTGCATAATTTATCTCTCTTAAGGTCTAGATATTTTCTGGTAAAAGTGTTTGAGCAACAAGGAAGACAATGTAGAGTATTATAATGCTTGCAATATGTTTTTATGTAAGTTTTGCTGTACCGGTTCATACTTGTGTTTGCTTCAAATAGCCTTGCTATCCTAAGCCTTGTATCGAGAGGGAATACTTCTCATGCATCCAAAATCCTTGAGCCAAAACCTATGCCATGTGTGTCCACCATACCTACCTACTATGTGGTATTTCCTGCCATTCCAAAGTAAATTGCTTGAGTGCTACCTTTAAACAATTCAAAATGCTTCTCAATTTGTGTTAATGTTTTATAGCTCATGAGGAAGTATGTGGTGTTTATCTTTCAACCTTGTCATTTACTCTTGACAAACTTTCACCAATGGACTAGTGGCTTCATCCGCTTATCCAATAATTTTGCAAAAAGAGCTGGCAATGGGATTCCCAGTCCCAAATTAATTAACCAAAATAGACACTCCTCCATGGTATGTGATTGTTGGACGACACCCGAGGATTCGGTTAGCCATGGCTTGTGTAAGCAAAGGTTGGGAGGAGTGTCATCATAATAAAACTAAAATAAAAAGGCACTCCTTCATGGTATGAGATTGTTGGCAGGCACCCGAGGATTCGGTTAGCCATGGTTTGTGAAAGAAAGGTTGGAAGGAGTGCCACCCAAAAATAAAAATAATTCATGGGAGCCGCTCTTGAAGGTTTGTCTAGCAAGGGGGTTAGAGTGCCCACTACCATTCGTTGACAACAACAAACACCTCTCAAAACTTTACTTTTATGCTCTCTTTATGTTTTCAAAACCAAAGCTCTAGCACAAATATAGCAATCGATGCTTTCCTCTTTGAAGGGCCATTCTTCTACTTTTATGTTGAGTAAGTTTACCTACTTCCTTCCACCTTAGAAGCAAACACTTGTGTCAACTGTGCATTGATTCTTACATACTTGCATATTTGCATTCATCATATTACTTTGCGTTGACAATTACCCATGAGATATGCATGTTACAAGTTGAAAGCGACCGCTGAAACTTATATCTTCTTTTGTGTTGCTTCGATGCCTTTACTTTGAACTTATTGCTTTATGAGTCAACTCTTATGCAAGACTTTTGATACTTGTCTTGAAGGTATTATTCATGAAAAGTTTTGCTATATGTTATCTACTTGTTAGCAACTATAGATCATTGCCTTGAGTCACTTCATTCATTTCATATGCTTTGTAATAGTATGATCAAGGTTATGTAAGTAGCATGTCACTACAGAAATTATTCTTTTTATCGTTTACCCGCTCGGGACGAGCAGGAACTAAGCTTGGGGATGCTCATACGTCTCCAACATATCCATAATTTCTGTCGTTCCATGCTTGTTTTATGACAATACTTACATGTTTTGCTTGCACTTTATGATGATTTCATGCATTTTCTGGAACTAACCTATTAACAAGATGCCACAGTGCCAGTTCCTGTTTTCTCGCTGTTTTTGGTTCCGTGAAAGGCTGTTCGGGCAATATTCTCGAATTCGACGAAACGAAGACCAAACCTCCTATTTTTCTCGAAGCGTCCGAACACCGAAGAAGAGTCGGAGAGGGGCCGGAGGGCCACCACACCATAGGGCGGCGCGGCCTGGCCCGGGCCCGCGCCGGCTCGTGGTGTGGCGCCCTGAGTGCCCCCTCGCGCCGCCTCTTCGCCTATAAAATCCCTTTCGACCTAAAAACACCGTAACTCTTGACGAAACTCCGAGAAAGACTCCGTGGGCGCCGCCACCATCGCGAAACTCCAATTCGGGGGACAGAGTCTCTGTCCCGGCACCCTGCCGGGACGGGGAAGTGCCCCCGGAAGCCATCTCCATCAACGCCACCGCTTCCATCATGCTCCGTGAGTAGTTCCCCCATGGACTACGGGTTCTAGCTGTAGCTAGTTGGTATCATCTCTCCCATGTACTTCAATACAATGATCTCATGAGCTGCCTTACATGATTGAGATTCATCCGATGTAATCGGTGTTGTGTTTGTCGGGATCCGATGGATTGTTACGTTATGATTGTCTATCTACAAAGTTTATGAAGTTATTGTTGCTGCAATCTTGTTGTGTTTAATGCTTGTCACTAGGGCCCGAGTGGCATGATCTTAGATTTGAGCTTTATATTATTGCTTAGATTGTATCTACAAGTTGTATGCACATGTCACCGTCCGGAACCAATGGCCCCGAAGTGACAGAAATTGGGACAACCGGAGGGGATGGTAGTGATGTGAGGATCACATGTTTTCACGGAGTGTTAATGCTTTGCTCCGGTGCTCTATTAAAAGGAGTACCTTAATATCCAAGTAGTTTCCCTTGAGGCCCTGGCTGCCACCGGCTGGTAGGACAAAAGATGTTGTGCAAGTTTCTCATTGCGAGCACGTACGACTATTATTGGAAAACATGCCTACATGATTAATGATCTTGATATTCTGTCTTAATGCTATTTCAATTCTATCAATTGCCCGACTGTAATTTGTTCACCCAACACTTGTTATTGGAGAGTTGCCACTAGTGTAGATAGCTGGGAACCCCGGTACATATTTCATCATCATATACTTGTTCTACATGTCATTGGAAGTAGTATCAACTATCTTCTGGTGCCATTGCTCTCATATTGCTATTACTGCTGCTGTGTTATTGCTACTATTGCTCTCATATTACTGCTACTTTCACATCACCCATGTTACCAGTGCTTTTCCAGGTGCAGCTGAATTGACAACTCAGTTGTTAAGGCTTATAAGTATTCTTTACCTCCCCTTGTGTCGAATCAATAAATTTGGGTTTTACTTCCCTCGAAGACTGTTGCGATCCCCTATACTTGTGGGTCATCGGTGCTCGTCCTTCCAACGGAGTTTGGTGCTCCGGGATTACACGAGGCACCCAATTTCGACGATTGCGAGCGCATCAACGTGACACAGGATGGGACTAGGTTGGTCTTATCCACAGGCCCGACCGTGTAGCGAACGCAGCGTCTATGAACAAACGTGGCGATGCCGATCCAGGAGATCGGCCCCAAGGATTTATGGAGGAACATTATAACACCTTCATTGAGCAATTCAACGTGGAGGCCGATTCCAGCAATCGGCCAAAATTATCCTCACTGTACATTCTACCTGGGTTCAACATTCGATCCAACAGGGAATACCTGAAGAGCCGATACCATCAAGTCCCTTGAAAGAATCGGCTCGGGGGGGCACCTAGGTAGATAAAACACGAGGATATGAAGTAGGAGTATCTTTCAAATGCCCAGCAGCCCAAGATATTCTTTGATGATGGGTATTGAAGTATGGGGGCCGATACATAAATCGGCCGTAAAAATTCAAAAAAATTTAAGCACAGCCGATGCGCGGACATCGACTTAAGGATAGAAAGCCGATGCATGACCATCGACTCCAGAGGTATAACTGTTATAAGCAGAGGGTCAATGGAGCAGGAAGTGGGCCACGAAGAGAGACTCTAATGGAAGAACTCCTCAATGGAGTGGTTTGATGTCTCAGATCCTCTCTTCAAGAACCTCGCCAAGAGCAGCATGGACGTGCAGATCAGGTTAAGGATGGGTTGCATCAAATCCGCCAAAGGAAAGGAGCCGATCTGACCAGCAAGGCGCAAGAAGTGGACTGAAAAAGCTCGGGGGGCAGTTCACCCTGAAGGTTCTCTGCTCTGGGGAGCCGATTTTGTTGAAATCGGCTGGCTCTGCATTATGACTTGAAGGCCAATGGTGGCACATTTGGCTGACTCACCACTTGTTTCGCCTTGACTGAGATTCGGGGGGCAGCTGGCCTGATGAATGCTCTGTTTTTTTAAAGCCGATTGGGTGGACATCGGCTAGTCCTGCGCCGCGATTTTTGTCAAGGGTGGTGATCCGGCGGAACTCAAACTCATTGATCGAAAGGATGAAGGATAGATCATGAAGGCTTGATGCGCTGACACCGGCTTATTGAGCTTTGACCAAGATTGCAGTCACCCCGTGGTCGAAGAGATGAAGGGCGGATTATGAGAGACCAATGCATTGCCATCGGCTCATTGAGAATCGGTTTAAAAGAAATCGGCAAAATCAAATTGGGGAAACTTCTTCATTAATGAACAGGATTTCTTACAAAGAAAGAGCCGATTTCTCAAAGGAGGAAGAACAAAAGAAGGGTCTATTGACCAATCTACTACTGCTAGGCCTACACTAGTAGATCCTAATCTACGGGCCATGGCTGCCCTCGTCGTCATCCTCGGAGCTCTCATCGGCACTACTGCCGATGGGCTCCTCGTCACTGCTCCCGTAGCCCTCTACGGGAGCTTCATCCTCCTCTTCGTCGTCGCTGCTGTCGTCGTCCCACCACATGCGGAGGCGTTTCGCCGGCGGGTAGCCCTCGAGGGAGTCGTCGTCGTCGTCGTCTTCCTCTTCCTCTTCTTCAGAGGAGGGACAGCCGTCCCAGGGGAACTGGTCATCCTCGCTTTCCGATTCCAGTTCCCCGTCGGCGAGGAACTGGAGATCTTCATCCCCACTGGTCAAGGACTGGTCGTCCTCGGACCAGATGGAGGAGGCGTGGTCTTCCTGGTCCCATTCTTCTGGGGCGCGGATGTCCTCCGGCGTCTCGCGGGAGGAGGAAGACCCGTAGGAAAGATCGGAGGAGGAGGAGGAGGAAGAAGACATGGTGGCACAGGAGGGTTTTTGGGTGCTAATGCGAGGAGGATGAAGGAGGAACAAGCTGTTTAGAACGGTTAAATAAAAGGGATATGAGGGAGATTCAATGCCACAGCAGTTTCCGAGGAGATGGTGCCCAACAAAGAAAAAATTTCGCAGGCCACGTGGAGAAGTGGAAAGGGCAAGGCATCATGATGAAGGATTCTGCGGCGGGTTCTGCTCTGCCACGACATGACCCGACGAAAGAAAGCGTAATGATTTTGGAAATGTCATTTCCAAAACAAGGGGGGCATGTGTTATCACCAGAATTTGATCGGATCAGGGGTGGGCCGTGATCAAGATGGGCTTGAAGAATATATATAGAAGAAATACGTGAATCGGCCTTACATGCAAAGTTTGGGCTAGTTTGCCCGTGTATCTGTACCATAGTAGGATACGTGTCGGTTAGGAATTAGAGTTTTACCCGTGCACGGTTAGGTGCACGCTTGAATTAGAAAGTCCCCTGGACTATAAATATGTATCTAGGGTTTATGGAATAAACAACAGCCAACGTTCAACACAATCAATCTCGGCGCATCGCCAACTCCTTCGTCTCGAGGGTTTCTCCTGGTAAGCACCATGCTGCCTTGCGATCTAGGCAGCATAAGCTTATTACGTTGTTCATGCGTTGCTCGTGCTGAAGCCTTTTTGATGGCGAGCAACGTAGTTATCTTAGATGTGTTAGGGTTAGCATTGTTCTTCGTATCATATGCTGTCGTAGTGCAACCCTTATACATCTAGCCGCCCTTACACCTATCTTAGGTGTAGGGGCGGCACCCCGCTTGATCATTGTTTAGTAGATCCGATCCGTTACGGTTGCTCCTTGTTCTTCAAGGATTAGTTTAATATCCGCAATAGTTAGGCCTTACAAAGGGTTGGAGGATCCAGCGGCGTGTAGGGTGTAGTTTGCTAGCCCTAGACAGGATGTTCCGGGGATCAACCTCGTGTTGGTTTTTAGGCCCCGTCTAGGATCGGCTTACGATCACCGTACGCGAGCGCGAGGCCCAATCGTGAGTAGGATGATCCGATTATGCGGTGAAAACCCTAAATTGTCGTAGATCGCTTTAGCTTTATCTTGATCAAGCAGGACCACCATATATTCGTACACCTCGTACGAATCATGGGTGGATCGGCTCTTTGAGCCGATTCACGAGACAACCCGAGAGCCGATCGAGGCTCGTATTTAACGTTTACGTGTATGCCATGCGAGGAAACTAAGCGAGGCATCATCCAACACCTTCCCGACCAGGTATAGGTCAGGTGGCACGCCCTTGCGACAGCATCGGACGTGTGACCAGAAGGCTTTGCGGGCCGTCGCTCTGAGGGACTGGGGCCAGCCGCAGCCCTAGTTGTTCCCGGCTCTACGGTGTTGCCAGTCGCTGCCCGCCGGTGGGTTTCTGACCGCAACAGCATGAGCATGATCATTTCATAAATGAATTCAAATAGTAGCATTTCATGTAGTAGTAGCATTATAGAGCATAAACAAGCATACAAGCTTATAGAGCAAGCCAACCAGTAGCTACTGCCAACATGTGACTTCAAATGAAAATGCTATTATTCCAGATATAATTAAATAGCAGAAGCTTGAGCATCATATGGAAATGCTAGTGACTTCAAATGAAAATGCTATTACTCATAAATATACATTACAAAAGGCAGTAGCTAGTGACTTCAAAATTTTATAAATTCAAAGAGAATTATACCAATAGCTAATCAAATTTTAGTAGATAATTACTTAAATTTTAAAAGGCAGTATAGAGCAAGCCAACCAGTAGCTACTGCCAACATTTGAGCATGAGCATCATTTAACCTTACATTACATACATTATTTCCTACCATCTGCATAGAAGCATTACATAAACCCTTTTATTCATCATTGCATGGAAGCATTACATCAACCCTTACATTACATAATTATTCAGACAACCTAGGACACACTAAAACTAGATGGCTGAAACTACAACTAACTACAAAAAACTAGGATAGCAAATCTTTGATTTTTTTCATGCCCTTCCTCAGCCAGCACAAGATAACTCCAGCTTTAACCTTTTCTTCAAGATTTGGTTCTACATAGTAGGGCAACACCTCTGTGGGTCCTCCTTCCCTAAACTGATGCTTATACTTTTTCAGCTTGATCCGGCCCTTAGGTCTGGATTTTGGAACTCGGGAGAACTTGTGTAGTGTATGTGAACACACCTAGCTGGTTCAAGCCATCTCGCTGCTTCTTCTTCCCTGAACCTGGCAGCAGAAGCTTCCCTCTCTTGCACACTTCTCCTACGATACACTAGCAACTCCTTGTCTGCCCTACCCATAGAAAAAGTCTTGGAAAGAGTGGCATCCCTAGAGCCAGAGGCACCAAGGGAGCCAGTGCTCCTCCTCTTTGCACTCCAGGACAGGTTGTCCATGTTTGGTGTGGTTTTCAGGTTCACTACACTAGGCATTTATATAGGATGGAGGGCATGCACAGAGGGTATGAGAACACAAGCTGAACAGCTTGTGTTACATAGGACAATGCCATCGGTTTCTTTTTTTGAATTGTGATGTCAATCCACAAGAGGGAGAATATTCTCCAAAATGGGTCGAGACAAGCCATTGGGAATATTCCCCAAAATGGGTCGGAGAGCCTGTCCATTCTTGCTAGGCAGAGGCATTTTTGGTTCAGAGGAATATTCTTGCTAGGGCAGAGGTGGCCAGAGGTGAATTAACCCAAGCATTTTCATTTTCTAAACCTAGGCAGTAGCTTCATTTTATTAACAAATCCTAGGTAGTAGCATTTCATTTTATTAACCCAAGCATTTTCTTTTTCTAAACCTAAATTTTCTACTGCCAACAAAATAGCAAGAACTTTATTAGCTCTAGTGCAAGCAATGAATTAAAAAAAACAGCAACCAATGAATTATAAAAAAAAGCAATAAATTAAATAGCATTTGACTGCATCATTTGCATTTACATTTAAACCAGTAGCATCATTTGCATGAACAAGAGAACCTAAATCAATTTCTAGCTTGTACATTTCATCATTTCATCATAGCATCATTTCATCATTTCCATTTAAACCAGTAGCATCATTAGCTTTCACCAAGAATTGCTAACAAATCCTAGCAATAACATATACATACTACACTACAAGCATGCCACCAAAGTAGATATAGGTCATTTGTTTCTACATTCATTTTGCTACAACATTATTCTTGATAGCAAGTAGCTTTTTATCTCGCTAAGTTTCTACCGCATTCATTTGCTACAACATTAGCTTGTTCATTTTTATTTGCTACTACATTCATACTAACCCTCTTTTGACTCTCTCTTACAAAGAAAATTGAGGTGTTCTTGAAATTCTATTTGACTACAAGCAGCACTACAACCTAGTTTTTTTTTGTTTTGCTACAACCTATTTGACTACAGCAGCACTACAACCTAGTTTTTCTTGAAATTCAATTTGACTACAGCAGCACTACTGCATTCATTTGCTACCGATGCATTTTATTGAACCAACCAAACAACTAATGGAGATGCACATTTGAGCAATCCATAGCAGCATTGCAAGGAGATGCACATTTGAGCAATTCATAGCAACATTGCAAGCAATCCATAGCAACTAGGCTAGCCAGAGAGGGAATTCGAAGCAGCATTGGGGAGGTGAGAGGGGCAGGGGACAGGGGAGTGGGGAGGACAGGGGAGAGGAGCTCTCACCGAACGGGTGGCGGCGGCGGCGGCGGGTGTCCTCCTCCTCCTCCTCGGCGACGGTCCTCCTCCTCCTCGGTGGCGGCGGCGGCTCGGGCGTCCTCCTCCTCCTCGGTGGCGGCGGCGGCTCGGGCGTCCTCCTACTCAGCAGCGGCGGCGCTAGGCGGTGGCGACGGCGCTAGGCGGTGGTGGCGGTTGAGCGAGAGAAGTGTGGCGCTAGGGTTGTGAGTGACTGAGTGGGGAAGAAACTGCTGTTGATCGAGTTATTTCACCAAGTGTCCAAATTCTGTGGCGCATCCCTCTCAGTGCGCCACAGAATTAAGCTTTCTGTGGCGCATCAACACTGACATGCGCCACAGAATTCCTTATTTCTGTGGCGCACCTAGCGGGGAGTGCGCCACAGAATTTAGACACTTAGCAAAACAAAACGGTTTACTGCTGTGTCTTGACAGATACATAGCACTAGTCTAGTGGTTAAGGCCAATGTTAGGCAGTTAGTAGCCAGGTTCGAACCCTGGCTGCCACACAATTTTTATTCCTTTTTTCATATTTTAGTTACATCTATCTATTATATATTAAAAGCAAAATGAGGATGTTTAATAGAGCCACCACATTAAGCCACATCATTAAGATTATTATAATCGTTAGATCTAAAATATGTGGCTGAGATTTAATAGAATATTAAAAGTTGCGTTAAAAGTGTAGTCTCATCCGACACGATGTAAGTCACGTAGCTGGGCAGTCTGCTCTAACATGATATTTGGTACCTACCAAATTTGAAAAAGACTACCGTGCAGATAAACCATAAAGAGGAAAGCATCAGTAGGGTAGTGTATTTCTATAGGACTCTAATTGCATCCATTAAAATGTACCAAACTGCATACCTACATGCTAATATATAGATATATATTGTACATTGGGGAGCTGTCCGTATATGCAAACTATATAGATATGGAATCCATGTTAATTAGGGGTGGTTCATCTATGTAAAAAGATTATATTAAATTAATTCATTTGTTCAGATGTATAAGGATATTCTGAAGAAAAATAGATTTATGAGTTAGGCAAAACTATGCGCAAAATTCCTCCAAAAATTCATGTACGTATGAGGAGTTACCAAAAAAGAAACACGGTACATGAACTGGATCTAAATTAGTTGGGTGGACTAACTATATTCACGTACGAGATACGAAAATAGGAAAAATCGAACGGTGTATATACACATCTGCATAGGCTAGAAAATTATCAAACTATTGATTGTGAGATCTCCGATTTAAGATTGTGAGAATCTCTAATATAAGTCTGGTATTAAATAGGCGACTCATCCCTATAGTTCTTGAGTTAATAGATCGATACGTCCAAACATTAACTTGTATGCATATGTGATGATCGTTTCGGCATGAATTAACTCAACAAAAAGTACATATTGTGCACGTCAAGGACACCTAACAACAATCCTACGCCGTCAAAAAAATCCTACGAGTAGTAACCAGTCAGCGGAAAAATATTTTGGTAAGAATCGTATTAGTGTTTTCGGACATATACCGGTGGACAATCGTATTAGCGTTTTCGGACAATCCTACACCGTCAAGGTTCATTTAATTGGTTTTAAATTATACCGGTGGACAATCGTATTGGCGTTTTCGGACATGCCGAAAATACCAGCCAAAATACCTCCCATAATTTATAAATTTATAAACTTGTCTAAAATTTATCAAAAATCTTTATAATTGAGCAAATTATATAACTACCGGGATATTCCGTCTGGTATAAATTTGTCCCCGTGCTAACCGGAATAACTGTTTTTTGCAAGTTTTTGGAAATGTCAACAAAGGAAAATATTTATTTTAACCAAGAGGCCCAAATCAAATTCATCTGACATCTTTTCTTTTTTACTCGGATCCAGCTCACGCCAACCAGGACAAAGCATAGTGCATGATCACAAGAGGGTGATTGGCTCATGTTCTAGGCATAATAATGGCTGTATCATAGGAAGGAGAGCACAGACAAGGTTAAGCAGTTTGATGCTAGGCAACCACTTTAGACCATCAGTTATTTCACATTAGCGTGGCTAATGCGTACATCAGCAGATCCACCATACGCGACTAGATTGGCGAAAACTTCGGTCATTGTTAACTTTTCTAGCTCATCTTTTCGTGAAATCGCTCTCTTCCACACGAGGGCATCCATGAGAACAAAAAAGTTGCCTAGCGATTAGTAGGAACAAGGCATATACATGGGGTTTGTTCAACTCGCGACTCAACTGCGACCGTTGTAGAAGACCAATATAGCTCATGGGCAAGTGTTTTTTAATCACCTATATGCCTCGAAACTTTCTTCAATTGAAATATCCTTGCCACTTCCGATAACAGAGTTAGATAATTCCCTATATACCATGATTATGTGCAAGAACTATGTGAACCATGATCAAAGTTTGTGGTGGATGTAGAATAATACCATACAGAAGTTAGAATTCAATGTTCATAGAGCCATAAATTTATTTCGCAAACATAATGGTGCATTTAAGAAGATGCCCTCGCATTTGCGAGGGCCACTCGGCTAGTTTCAATAAATAACACAACATTATTTAGTAATTAGTAGAGAGAATTATAAATTACTTGTCTCATACAAACATGTTCTTGTTTCTCTCACACACACATGCATGTACTTGTCTAACACACACACTCACACACATGTGATAGACCAAAAAAAGATCTTCTTCGTCCCGGCAACGAGCTCTAGCGTCTCTTCGCAATCTTCTTGCCCTTTCGGTTGTTGGCGGTTGAATACTTTATGCCGGCCACCTTGAGATTTCTTCGCGTGAACGGACAACCTTTAGAGGGTAGGGAGGTCTTCCTTCTTACTTTACTAGTAGTAGGCATGTCGAAGTGCATGTCGAATTCCTCCTCCATCTTCGGGTCACCGTTCTTGTCCAAGTCTTCCTCATTGGCGTCTCCTTGCATTCCTATGATGCTCCTCTTGCCCCTCCTCACGACAACACGGCTAGGCCTCGACGGATCGGTGATGAAGAAGCATTGGTCAACTTGGCTACCGAGTACCCATGGCTCATTTTTCGCGGATGCGTTCTTCGATTTTGCATCGGGTATAACCATGGTTGTGAAATATCGGCCTTCTTTTTCGACCTTCTTGGCCCATCTCACACGAAACATTGGCACCGTCTCTCCACAGTAATTGAGCTCCCATATCTCCTCGATCCTTCCAAAAATCTTTCCTTGACATTAGTCTCGTCATCGGCGTATGACAGAGATAGTTACTCCCGAGTTTTGATTTTCACTATTTCTGTCCTTTTCCTCGGTGTAGAATCTGTAACCGTTGATGTCGTACCCCTGATAGGTCCTTACGTTATGCGCGGGTCCCTGTGATAAGGTGTATATGGGTTATTCATCTTCGGTAGAAGGCGTATTTCTCTGTGCTTCAACCAGTTGAGTTTTCTTGAACCAACGCGTGAAGCTGGAGTTGTGCTTTTAGGTTACGTCTCCCATCTTCCTCGGCCGGCCCATATCGATGTAATTCTGCTCGACCATGCTTTTATGCTCTTGCACGAAAGGTTCGGTCAGTTTTAAGTGTTGTAGCGCGACCCGGTGAGCCCTGTCAAAGTCGTCGCGTCGATTTTCAATGCCGACATGGACTGAGCGGTAGCCCTCGCGGTGACCGACTCCAGCGAGCCTCCCGAGGTGCGTCCCGGGGGTAGACCAACATGATCCTCGTCGTCCTCGGTGCTTAGATAATTCTGGCAGTAAGGAGATGCACTCGTAGGTTAGAAACCCCTCGGCCATGCTTGCGTCCTGGACGGGCCCTATTGCGAACGTATCCTTTCATGACACCGTTCGCCTTTCGAAAGGCATCATGTTGTGGAGGAACGTTGGGCCGAGCTGCTTGATGTCTTCAACGACATGGAGAAGGAGATGGACGCATATATCACGTGAATGCAGGCGGGAAGTAAATCTCGAGCTCACATAGTATCACCACGATCTCATCCTGTAGCATCTTGAGCTGCCTCACGCCGATCGACTACCTGGGTGATAACGTCAAAAAAGTTGCATAGGCCAAACAGCGTATCACCGGACGTGCTCGTCCATTATGCCTCGGATCGCAACGAGAAGTATCTGCGTCATTAGCACGTGGCAATCGTGAGACTTCATCCCGGTGAACCTCTTCTTCGCTACGTCCAGAGATCTGCTTATATTCCCCGAGTAACCGTGAGGAACTTTCACTCCTAGGAGGCACCTGAAAAACTGCTCGAGCTCCTCCGGACTCGTTAGAAGCAGTGCAGCGGAAGCTGCACCGCGTTCTTCTTAGCCCTTTTACGGAGACGTTGAGTCCCTTTCGTCTGATCATCATCATCATCGTCAGTATCGGGGGCTTGAAGATCTTTCCTGATGCCAAAATGTTTAAGATCGTATCTTGCTTTCGGTCCATCCTTGGACTTTTCTGAGTTGCAAAGAGTGCAAAGCAGACTCTCGGTAACGTTCTTCGTAATGTGCATGACATCGAGGCTGTGGGGCATGTGGAGGACCTTCCAGTACTCCAAGTCGTGGAAAACAGACCTCGCTTTCCATACACCGAGCAGCGGGCTCGCTTCGGTCGCTTCTTTCCCGCGCTGGGCCCTCCTTCCAACTTCTCGCACCGCTCCTGGCGTGGGGGTCAATCGGGCTCATCTTTACCATTGAACGGATCACCGCGTTTTCTCCACGGGTGATCCAAGCTGAAGCCACCTTCGAGCACCCGGGTAGACGGTTTTCGAGGACCCGGGATCCCTTGGTAGTTGTAGATGCGGGGTATCGTCCATGCACTTCACACAGCCGTTGAATCCGTGGCCCACCTGGGCAGATACATATGCGTAACCAGGATAGTCCGTGACCGTCGTGATCAACGCGGCTCTCATATCGAAATAAGTTCTAGTGTAGGTGTCCCACGCACGGGGTGGCGTCTTCCACAACGTGTCTAACTCCTCTTTCAAGCAGCCCGAGATACAAATGCATGTCCACACCTGGTTGTTTCGGCCCCCGAATGAGAAT
>NC_061513.1:95796554-95821392 GCF_022539505.1 Lolium rigidum
TCACCCATGTTACCACGGTTTTTCCAGTGTGCACTGAATTGACAACTCAGCTTGTTAAGGCTTATAAGTATTCTTTACCTCCCTTGTGTCGAATCAATAAATTTGGGTTTTACTTCCCTCGAAGACCTGTTGCGATCCCCTATACTTGTGGGTCATCGCTGTTCGTCCTTCCAACGGAGTTTGGTGCTCCAGGATTACACGAGGCACCCAATTTCGACGATCGCGAGCGCATCAACGTGACACAGGATGGGACTAGGTTGGTCTTATCCACAGGCCCGACCGTGTAGCGAACGCAGCGTCTATGAACAAACGTGGCGATGCCGATCCAGGAGATCGGCCCCAAGGATTTATGGAGGAACATTATAAAACCTTCATTGAGCAATTCAACGTGGAGGCCGATTCCGAAGAATCTAGCCAAAATTATCCTCACCGTACATTCTACCTCGGGTTCAACATTCGATCCAACAGGGAATACTCGAAGAGCCGATACCATCAAGTCCCTTGAAAGAATCGGCTCGGGGGCACCTAGGTAGATAAAACACGAGGATATGAAGTAGGAGTATCTTTCAAATGCCCAGCAGCCCAAGATATTCTTTGATGATGGGTATTGAAGTATGGGGGCCGATACATAAATCGGCCGTAAAAATTCAAAAAAATTTAAGCACAGCCGATGCGCAGACATCGACTTAAGGATAGAAAGCCGATGCATGACCATCGACTCCAGAGGTATAACTGTTATAAGCAGAGGGTCAATGGAGCAGAAGTGGGCCACGAAGAGAGACTCTAATGGAAGAACTCCTCAATGGAGTGGTTTGATGTCTCAGCATCCTCTCTTCAAGAACCTCGCCAAGAGCGAAGCATGGACGTGCGCATCAGTGTTAAGGATGGGTTGCATCAAATCCGCCAAAGGAAAGGAGCCGATCCGACCAGCAAGGCGCAAGAAGTGGACCGAAGAAGCTCGGGGGGCAGCTCACCCCGAAGGTTCTTCTGCTCGGGGAGCCGATTTTGTTGAAATCGGCCGGCTCGCATTATGACTTGAAGGCCAATGGTGGCACATTTGGCTGACTCACCACTTGTTTCGCCTTGACCGAGATTCGGGGGCAGCTGGCTCCGATGAATGCTCTGTTTTTTAAAGCCGATTGGGTGGACATCGGCTAGTCCTCGCGCCGCGATTTTTGTCAAGGGTGGTGATCCGGTGGAACTCAAACTCA
This sequence comes from Lolium rigidum, assembly GCF_022539505.1. Classification (NCBI taxonomy): domain Eukaryota; kingdom Viridiplantae; phylum Streptophyta; class Magnoliopsida; order Poales; family Poaceae; genus Lolium; species Lolium rigidum. The sequence goes on from NC_061513.1 coordinate 95,797,766, forward strand.
TTGGATCGAAAGGATGAAGGATAGATCATGAAGGCTTGATGCGCTGACACCAGCTTATTGAGCTTTGACCAAGATTGCACGTCACCCCGTGGTCGAAGAGATGAAGGGCGGATTATGAGAGACCGATGCATTGCCATCGGCTCATTGAGAATCGGTTTAAAAGAAATCGGCAAAATCAAATTGGGGAAACTTCTTCATTAATGAACAGGATTTCTTACAAAGAAAGAGCCGATTTCTCAAAGGAGGAAGAACAAAAGAAGGGTCTATTGACCAATCTACTACTGCTAGGCCTACACTAGTAGATCCTAATCTACGGGCCATGGCTGCCCTCGTCGTCATCCTCGGAGCTCTCATCGGCACTACTGCCGATGGGCTCTCGTCACCGCTCCCCGTAGCCCTCTACGGGAGCTTCATCCTCCTCTTCGTCGTCGCTCGCTGTCGTCGTCCCACCACATGCGGAGGCGTTTCGCCGGCGGGTAGCCCTCGAGGGAGTCGTCGTCGTCGTCGTCTCTCCTCTTCCTCTTCTTCGCAGGAGGGACAGCCGTCCCGTGGGAACCGGTCATCCTCGCTTTCCGATTCCAGCTTCCCGTCGGCGAGGAACTCGGAGATCTTCATCCCCACCGGTCAAGGACCGGTCGTCCCTCGGACCAGATGGAGGAGGCGTGGTCTTCCTGGTCCCATTCTTCTGGGGCGCGGATGTCCTCCGGCGTCTCGCGGGAGGAGGAAGACCCGTAGGAAAGATCGGAGGAGGAGGAGGAGGAAGAAGACATGGTGGCACAGGAGGGTTTTTGGGTGCTAATGCGAGGAGGATGAAGGAGGAACAAGCTGTTTAGAACGGTTAAATAAAAGGGATATGAGGGAGATTCAATGCCACAGCAGTTTCCGAGGAGATGGTGCCCAACAAAGAAAAAATTTCGCAGGCCACGTGGAGAAGTGGAAAGGGCAAGGCATCATGATGAAGGATTCTGCGGCGGGTTCTGCTCTGCCACGACATGACCCGACGAAAGAAAGCGTAATGATTTTGGAAATGTCATTTCCAAAACAAGGGGGCATGTGTTATCACCGGAATTTGATCGGATCAGAGGTGGGCCGCGATCAAGATGGGCTTGAAGAATATATATAGAAGAAATACGTGAATCGGCCTTACATGCAAAGTTTGGGCTAGTTTGCCCGTGTATCTGTACAATAGTAGGATACGTGTTGGTTAGGAATTAGAGTTTTACCCGTGCACGGTTAGGTGCACGCTTGAATTAGAATGTCCCTTGGACTATAAATATGTATCTAGGGTTTATGAAATAAACAACAACCAACGTTCAACACAATCAATCTCGGCGCATCGCCAACTCCTTCGTCTCGAGGGTTTCTCCCGGTAAGCACCATCGCCTAGATCGCATCTTGCGATCTAGGCAACATAAGCTTATTACGTTGTTCATGCGTTGCTCGTGCCGAAGCCTTTTTGATGGCGAGCAACGTAGTTATCTTAGATGTGTTAGGGTTAGCATTGTTCTTCGTATCATATGCCGTCGTAGTGCAACCCTTATACATCTAGCCGCCCTTACACCTATCTTAGGTGTAGGGGCGGCACCCCGCTTGATCATTGTTTAGTAGATCCGATCCGTTACGGTTGCTCCTTGTTCTTCAAGGATTAGTTTAATATCCGCAATAGTTAGGCCTTACAAAGGGTTGGAGGATCCAGTCGGCGTGTAGGGTGTAGTTTGCTAGCCCTAGACAGGATGTTCCGGGGATCAACCTCGTGTTGGTTTTTAGGCCCCGTCTAGGATCGGCTTACGATCACCGTACGCGAGCGCGAGGCCCAATCGTGAGTAGGATGATCCGATTATGCGGTGAAAACCCTAAATTGTCGTAGATCGCTTTAGCTTTATCTTGATCAAGCGGGACCACCATATATTCGTACACCTCGTACGAATCATGGGTGGATCGGCTCTTTGAGCCGATTCACGGACAACTCCGAGAGCCGATCGAGGCTCGTATTTAACGTTTACGTGTATGCCATGCAGGAAACTAAGCGAGGCATCATCCAACACCTTCCCCGACCAGGTATAGGTCAGGTGGCACGCCCTTGCGACAAGCATCGGACGTGTGACCGGAAGGCTTTGCGGGCCGTCGCTCCGAGGGACCGGGCCGCCGCAGCCCTAGTTGTTCCCGCTCCACGGTGCTGCTGGCCGCCGCGCCGGCTGGGTTCTCGACCGCAACAAAGATGAGCATGATCATTTCATAAATGAATTCAAATAGTAGCATTTCATGTAGTAGTAGCATTATAGAGCATAAACAAGCATACAAGCTTATAGAGCAAGCCAACCAGCAGCTACCGCCAACATGTGACTTCAAATGAAAATGCTATTATTCCAGTATATAATTAAATAGCAGTAAGCTTGAGCATCATATGGAAATGCTAGTGACTTCAAATGAAAATGCTATTACTCATAAATATACATTACAAAAGGCAGTAGCTAGTGACTTCAAATTTTTATAAATTCAAAGAGAATTATACCAATAGCTAATCAAATTTTAGTAGATAATTACTTAAATTTTAAAAAGGCAGATAGAGCAAGCCAACCAAAGAGCTACCGCCAACATTTGAGCATGAGCATCATTTAACCTTACATTACATACATTATTTCCTACCATCTCGCATAGAAGCATTACATAAACCCTTTTATTCATCATTGCATGGAAGCATTACATCAACCCTTACATTACATAATTATTCAGACAACCTAGGACACACTAAAACTAGATGGCTGAAACTACAACTAACTACAACAAACTAGGATAGCAAATCTTTGATTTTTTTCATGCCCTTCCTCACCAAAGACAAGATAACTCCAGCCTTTAACCTTTTCTTCAAGATTTGGTTCTACATAGTAGGGCAACACCTCTCGTGGGTCCTCCTTCCCTCAACTCGATGCTTATACTTTTTCAGCTTTGATCTTGCCCTTAGGTCTGGATTTTGGAACTCGGGAGAACTTGTGTAGTGTATGTGAACACACCTAGCTGGTTCAAGCCATCCGCCGCTTCTTCTTCCCCGAACCTCGGCAGCAGAAGCTTCCCTCTCTTGCACACTTCTCCTACGATACACTAGCAACTCCTTGTCCGCCCTACCCATAGAAAAAGTCTTGGAAAGAGTGGCATCCCTAGAGCCGTAGGCACCAAGGGAGCCGTTGCTCCTCCTCTTTGCACTCCGTGACAGAGTTGTCCATGTTTGGTGTGGTTTTCAGTGTTCACTACACTAGGCATTTATATAGGATGGAGGGCATGCACAGTAGGGTATGAGAACACAAGCTGAACAAGCTTGTGTTACATAGGACAATGCCATCGCTTCTTTTTTTGAATTGTGATGTCAATCCACAAGAGGGAGAATATTCTCCAAAATGGGTCGAGACAAGCCATTGGGAATATTCCCCAAAATGGGTCGTGAGAGCCCGTCCATTCTTGCTAGGCAGTAGGCATTTTTGGTTCGTAGGAATATTCTTGCTAGGGCAGTAGGTGGCCAGAGGTGAATTAACCCAAGCATTTTCATTTTTCTAAACCTAGGCAAGTAGCATTTCATTTTATTAACAAATCCTAGGTAGTAGCATTTCATTTTATTAACCCAAGCATTTTCTTTTTCTAAACCTAAATTTTCTACTCGCCAACAAAATAGCAAGAACTTTATTAGCTCTAGTGCAAGCAATGAATTAAAAAAAACAGCAACCAATGAATTATAAAAAAAAGCAATAAATTAAATAGCATTTGACTGCATCATTTGCATTTACATTTAAACCAGTAGCATCATTTGCATGAACAAGAGAACCTAAATCAATTTCTAGCTTGTACATTTCATCATTTCATCATAGCATCATTTCATCATTTCCATTTAAACCAGTAGCATCATTAGCTTTCACCAAGAATTGCTAACAAATCCTAGCAATAACATATACATACTACACTACAAGCATGCCACCAAAGTAGATATAGGTCATTTGTTTCTACATTCATTTTGCTACAACATTATTCTTGATAGCAAGTAGCTTTTTATCTGCTAAGTTTCTACTGCATTCATTTGCTACAACATTAGCTTGTTCATTTTTATTTGCTACTACATTCATACTAACCCTCTTTTGACTCTCTCTTACAAAGAAAATTGAGGTGTTCTTGAAATTCTATTTGACTACAAGCAGCACTACAACCTAGTTTTTTTTGTTTTGCTACAACCTATTTGACTACAGCAGCACTACAACCTAGTTTTTCTTGAAATTCAATTTGACTACAGCAGCACTACTGCATTCATTTGCTACTGATGCATTTTATTGAACCAACCAAACAACTAATGGAGATGCACATTTGAGCAATCCATAGCAGCATTGCAAGGAGATGCACATTTGAGCAATCCATAGCAACATTGCAAGCAATCCATAGCAACTAGGCTAGCCGTAGAGGGAATCTCGAAGAGCAGGCATTGGGGAGGTGAGAGGGGCAGGGACAGGGGAGTGGGGAGGACAGGGGAGAGGAGCTCTCACCGAACGGGTGGCGGCGGCGGCGGCGGGTGTCCTCCTCCTCCTCCTCCGGCGACGGTCCTCCTCCTCCTCGGTGGCGGCGGCGGCTCGGCGTCCTCCTCCTCCTCGGTGGCGGCGGCGGCTCCTGGGCGTCCTCCTACCTCAGCCAGGCCGGCGGCGCTAGGCGGTGGCGACGGCGCTAGGCGGTGGTGGCGGTTGAGCGAGAGAAGTGTGGCGCTAGGGTTGTGAGTGACCGAGTGGGGAAGAAACCGCCGTTGATCGAGTTATTTCACCAAGTGTCCAAATTCCGTGGCGCATCCCTCTCAGTGCGCCACAGAATTAAGCTTTCTGTGGCGCATCAACACTGACATGCGCCACAGAATTCCTTATTTCTGTGGCGCACCTAGCGGGGAGTGCGCCACAGAATTTAGACACTTAGCAAAACAAAACGGTTTACTGCTGTGTCTTGACAGATACATAGCACTAGTCTAGTGGTTAAGGCCAATGTTAGGCAGTTAGTAGCCAGGTTCGAACCCTGGCTGCCACACAATTTTTATTCCTTTTTTCATATTTTAGTTACATCTATCTATTATATATTAAAAGCAAAATGAGGATGTTTAATAGAGCCACCACATTAAGCCACATCATTAAGATTATTATAATCGTTAGATCTAAAATATGTGGCTGAGATTTAATAGAATATTAAAAGTTGCGTTAAAAGTGTAGTCTCATCCGACACGATGTAAGTCACGTAGCTGGGCAGTCTGCTCTAACATGATATTTGGTACCTACCAAATTTGAAAAAGACTACCGTGCAGATAAACCATAAAGAGGAAAGCATCAGTAGGGTAGTGTATTTCTATAGGACTCTAATTGCATCCATTAAAATGTACCAAACTGCATACCTACATGCTAATATATAGATATATATTGTACATTGGGGAGCTGTCCGTATATGCAAACTATATAGATATGGAATCCATGTTAATTAGGGGGTGGTTCATCTATGTAAAAAGATTATATTAAATTAATTCATTTGTTCAGATGTATAAGGATATTCTGAAGAAAAATAGATTTATGAGTTAGGCAAAACTATGCGCAAAATTCCTCCAAAAATTCATGTACGTATGAGGAGTTACCAAAAAAGAAACACGGTACATGAACTGGATCTAAATTAGTTGGGTGGACTAACTATATTCACGTACGAGATACGAAAATAGGAAAAATCGAACGGTGTATATACACATCTGCATAGGCTAGAAAATTATCAAACTATTGATTGTGAGATCTCCGATTTAAGATTGTGAGAATCTCTAATATAAGTCTGGTATTAAATAGGCGACTCATCCCTATAGTTCTTGAGTTAATAGATCGATACGTCCAAACATTAACTTGTATGCATATGTGATGATCAAGTTTCGGCATGAATTAACTCAACAAAAAGTACATATTGTGCACGTCAAGGACACCTAACAACAATCCTACGCCGTCAAAAAATCCTACGAGTAGTAACCAGTCAGCGGAAAAATATTTTGGTAAGAATCGTATTAGTGTTTTCGGACATATACCGGTGGACAATCGTATTAGCGTTTCTGATCAATCCTACACCGTCAAGGTTCATTTAATTGGTTTTAAATTATACCGGTGGACAATCAGATATGGCGTTTTGACATGCCGAAAATACCAGCCAAAATACCTCCCATAATTTATAAATTTATAAACTTGTCTAAAATTTATCAAAAATCTTTATAATTGAGCAAATTATATAACTACCGGATATTCCGTCCGGTATAAATTTGTCCCCGTGCTAACCGGAATAACTGTTTTTTGCAAGTTTTTGGAAATGTCAACAAAGGAAAATATTTATTTTAACCAAGAGGCCCAAATCAAATTCATCCGACATCTTTTCTTTTTACTCGGATCCAAGCTCACGCCAACCAGGACAAAGCATAGTGCATGATCACAAGAGGGTGATTGGCTCATGTTCTAGGCATAATAATGGCTGTATCATAGGAAGGAGAGCACGTACAAGGTTAAGCAGCTTTGATGCTAGGCAACCACTTTAGACCATCAGTTATTTCACATTAGCGTGGCTAATGCGTACATCAGCGTATCCACCATACGCGACTAGATTGGCGAAAACTTCGGTCATTGTTAACTTTTCTAGCTCATCTTTTCGTGAAATCGCTCTCTTCCACACGAGGGCATCCATGAGAACAAAAAAGTTGCCTAGCGATTAGTAGGAACAAGGCATATACATGGGGTTTGTTCAACTGCGACTCAACTGCGACTGTTGTAGAAGACCAATATAGCTCATGGGCAAGTGTTTTTTAATCACCTATATGCCTCGAAACTTTCTTCAATTGAAATATCCTTGCCACTTCCGATAACAGGTTAGATAATTCCCTATATACCATGATTATGTGCAAGAACTATGTGAACCATGATCAAAGTTTGTGGTGGATGTAGAATAATACCATACAGAAGTTAGAATTCAATGTTCATAGAGCCATAAATTTATTTCGCAAACATAATGGTGCATTTAAGAAGATGCCCTCGCATTTGCGAGGGCCACCTGGCTAGTTTCAATAAATAACACAACATTATTTAGTAATTAGTAGAGAGAATTATAAATTACTTGTCTCATACAAACATGTTCTTGTTTCTCTCACACACACATGCATGTACTTGTCTAACACACACACTCACACACATGTGATAGACCAAAAAAAGATCTTCTTCGTCCCGGCAACGAGCTCTAGCGTCTCTTCGCAATCTTCTTGCCCTTTCGGTTGTTGGCGGTTGAATACTTTATGCCGGCCACCTTGAGATTTCTTCGCGTGAACGGACAACCTTTAGAGGGTAGGGAGGTCTTCCTTCTTACTTTACTAGTAGTAGGCATGTCGAAGTGCATGTCGAATTCCTCCTCCATCTTCGGGTCACCGTTCTTGTCCAAGTCTTCCTCATTGGCGTCTCCTTGCATTCCTATGATGCTCCTCTTGCCCCTCCTCACGACAACACGGCTAGGCCTCGACGGATCGGTGATGAAGAAGCATTGGTCAACTTGGCTACCGAGTACCCATGGCTCATTTTTCGCGGATGCGTTCTTCGATTTTGCATCGGGTATAACCATGGTTGTGAAATATCGGCCTTCTTTTTCGACCTTCTTGGCCCATCTCACACGAAACATTGGCACCGTCTCTCCACAGTAATTGAGCTCCCATATCTCCTCGATCCTTCCAAAAAATCTTTCCTTGACATTAGTCTCGTCATCGGCGTATGACAAGCATAGTTACTCCCGAGTTTTGATTTTCACTATTTCTGTCCTTTTCCTCGGTGTAGAATCTCAGTAACCGTTGATGTCGTACCCCCGATAGGTCCTTACGTTATGCGCGGGTCCCCGTGATAAGGTGTATATGGGTTATTCATCTTCGGTAGAAGGCGTATTTCTCCGTGCTTCAACCAGCTTGAGTTTTCTTGAACCAACGCGTGAAGCCGGAGTTGTGCTTTTAGGTTACGTCTCCCATCTTCCTCGGCCGGCCCATATCGATGTAATTCTGCTCGACCATGCTTTTATGCTCTTGCACGAAAGGTTCGGTCAGTTTTAAGTGTTGTAGCGCGACCCGGTGAGCCCTCGTCAAAGTCGTCGCGTCGATTTTCAATGCCGACATGGACCGAGCGGTAGCCCTCGCGGTGACCGACTCCGCCGAGCCTCCCGAGGTGCGTCCCGGGGGGTAGACCAACATGATCCTCGTCGTCCTCGGTGCTTAGATAATTCTGCAGTAAGGAGATGCACTCGTAGGTTAGAAACCCCTTGGCCATGCTTGCGTCTGGACGGGCCCTATTGCGAACGTATCCTTTCATGACACCGTTCTGCCTTTCGAAAGGCATCATGTTGTGGAGGAACGTTGGGCCGAGCCGCTTGATGTCTTCAACGACATGGAGAAGGAGATGGACGCATATATCACGGTAATGCAGTGCGGGAAGTAAATCTCGAGCTCACATAGTATCACCACGATCTCATCCTCGTAGCATCTTGAGCTGCCTCACGCCGATCGACTACCCGGTGATAACGTCAAAAAGTTGCATAGGCCAAACAGCGTATCACGGACGTGCTCGTCCATTATGCCTCGGATCGCAACGAGAAGTATCTGCGTCATTAGCACGTGGCAATCGTGAGACTTCATCCCGGTGAACCTCTTCTTCGCTACGTCCAGAGATCTGCTTATATTCCCCGAGTAACCGTGAGGAACTTTCACTCCTAGGAGGCACCTGAAAATCGCTCGAGCTCCTCCGACTCGTTGTGAAGCTGTGCAGCGGGAAGCTGCACCGCGTTCTTCTTAGCCCTTTTACGGAGACGTTGAGTCCCTTTCGTCTGATCATCATCATCATCGTCAGTATCGGGGGCTTGAAGATCTTTCCTGATGCCAAAATGTTTAAGATCGTATCTTGCTTTCGGTCCATCCTTGGACTTTTCTCGAGTTGCAAAGAGTGCAAAGCGGACTCTCGGTAACGTTCTTCGTAATGTGCATGACATCGAGGCTGTGGGGCATGTGGAGGACCTTCCAGTACTCCAAGTCGTGGAAAACAGACCTCGCTTTCCATACACCGAGCAGCGGCTCTGGCTTCGGTCGCTTCTTTCCCGGCGCTGGGCCCTCCTTCCAATTTCTGCACCGCTCCTCGGGCGTGGGGGTCAATCGGGCTCATCTTTACCATTGAACAGATCACCGCGTTTTCTCCACGGGTGATCCAAGCGAAGCCACCTTCGAGCACCTGGGTAGACGGTTTTCGAGGACCCGGGATCCCTTGGTAGTTGTAGATGCGGGGTATCGTCCATGCACTTCACACAGCCGTTGAATCCGTGGCCCACCCGGCGTATACATATGCGTAACTCAGGATAGTCCGTGACCGTCGTGATCAACGCGGCTCTCATATCGAAATAAGTTCTAGTGTAGGTGTCCCACGTACGGGGTGGCGTCTTCCACAACGTGTCTAACTCCTCTTCGAGCAGCCCGAGATACAAATGCATGTCCACACCTGGTTGTTTCGGCCCCCGAATGAGAATACTCGTGTGTATGTACCTTTGCTTGGTGCACAGCCACGGGGGTAGGTTGTAAGGCCATACAAACACAGGCCAGGTGCTATGCGTGCTACTCTGGTTGCCGAACGGATTGAGTCCATCGGTGCTCATACCCAGCCTAGGGAAGGCGATGTCCAATGCTTGCCACTGTACAACGTCTGAAGGGTGTGTCAGCATATAGCCCATCTCCGGATCTTCTTCGGGCTTCTGCCTTTCCGCGTGCCATTGCATGAGCTTTGCTTCCTTAGGGTCCACGAAATACCGCTGCAGACGGGGAGTGATAGGAAAGTACCATACGACCTTTCGAGGTACCTTCTTGTTCCCAACCTTGTACCGTCCGTGGCCACACACCGGACATGTGGTTCTGTCCTTGTACTCGCACCTATAAATCACACAATCATTAATGCAGGCGTGGTATTTTTCGTGCGGTAGGTCAAGGGGACACACGACTTTCTTGGCCTCCTCGGTACTACTTGGCAATGTGTTCCTCTCCGGGAGACGATCGTGCCAGAATTTTAAGTTCTTGCTGAAGCTGGAATCGGTCCACTTGTTCCGCGTCTTCATCCGCAGTAATCAAGCGTTACATGCAAGCGCGTATCCTGCGGACGACACTCAGGAAAGATCGGAGTCATCCCGTATTTCTCCATTTGCGATAGCTTGGCTCTCTCTCTAGCTGCAACTCTATCGTTGCTCGTCTCCTGGAGGAGAAGATCTTGAACATGAGAGTCCCGCAAGGCCGAAATTAGCGGGGTCGCACCGGAATCTTCTTCTTCATCATGATGATGTTCTCCGCCGTCATCTTCTTCTTCATGATGATCTTCTCCGCCGACTTCTTCTTCATGATGATAGTCCCCGTCGGCATGATGATAGTCTTCTTCATGATGATAGTCATCTCGCTCGACATGGTCTTCATGCGCACCATTTGATGGGGCCGGCCGCGCCTGGTTGTCCTGCATGAAACCGCGCCTCAGCATGTGCTCCTCCGCGTTGTCCGGAATCGTGGTTGATCCAGTGGCCGAGTTTGCATGATCGACACGGACATCTTATCTCGGCGCCTATTGTTCCGAATCATGTCCTCCTTAGCGTCTATCTTGTATCTAGAGATTCGAGCGGAACTCATCGAGAGGACCATGCTTGCCTGCAAATGGTATACATAGAACAGGAAATTAGAACCGCACCAAATGCACACACATGCATGGGCCGTACCTCTCCTCAAGGTATTACATGGAGCGGAAAATTCGGCATGACCTCTCCTCAAAGTAGGACATATGGGTAGTGCAAAATTTGCCGAAACGGAAATGAATCAACATTTCGGCAAACATCCATGCACCACACCAGCACACACACAAGCGTTCACCTGCAACAAGCATCCATGCACACGACGGCCACACAAGATCTACAAGCATATGCATGTCTCCTCCAAGCATATGTATGTCTCCTCCAACTACTCACCTTCTAGATTCGATACCGAGACGAGACCGCGATCGATGAGTTCGAGAGGAGGAGAGAGTATGGAGAGCCTTCTCCTCAACTCCAATTAAGTATCAACCAAAGTAAGTGCAATACATACCCAAGCAAGTGAAAAGTAGAGTCAAAATGGTATGAGAGAGAAGGGGGGACGAGCTAGATGGAGGAAGAAGAATGGCTTGTGTAGTGTGGTAGGTGGGAGGTTGGCTCACTTTTGTAGATCTGGTTCGCCAACTCCCGTGGCGCACCGATCTCGCTGCGCCACGTAATACCTTATTTCTGTGGCGCACCGAGCGCAGTGCGCCACTGTATCAACTTATTTCGTGGCGCACCTAATACAATGCGCCACGAATACCTTATTTTTGTGGCGCACCGTTGCCGTGCGCCACGTAAGAAGTGATTTCGTGGCGCACCGCGGTTTGTGCGCCATAGAAATAGTAAAACCAATGATTGGGGGTGACAGGTTGTGGGGCCCACCAAGTTTTTGTGGCGCACGGTTCAGTAGTGCGCCACAAAATTAAGCTATTTCTGTGGCGCACCGTGCCTTGTGCGCCACAAAATAAGTTTCTGTGGCGCATTCAAAACGGTGCGCCACCGAACTAAGCTTCGCCTATAAGGGTTTTCCTACTAGTGATGCTTGGCTTCGTAAGATAGAGTTTAGGGTTTGGGGTAGATACGTACATGATTTTTCTAAGTATTTTTACGCCCATTTGAATCTTCGTCAAATCCTAAGTTTGACCAAGATTTGAACAAGTTTAAAACATGAAAATGAAAAGGGTAAGCCTGGATCCTTGTTTAGGGTTAGGGGGTAGATACATGATTTTTGTGGTTTGAATATGCCAGACCTTGTTTATCACCTTGAATGCTTACTATATGACATAGGAAGACGGCGTGCTTTTGTTTTTTCTTTTTTTTTTTGATTTTTTTTTGAATTTTTATGCCCATTTGAATCTTGGTCAAGTCATAGGTTTGACCAAGATTTAAACATGTTTAAAACATGAAAATGAAAAAGTAAGCCTGGATCCTTCTTAGTCACTCCAAAATGTACCAATTGATAAATGAGTTAACTTGGCTTCATGGAAAAAATAATGTCATGTAAATGATTTAACTTGGCTTTCATACCCTTGAATCCATAGGAAACTTTGTATAAATGTAGTAGTATAATAATCAACCGAGTTTTTACATCAACAGGTCTGTCACTTACGTGTGGTGCCCATGCGTGAGGTCCCACACTTCAGTGAGCACAAGTCACGTGCAATAGGTACGCAAACTCCCAGCCATTTTCTTTGTCAAGAGAAGACGCATCAGGATGCGTATCGGAAGTATGTGGGTCCTTCTGGATCCTTCGGTTGTCCCTCTCACAAAAAAACAAATCTCTCTCATTCTCGGCCTCGCTCGACTTGCTCGCTCGCTCGCTCCTGCTCACTGACAAACCCTGCACAAAAGTCAACATCATCACACGAAAAAGGGGAGACACCATAATTCTCTCCCTTCTTCTCTCCTTCCGAGTGATCCCTCTTCCTCCGAGTTTCACTCGACGGGCAAACACACATGTGCTGCATAGTAATAATAAAAAAGTAGAAAAATCGACCTACGAATCTATGATTAAATAGGTTAAACTAGGGTTTTGCCCACTACTACAGATCAAGTTCAAAAATATCCAACTACTAGTTCGATTTTGGGCTACTAATATAAAATTAAAATAAGTTGAACTAGTATTCCTCTAAAAAATCATTTTGGTATGCATTGTTTGATACTTTTCATAGCTATAGTGCATCACAAATTTATGATTTCATGCTTTGCTTTGCCAATTTCGATTTTTTCTAACCACCTTCTCTTTGATTTCAAATTTAGGTCAAACTATCGATGCCTACTATGTGTTCTACTTGAATTGGATGCAGCGTGCGCACATGTTTTGCCATTGTTTTGGGCTTCCACACATCTTTGGGGCATCCAAGTATTTAAGTTACCTTGTTTTTTTGAATTGTAATTCATACCCTTCCTCCCAATTTTTATGCCCATTTGAATCTTGGTCAAATCCTAAGTTTGACCAAGATTTGAACAAGTTTAAAACATGAAAATGAAAAGGTAAGCCTCGAATCCTTCTTAGTCACTCTAAAATGAGAAGCTTTTGGGAGTTTTTTGAAATTTCCATGTTTGAAACCCAAAACCACTTCTCTTCATGCTTGACTTCATAAGACAGAGTTAATTTAGGGTTAGGGGGTAGATACATGATTTGTCTAGTTTGTTGTTTAGACCTTGTTTATCAACTTGAATGCTTACTATATGACATAATAATACTATGTGCTTTGGTTTTCATTTTTTTTGATTTTTTCTGAATTTTTATGCCCATTTGATCTTGGTCAAATCCTAGGCTTAACCAATATTTAAACAAGTTTAAAACATGAAAATGAAAAGGTAAGCCCGTATCCTTCTTAATTAGTCACTCCAAAATGAAGCTTTTGGGAAGGTTTTTGAAATTTCCATGTTTGAAATCCAAAACGACTTCTCTTCGTGCTTGACTTCATAAGACAAAGTTTAGGGCTAGGGGTAGAAACATGATTTTTCTGGTTTGAATATGTCTAGACCTTGTTTATCAACTTGAGTGCTTACTATATGACATAAGAAGGCTATATGCTTTGGTTTTTCATTTTTTTTTGAAATTTTATGCCCATTTTTGAATCTTGATCAAATCCTAGGTACGGTTTGACCAAGATTTGAACAATTTTAAAACATGAAAATAAAAGGTAAGCCCGACCTGGATCCTTTAGTCACTCTAAAATGAAGCTTTTGGGGGGTTCTTGAAATTTCCAAGTTTGAAACCCAAAACCACTTCTCTTCATGCTTGACTACATAAGACATACAGAGTTTAGGGTTAGGGGTAGATACATGATTTTTCTTGTTTGAATATATCTAGACCTTGTTTATATCAACTTTAATGCTAACTATATGACATAAGAAAACTATGTGCTTTGGTTTTTAATTTTTCTGATTTTTTATTTTGATGCACATTTGAATCTTTGTCAAATCCTAGGTTTGACCAAGATTTAAACAAGTATAAAACATGAAAATGAAAAGGGGAAGCCTGTATCCTTCTTAGTCACTCTAAAATGAAGTTTTTGGGATGTTCTTGAAATTTTCATGTTTGAAACCCAAAACCACTTCTCTTCATGCTTGACTTCATAAGATATAGTTTTTAGGGGCTAGGGGATAGATACATGATTTGCCTAGGTTTGAATATGCATGTCCAAACCTTGTTTATCAACTTGAATGCTTAGTATATGACATAAGAAGACTATATGCTTTTGTTTTTCATTTTTCTGAATTTTTTTAAATTTTATGCCCATTTGAATCTTTTGGTCAAATCCTTGGTTTAATTTGACACGGATTTAAACAAGTTTAAAATATGAAAATGAAAAGGTGGTAAGCAGGCATGGATCCTTCTTATATATATTAGTCACTCTAAAATGAAGCTTTTGGGAGGTTTTTGAAATTTCCATGTTTGAAACCCAAAACCACTTCTCTTCATGTTGTTGACTTCATAAGATAGAGTTTAGGGGTTAGGGGTATAGATACATGATTTGTCTTGTTTGAATATGTGTCTAGACCTTGTTTATCAACTTTAATGCTTACTATATGACATAAGAACACTATGTGCTTTAATTTGGTTTTTAATTTTTATAATTTATTTTGAATTTTGATGCACATTTTGAATCTTGGTCAAATCCTAGGTTTGACCGAGATTTGAACAAGTTTAAAACAAGAAAATAAAAGGTAAGCCCGCTGGATCTGGATCCTTCTTAGTCACTCTATAATGAAGCTTTTAGGGGGGTTGTTGAAAATGTAAGCATGTATCCTTCTTAGTACGTCACACCACAATGAAGCTTTTGGGAGGGTTTTTTAAATGTCCATGTTTGAAACCCAAAACGACTTCTCTTCGTGCTTGACTTCATAATTAAGACAAAGTTTAGGGTTAGGGGTAGATACATGATTTTTCCGGTTTGAATATGTCTAGACTTTGTTTATCAACTTGAGTGCTTACTATATGGCATATATAAGAAGCTAGGCTATGTGCTTTGGTTTTTCATTTTTTTTGAATTTTTATGCCCATTTGAATCTTGGTCAAATCCTAGGTACGTACGGTTTGACCAAGATTTGAACATGTTTAAAACATGAAAATAAAAGGTAAGCATGGATCCTTCTTAGTCACTCTAAAATGAAGCTTTTGGGAGGTTTTTGAAATTTCCATGTTTGAAACCCAAAACCACTTCTCTTCATGCTTGGCTTCGTAAGATAGAGTTTAGGGTTTGGGGTAGATACGTACATGATTTTTCTAAGTATTTTTACGCCCATTTGAATCTTCGTCAAATCCTAAGTTTGACCAAGATTTGAACAAGTTTAAAACATGAAAATGAAAAGGGTAAGCCTGGATCCTTGTTTAGGGTTAGGGGGTAGATACATGATTTTTGTGGTTTGAATATGCCAGACCTTGTTTATCACCTTGAATGCTTACTATATGACATAGGAAGACGGCGTGCTTTTGTTTTTTTTTTGTTTTTGATTTTTTTTGAATTTTTATGCCCATTTGAATCTTGGTCAAGTCATAGGTTTGACCAAGATTTAAACATGTTTAAAACATGAAAATGAAAAAGTAAGCCCGGATCCTTCTTAGTCACTCCAAAATGTACCAATTGATAAATGAGTTAACTTGGCTTCATGGAAAAAATAATGTCATGTAAATGATTTAACTTGGCTTTCGTACCCTTGAATCCATAGGAAACTTTGTATAAATGTAGTAGTATAATAATCAACCGAGTTTTTACATCAACAGGTCCGTCACTTACGTGTGGTGCCCATGCGTGAGGTCCCACACTTCAGTGAGCACAAGTCACGTGCAATAGGTACGCAAACTCCCAGCCATTTTCTTTGTCAAGAGAAGACGCATCGGGATGCGTATCGGAAGTATGTGGGTCCTTCTGGATCCTTCGGTTGTCCCTCTCACAAAAAAAAACAAATCTCTCTCATTCTCGGCCTCGCTCGACTCGCTCGCTCGCTCGCTCCCCGCTCACTGACAAACCCCGCACAAAAGTCAACATCATCACACGAAAAAGGGGAGACACCATAATTCTCTCCCTTCTTCTCTCCTTCCGAGTGATCCCTCTTCCTCCGAGTTTCACTCGACGGGCAAACACACATGTGCTGCATAGTAATAATAAAAAAGTAGAAAAATCGACCTACGAATCTATGATTAAATAGGTTAAACTAGGGTTTTGCCCACTACTACAGATCAAGTTCAAAAATATCCAACTACTAGTTCGATTTTGGGCTACTAATATAAAATTAAAATAAGTTGAACTAGTATTCCTCTAAAAAATCATTTTGGTATGCATTGTTTGATACTTTTCATAGCTATAGTGCATCACAAATTTATGATTTCATGCTTTGCTTTGCCAATTTCGATTTTTTCTAACCACCTTCTCTTTGATTTCAAATTTAGGTCAAACTATCGATGCCTACTATGTGTTCTACTTGAATTGGATGCAGCGTGCGCACATGTTTTGCCATTGTTTTGGGCTTCCACACATCTTTGGGGCATCCAAGTATTTAAGTTACCTTGTTTTTTTGAATTGTAATTCATACCCTTCCTCCCAATTTTTATGCCCATTTGAATCTTGGTCAAATCCTAAGTTTGACCAAGATTTGAACAAGTTTAAAACATGAAAATGAAAAGGTAAGCCTGAATCCTTCTTAGTCACTCTAAAATGAGAAGCTTTTGGGAGTTTTTTGAAATTTCCATGTTTGAAACCCAAAACCACTTCTCTTCATGCTTGACTTCATAAGACAGAGTTAATTTAGGGTTAGGGGTAGATACATGATTTGTCTAGTTTGTTGTTTAGACCTTGTTTATCAACTTGAATGCTTACTATATGACATAATAATACTATGTGCTTTGGTTTTCATTTTTTTTGATTTTTTCTGAATTTTTATGCCCATTTGATCTTGGTCAAATCCTAGGCTTAACCAATATTTAAACAAGTTTAAAACATGAAAATGAAAAGGTAAGCCTGTATCCTTCTTAATTAGTCACTCCAAAATGAAGCTTTTGGGAAGGTTTTTGAAATTTCCATGTTTGAAATCCAAAACGACTTCTCTTCGTGCTTGACTTCATAAGACAAAGTTTAGGGCTAGGGGTAGAAACATGATTTTTCTGGTTTGAATATGTCTAGACCTTGTTTATCAACTTGAGTGCTTACTATATGACATAAGAAGGCTATATGCTTTGGTTTTTCATTTTTTTTTGAAATTTTATGCCCATTTTTGAATCTTGATCAAATCCTAGGTACAGGTTTGACCAAGATTTGAACAATTTTAAAACATGAAAATAAAAGGTAAGCCCGACCTGGATCCTTTAGTCACTCTAAAATGAAGCTTTTGGGGGTTCTTGAAATTTCCAAGTTTGAAACCCAAAACCACTTCTCTTCATGCTTGACTACATAAGACAGAGTTTAGGGTTAGGGGTAGATACATGATTTTTCTTGTTTGAATATATCTAGACCTTGTTTATATCAACTTTAATGCTAACTATATGACATAAGAAAACTATGTGCTTTGGTTTTTAATTTTTCTGATTTTTTATTTTGATGCACATTTGAATCTTTGTCAAATCCTAGGTTTGACCAAGATTTAAACAAGTATAAAACATGAAAATGAAAAGGGGAAGCCTGTATCCTTCTTAGTCACTCTAAAATGAAGTTTTTGGGATGTTCTTGAAATTTTCATGTTTGAAACCCAAAACCACTTCTCTTCATGCTTGACTTCATAAGATATAGTTTAGGGGCTAGGGGATAGATACATGATTTGCCTAGGTTTGAATATGCATGTCCAAACCTTGTTTATCAACTTGAATGCTTAGTATATGACATAAGAAGACTATATGCTTTTGTTTTTCATTTTTCTGATTTTTTTTAAATTTTATGCCCATTTGAATCTTTTGGTCAAATCCTTGGTTTAATTTGACACGGATTTAAACAAGTTTAAAATATGAAAATGAAAAGGTGGTAAGTAGGCATGGATCCTTCTTATATATATTAGTCACTCTAAAATGAAGCTTTTGGGAGGTTTTTGAAATTTCCATGTTTGAAACCCAAAACCACTTCTCTTCATGTTGTTGACTTCATAAGATAGAGTTTAGGGGTTAGGGGTATAGATACATGATTTGTCTTGTTTGAATATGTGTCTAGACCTTGTTTATCAACTTTAATGCTTACTATATGACATAAGAACACTATGTGCTTTAATTTGGTTTTTAATTTTTATAATTTATTTTGAATTTTGATGCACATTTTGAATCTTGGTCAAATCCTAGGTTTGACCAAGATTTGAACAAGTTTAAAACAAGAAAATAAAAGGTAAGCCCGCCAGCCTGGATCCTTCTTAGTCACTCTATAATGAAGCTTTTAGGGGGGTTGTTGAAAATGTAAGCATGTATCCTTCTTAGTACGTGATGGCGTGTATTTCACACGTTCGTTGGGCAACCCCAAGAGGAAGGTATGATGCGCACAGCAGCAAGTTTTCCCTCAGAAAGAAACCAAGGTTTATCGAACCAGGAGGAGCCAAGAAGCACGTTGAAGGTTGATGGTGGCGGGATGTAGTGCGGCGCAACACCTGGGATTCCGGCGCCAACGTGGAACCTGCACAACACAACCAAAGTACTTTGCCCCAACGAAACAGATGAGGTTGTCAATCTCACCGGCTTGCTGTAACAAAGGATTAACCGTATTGTGTGGAAGATGATTGTTTGCAGAGAAAATAGTAAAAACAAGTATTGCAACAGATTTGTATTTCAGTATTAAAGAATGGACCGGGGTCCACAGTTCACTAGAGGTGTCTCTCCCATAAGATAAAAGCATGTTGGGTGAACAAATTACGATCGGGCAATTGACAAATAGAGAGGGCATAACAATGCACATACATGACATGATAAGTATAGTGAGATTTAATTGGGCATTACGACAAAGTACATAGACCGCCATCCAACCGCATCTATGCCTAAAAAGTCCACCTTCGAGGTTATCATCCGAACCCCCTCCGGTATTAAGTTGCAAAGCAACGAGACAATTGCATTAAGTATGGTGCGTAATGTAATCAACAACTACATCCTCGGACATAGCGTCAATGTTTTATCCCTAGTGGCAACGAGCACAACACAACCTTAGAACTTTACGTCACTCGTCCCGAGTGTCAATGCGAGGCATGAACCCACTATCGAGCATAAATACTCCCTCTTGGAGTTAAAAGTAAAAACTTGGCCAGAGCCTCTACTAGTAACGGAGAGCATGCAAGATCATAAACAACACATGTATAATAACTTGATAATTAACATGACATGGTATTCTCTATCCATCGGATCCCGACAAACACAACATAGAGTATTACAGATAGATGATCTTGATCATGTTAGGCAGCTCACAAGATCCAACAATGAAGCACAATGAGGAGAAGACAACCATCTAGCTACTGCTATGGACCCATAGTCCGAGGGTGAACTACTCACTCATCACTCCGGAGGCGACCATGGCGGTGTAGAGTCCTCCGGGAGATGAATCCCCTCTCCGGCAGGGTGCCGGAGGAGATCTCCGAATCCCCGAGATGGGATCGGCGGCGGCGGCGTCTCGCGTAAGGTTTTCCGTATCGTGGTTCTTCGCATCGGGGGTTTCGCGACGGAGGCTTTAAGTAGGCGGAAGGGCGAGTCGAGGGCCGGACGAGGGGCCCACACCATAGGGCGGCGCGGCCGCCCCCGGGCCGCGCCGCCTTGTGGTGTCGGCCACCTCGTGGCCCCACTTCGTATGTTCTTCGGTCTTCCGGAAGCTTCGTGGAAAAATAGGCCCCTGGGTCTTTGATTTCGTCCAATTCCGAGAATATTTCGTTACTAGGATTTCGAAACCAAAAACAGCAGAAAACAAGAACTGGCACTTCGGCATCTTGTTAATAGGTTAGTTCCGGAAAATGCACGAATATGACATAAAGTGTGCATAAAACATGTAGGTATCATCAATAATATGGCATGGAACATAAGAAATTATCGATACGTCGGAGACGTATCAAGCATCCCCAAGCTTAGTTCCGCTCGTCCCGAGCAGGTAAAACGATAACAAAGATAATTTCTGAAGTGACATGCCATCATAACCTTGATCATACTATTTGTAAACATATGTAGTGAATGCAGCGATCAAAACAATGGTAATGACATGAGTAAACAAGTGAATCATAAAGCAAAGACTTTTCATGAATAGTACTTCAAGACAAGCATCAATAAGTCTTGCATAAGAGTTAACTCATAAAGCAATAAATCAAAGTAAAGGCATTGAAGCAACACAAAGGAAGATTAAGTTTCAGCGGTTGCTTTCAACTTGTAACATGTATATCTCATGGATAATTGTCAACATAGAGTAATATAACAAGTACAATATGCAAGTATGTAGGAATCAATGCACAGTTCACACAAGTGTTTGCTTCTTGAGGTGGAGAGAGATAGGTGAACTGACTCAACATAAAAGTAAAGAGAATGGTCCTTCAAAGAGGAAAGCATCGATTGCTATATTTGTGCTAGAGCTTTTATTTTGAAAACATGAAACAATTTTGTCAACGGTAGTAATAAAGCATATGAGTTATGTAAATTATATCTTACAAGTTGCAAGTCTCATGCATAGTATACTAATAGTGCCCGCACCTTGTCCTAATTAACTTGGACTACCGGATCTTTGCAATGCACATGTTTTAACCAAGTGTCACAATGGGGTACCTCCATGCCGCCTGTACAAAGGTCTAAGGAGAAAGCTCGCATTTTGGATTTCTCGCTTTTGATTATTCTCAACTTAGACATCCATACCGGGACAACATGGACAACAGATAATGGACTCCTCTTTAATGCATAAGCATGTGGCAACAATTATTATTCTCATATGAGATTGAGGATATATGTCCAAAACTGAAACTTCCACCATGATTCATGGCTTTAGTTAGCGGCCCAATGTTCTTCTCTAACAATATGCATGCTCCAACCATTAAGGTGGTAGATCTCTCTTACTTCGGACAAGACGGACATGCATAGCAACTCACATGATATTCAACAAAGAATAGTTGATGGCGTCCCCGGAAACATGGTTATCGCACAACAAGCAACTTAATAAGAGATAAAGTGCATAAGTACATATTCAATACCACAATAGTTTTTAAGCTATTTGTCCCATGAGCTATATATTGCAAAGGTGAATGATGGAATTTTAAAGGTAGCACTCAAGCAATTTACTTTGGAATGGCGGATAAATACCATGTAGTAGGTAGGTATGGTGGACACAAATGGCATAGTGGTTGGCTCAAGGATTTTGGATGCATGAGAAGTATTCCCTCTCGATACAAGGTTTAGGCTAGCAAGGTTATTTGAAACAAACACAAGGATGAACGGTACAGCAAAACTCACATAAAAGACATATTGTAAACATTATAAGACTCTACACCGTCTTCCTTGTTGTTCAAAACTCAATACTAGATATTATCTAGACTCTAGAGAAACCAAATATGCAAACCAAATTTTAGCAAGCTCTAAGTATTTCTTCATTAATGGGTGCAAAGTATATGATGCAAGAGCTTAAACATGAGCACAACAATTGCCAAGTATCAAATTATCCAAGACATTTTAGAATTACTACATGTAGCATTTTCCAATTCCAACCATATAACAATTTAACGAAGAAGAAACTTCGCCATGAATACTATGAGTAGAGCCTAAGGACATATTTGTCCATATGCTACAGCGGAGCGTGTCTCTCTCCCACAAAGTGAATGCTAGGATCCATTTTATTCAAACAAAACAAAAAACAAAAACAAACCGACGCTCCAAGTAAAGTACATAAGATGTGACGGAATAAAAATATAGTTTCGGGGAGGAACCCGATAATGTTGTCGATGAAGAAGGGGATGCCTTGGGCATCCCCAAGCTTAGACGCTTGAGTCTTCTTAAAATATGCAGGGGTGAACCACCGGGGCATCCCCAAGCTTAGAGCTTTCACTCTCCTTGATCATATTGCATCATACTCCTCTCTTGATCCTTGAAAACTTCCTCCACACCAAACTCGAAACAACTCATTAGAGGGTTAGTGCATAATAAAAATTCACATGTTCAGAGGTGACACAATCATTCTTAACACTTCTGGACATTGCATAAAGCTACTGGACATTAATGGATCAAAGAAATTCATCCAACATAGCAAAAGAGGCAATGCGAAATAAAAGGCAGAATCTGTCAAAAGCAGAACAGTCCGTAAAGATGGATTTTATTATGGCCACCAGACTTGCTCAAATGGAAAATGCTCAAATTGAATGAAAGTTGCGTACATATCTGAGGATCATGCTCGTAAATTGGCATAATTTTCTGAGCTACCTACAGGGAGATTAGACCCAGATTCGTGACAGACAAAGAAATGCTGGCTGCGCAGATAATCCAAATCTAGTACTTACTTTACTATCAAAGACTTTACTTGGCACAACAAAACTCAAAACTAAGATAAGGAGAGGTTGCTACAGTAGTAAACAACTTCCAAGACACAAATATAAAACAAAAATACTGTAGTAAAAACATGGGTTGTCTCCCATAAGCGCTTTTCTTTAACGCCTTTCGGCGAGGCGCAGAAAGTGTATCTCAAGTATTATCGACGAGATGAAGCATTGATATCATAAGCTCCCCCATTTGTAGTGGTACTAGGGGCTTTGTCAATTTTAGGCCTATAATAATATTTCTTTGGTTTAGGCACTTTAGAGACATACATAAACTTTTGCTCCTTTCCCACATAAGCTTTCTCTCTAAGCTGTAAAGATGAAAAGGTTGAACCCAAGGTTCCCATAGCTTTTTCAAGTTTGCCAATCCTATTAATTTGATTATCATGGTCAACACAAGTTCCTAGGACACTAATTCTTTCATCAATTCCTCCTAAGGATTTATCAAGTTCATCGAGTTTTATCAAGTAATATCTCCAACTTAGTTTCAACACTCGGAAAATTTTTCTCTATGGTTTCCAATTTTTTCATAACATCCTCAAGGGAGGTTTCAATTTTAGTTTCATTAACAGGTGGTGTTCCAAATAAACTCTCAATAATTCAACTAGCTTCTAAAGCGGGAGCGCCTAGGAAGTTACCTCCCGCGAGACAATGAAGAACATATCTATTCCAGCTAGAGATACCAACATAAAAATTCCTGAGTAGGATAGTGGTGGAGTGTTTCTTAGTGCACCTATTATGGGCATCACTAATTCTATACCAAGCATCTTTTAAACATTCTCCTCCTTGTTGCTTAAATGAACGAACTTCAACTTCAGGATTACTCATTTTAGTAGTAAGTAAAACAATCTAGATAAAGTAAATGCAAGTAACTAATTTTTTTTGTGTTTTTGATATAGCAAACAAGATAGCAAATAAAGTAAAGCTAGCAACTAATTTTTTGTGTTTTGATATAAGTGCAGCAAACAAAGTAGTAAATAAAATAAAGCAAGACAAAAACAAAGTAAAGAGATTGGGAAGTGGAGACTCCC
>NC_061513.1:96126656-96192511 GCF_022539505.1 Lolium rigidum
GGATCGAAAATAAAAAAAGCCAAAAATCAGTTGGTAAAAAAATACAAGAAAAGAAAACATTTATCGTTCTGAGAGGATGACATGCGGGACCCATGAGGCAGCAACATCCTCAACGTTTCAAAGTCGGCATGAGATCGAAAGAAAAAGCCAAGTGACATAATATCAAGAGCCAAAAATAATCCAAGAAAAGAAACTTTATTGTACATAGAGGATGACATGCGGGTCCCATTTTGTAGCAGCGGTCTCAACGTTTCCAAGGCGGCACAGGACCAAAAGAAAAATGAGGCAGCAGCATTCTCAACAATTCCAAGGCGGCAGGGGATCAAAAGAAAAAAAGGAAATAGCCAGAAATTAATTAGGGGTCAAAAATAAATCCACCGAAGGAAACTTTTATTGTTCATAGAGGATGACATGTGGGACCGACCTGCCAACAACGTCCTCATCGTTTCAAAGGGGCAGGGGATCAAAAGAAAAAGGCAAATAGCCGGAAATTAGGGGTCAAAAATAACTCCAAGAAAGGAAACTTTTATTGTTCGTAGAGGATGACATGCGGGACCCATGAGCCAGCAGCTTACTCAACGTTTCAAAGGTGGCATGAGATCGAAAGAAAAAGGCAAGTGACCAAATATCGGAGCCAAAAATAATCCAAGATTTATTGTACATAGAGGATGACATGTGGGTCCCATTTTGCAGCAGCGGTCTCAATGTTTGTAATGCGGCTTGAGATCAAAAGAAAAAGAAAGTAGCTAGTAATTAGGGGTGAAAAAAATCCAAGAAAAGAAAGTTGATGGACATAGAGGATGACATGCGGGTCCCTTGAGCCAACAGACTTACTCAACGTTTCAAAGGGGCAGGGGATCAAAAGAAAAAGGCAAGCCAAAAATCGGAGGGTGAAAAAAATCCAACAAAGGAAACTTTTATAGCACATAGAGGATGACATGCGGGTCCCATGAGCCGACAGGGTCTCTCAACGTTTCAAACGTGGCATGAGATCGAAAGAAAAAGGCAAGTGAAAAAATATCAGGAGCCAAAAATAATTCAAGAAAAGAAAGTTTTATACTACATAGAGGATGACATGCGGGTCCCATTTAGCAGCAGCGGTATCACCGTTTGAGAGGCGGCAGGGATCGAAAGAAAAAGGCAAGTGAAAAAATATGAGCAGCCAAAAATAATTCAAGAAAAGAAAGTTTTATAGTACATAGAGGATGACATGCGGGTCCGATTTAGCAGCAGCGGTATCACCGTTTGAGAGGCGGCAGGGGATCGAAAGAAAAAGGCAAGTGACCAAATTTGAGGTGCCAAAAAAAACTCCAAGAAAAGAAAGTTTTATAGTACATAGAGGATGACATGCGGGTCCCATTTAGCAACGAGCGGTATCACCGTTTGAGAGGCGGCAGGGATCGAAAGAAAAAGGCAAGTGACCAAATTTGAGGTGCCAAAAAAACTCCAAGAAAAGAAAGTTGATTGCACATAGAGGATGACATGCGGGTCCCATTTAGCAGCAGCGGTCTCAACGTTTCCAAGGCGGCAAGGGATCAAAAGAAAAAGGAAGTAGCCGAAATCGGGGGTCAAAAAAAATCCAAGAATAGAAAGAATTTTGGTTCATAGAGGATGACATGCGGGACCCATGATCCCGCATCGTAAACGGCTCGATCGGAGAATGTTGAACGAGATGGCGCGATCGAGAAAAAAAACAATGCCAGAGAGGCTGCCATCTGGGCCCTACATCCCTCGGCGGTGCGGATTTGCGTTGACTCGGCCGGCGAACCCGAGAATTCGCGATGCACCATGATGTCTACGTTCCCCCTCCTTTCCTGTAGACAGTGTTGGGCCTCCAAGAGCAGAGGTTTGTAGAACAGCAGCAAGTTTCCCTTAAGTGGATACCCAAGGTTTATCGAACTCAGGGAGGAAGAGGTCAAAGATATCCCTCTCATGCAACCCTGCAACCACAAAGCAAGAAGTCTCTTGTGTCCCCAACACACCTAATAGGTGCACTAGTTCGGCGAAGAGATAGTGAAATACAGGTGGTATGAATAAGTATGAGCAGTAGCAACGGTGCCAGAAAAGTGCTTGGCGCGTAGTTGATGGTGGTGGTATTGCAGCGAGTAGTAACGCAGATAAAACAAGTAAACAAGCAGTAGTAACTCAGCAGTATTTAGGAACAAGGCCTAGGGATTACACTTTCACTAGTGGACACTCTCAACATTGATCACATAACAGAATAGATAAATGCATACTCTACACTTTTGTTGGATGATGAACACATTGCGTAGGATTACACGAACCCTCAATGCCGGAGTTAACAAGCTCCACAATAATGCTCATGTTTTAGTAACCTTTAGTGTAAGATAGATCAACGCTACTAAACCAAGTACTAGCATAGCATGCACACTTGTCACCTTCATGCATATGTAGGAGGAATAGATCACATCAATATTATCATAGCAATAGTTAACTCCATAATCTACAAGAGATCATGATCATAGCACAAACCAAGTACTAACACGGTGCACACACTCGTCACCATTACACACGTGCAGGAGGAATAGAACTACTTTAATAACACATCACTAGAGTAGCACATAGATAAATTGTGATACAAACACATTGCAATCATAAAGAGATATAAATAAGCACCTCACTATGCCATTCAACAGTGAATAAGTATTCTGTGAAATCTAACCTAAGAGACCCGCACGGTGCACACACTGTCACCTTTACACACGTGGGACGAGGAGTCTCCGGAGATCACATAAGTAAAACTCACTTGACTAGCATAATGACATCTAGATTACAAGCATCATCATATGAATCTCAATCATGTAAGGCAGCTCATGAGATTATTGTATTGAAGCACATAGGAGAGAGATGAACCACATAGCTACCGGTACAGCCCCGAGCCTCGATGGAGAACTACTCCCTCCTCATGGGAGCAGCAGCGGTGATGGAGATGGCGGTGGAGATGGCAGCGGTGTCGATGGAGAAGCCTTCCGGGGCACTTCCCCGCTCCGGCAGGGTGCCGGAACAGAGATCCTATCCCCCAGATCTTGGCTTCGCGATGGCGGCGGCTCTGGAAGGTTTCTGTGGGTTTCGTCAATCGTGATAGGGTTTTCTGATCCAGGGGCTTCTTATAGGCGAAGAGGCGGCGCAGGAAGGTCGAAGGGGGGCCCACACCCTAGGGGGGCGCCCCCCCCCCCTTGGCCGCGCCGGGGTATGGTCTGGTGGCCCTGCCCCTCTTCTCTGGCGGTTCTCGTGTGTTCTGGATGCTTCCGGGTAAAATAGGAACCTGGGCGTTGATTTCGTCCGATTCCGAGAATATTTCGTTACTAGGATTTCGAAACCAAAAACAGCGAGAAAACGAGAACCGGCACTTCGGCATCTTGTTAATAGGTTAGTTCCGGAAAATGCACGAATATGACATAAAGTGTGCATAAAACATGTAGATAACATCAATAATGTGGCATGGAACACAAGAAATTATCGATACGTTGGAGACGTATCAGCATCCCCAAGCTTAGTTCTGCTCGTCCCGAGCAGGTAAAACGATAACAAAGATAATTTCGGGAGTGACATGCCATCATAATCTTGATCATACTATTTGTAAAGCATATGTAGTGAATGCAGCGATCAAAACAATGTGTATGACATGAGTAAACAAGTGAATCATAAAGCAAAGACTTTTCATGAATAGCACTTCAAGACAAGCATCAATAAGTCTTGCATAAGAGTTAATACATAAAGCAATAATTCAAAGTAAAGGTATTGAAGCAACACAAAAGAAGATGAAGTTTCAGCGGTTGCTTTCAACTTATAACATGTATATCTCATGGATAATTGTCAATGCAAAGCAATATAACAAATGCAATATGCAAATATGTAAGAATCAATGCACAGTTCACACAAGTGTTTGCTTCTTGAGATGGAGAGAAATAGGTGAACTGACTCAACAATGAAAGTAAAAGAATGGTCCTCCATAGAGGAAAAGCATCGATTGCTATATTTGTGCTAGAGCTTTGATTTTGAAAACATGAAGAGAGCATAAAAATAAAGTTTTGAGAGGTGTATGTTGTTGTCAACGAATGGTAGCGGGTACTCTAACCCCCTTGCCAGACAAACCTTCAAAGAGCGGCTCCCATTTTATTTTATTTTTTGGTGGCACTCCTTCCAACCTTTCTTTCACAAACCATGGCTAACCGAATCCTCGGGTGCACTGCCAACAATCTCATACCATGAAGGAGTGCCTTTTTATTTTAGTTTTATTATGATGACACTCCTCCCAACCTTTGCTTACACAAGCCATGGCTAACCGAATCCTTCGGGTGCCGTCCAACAATCACATACCATGGAGGAGTGTCTATTTTTAGTTTGTTAATTTGGGACTGGGAATCCCATTGCCAGCTCTTTTTGCAAAATTATTGGATAAGCGGATGAAGCCACTAGTCCATTGGTGAAAGTTGCCCAACAAGATTGAAAGATAAACACCACATACTTCCTCATGAGCTATAAAACATTGACACAAATAAGAGGTGATAAATTTTGAATTATTTAAAGGTAGCACTCAAGCAATTTACTTTGGAATGGCGGAGAAATACCATGTAGTAGGTAGGTATGGTGGACACAAATGGCATAGTGTTGGCTCAAGTATTTGGATGCATGAGAAGTATTCCCTCTCGATACAAGGTTTAGGCTAGCAAGGTTATTTGAAACAAACACAAGGATGAACCGGTGCAGCAAAACTCACATAAAAGACATATTGAAAACATTATAAGACTCTACACCGTCTTCCTTGTTGTTCAAACTCAATACTAGAAATTATCTAGACCTTAGAGAAACCAATTATGCAAACCAAATTTTAGCATGCTCTATGTATTCTTCACTAATAGGTGCAAAGTATATGATGCAAGAGCTTAAACATGAGCACAACAATTGCCAAGTATCACATTACCCAAGACATTATAGCAATTACTACATGTATCATTTTCCAATTCCAACCATATAACAATTTAACGAAGAGGAAACTTCGCCATGAATATTATGAGCTAAGAACACATGTGTTCATATGAACCAGCGGAGCGTGTCTCTCTCCCACACAAGCATGATGTAATCCAATTTATTCAAACACAAACAAAAATAGAAACAAACAAACAGACGCTCCAAGTAAAGTACATAAGATGTGACCGAATAAAAATATAGTTTCAAGAGAAGGAACCTGACAATTTATCGATGAAGAAGGGGATGCCTTGGGCATCCCCAAGCTTAGATGCTTGAGTCTTCTTGATATATGCAGGGGTGAACCACCGGGTGCATCCCCAAGCTTAGAGCTTCCACTCTCCTTGATCATAGTATATCATCCTCCTCTCTTGACCCTTGAAAACTTCCTCCACACTAAACTCGAAACAAACTCATTAGAGGGTTAGTGGACAATAAAAATTCACATGTTCAGAGGTGACACAATCATTCTTAACACTTCTTTACATTGCATAAAGCTACTGGACATTAATGGATCAAAGAAATTCATCCAACATAGCAAAAGAGGCAATGCGAAATAAAAGGCAGAATCTGTCAAAACAGAACAGTCCGTAAAGATGGATTTTATTAGGCCACCAGACTTGCTCAAACGAAAATGCTCAAATTGAATGAAAGTTGCGTACATATCTGAGGATCACTCACGTAAATTGGCATAATTTTCTGAGTTACCTACAGAGAATTAGACCCAGATTCGTGACAGCAAAGAAATCTGTTTCTGCGCAGTAATCCAAATCTAGTACTTACTTTACTATCAAAGACTTTACTTGGCACAACAAAACACAAAACTAAGATAAGGAGAGGTTGCTACAGTAGTAAACAACTTCCAATACACAAATATAAAACAAAGTACTGTAGCAAAATAACACATGGGTTATCTCCCAAGAAGTTCTTTTCTTTATAGCCATTAAGATGGGCTCAGCAGTTTTAATGATGCACTCGCAAGAAATAGTATTTGAAGCAAAAGAGAGCATCAAGAGGCAAATTCAAAACACATTTAAGTCTAACATGCTTCCTATGCATAGGAATCTTGTAAATAAACAAGTTCATGAAGAGCAAAGTAACAAGCATAGGAAGATAAAACAAGTGTAGCTTCAAAAATTTCAGCACATAGAGAGGCATTTTAGTAACATGAAAATTTCTACAACCATATTTTCCTCTCTCATAATAACTTTCAGTAGCAACATG
The DNA here is from genome assembly GCF_022539505.1 of Lolium rigidum. Lineage (NCBI taxonomy): Eukaryota > Viridiplantae > Streptophyta > Magnoliopsida > Poales > Poaceae > Lolium > Lolium rigidum. Next base: position 96,132,870 of record NC_061513.1, read on the forward strand.
AGCAAACTCAACAATATAACTATCACATAAAGCATTCTTATCATGAGTCTCATGCATAAAATTATTACTCTCCACATAAGCATAATCAATTTTATTAGTTGTAGTGGGAGCAAATTCAACAAAGTAGCTATCATTATTATTCTCATCAAGTGTAGGAGGCATATTATAATCACAACAAAATTCACTCTCCATAGTAGGTTGTACCAAAATACCACTATTATAATCATCATAAATAGGAGGCAAAGTATCATCACAGAAAATTTTCTCCTCAATGCTTGGGGGACTAAAAGGATCATGAAAACCAGCTTCCCCAAGCTTAGAACTTTCAATATTATTGTCAACAATGGTGTTCAAAGCGTTCATACTAATATTACTACCAGCATGCAAATAAGATTTCATAGGTTTTTTAATTTTCGCATCAAACAATCCATGTTTTAAATCAGGAAATAGAATAAGAAGCTCACTGTTGTCCATTATGCCAAACTAGTGTAAACAAGAAACAACAAGATGCAATTGCAGGATCTAAAGGAAATAGCTTCGAGCACACACACGACGGCGCCAGAAAAATACTTTACCTGAGACCGTAGTATGAGTGCCTTTTACCTTTCCTCCCCGGCAACGGCGCCAGAAAAGTGCTTGATGTCTACGTTCCCCCTCCTTTCCTGTAGACAGTGTTGGGCCTCCAAGAGCGAGAGGTTTGTAGAACAGCAGCAAGTTTCCCTTAAGTGGATACCCAAGGTTTATCGAACTCGGGGAGGAAGAGGTCAAAGATATCCCTCTCATGCAACCCTGCAACCACAAAGCAAGAAGTCTCTTGTGTCCCCAACACACCTAATAGGTGCACTAGTTCGGCGAAGAGATAGTGAAATACAGGTGGTATGAATAAGTATGAGCAGTAGCAACGGTGCCGAGAAAAGTGCTTGGCGCGTAGTTGATGGTGGTGGTATTGCAGCAGTAGTAACGCGATAGAAACAATAAACAAGCAGTAGTAACTCAGCAGTATTTAGGAACAAGGCCTAGGGATTACACTTTCACTAGTGGACACTCTCAACATTGATCACATAACAGAATAGATAAATGCATACTCTACACTTTTGTTGGATGATGAACACATTGCGTAGGATTACACAAACCCTCAATGCCGGAGTTAACAAGCTCCACAATAATGCTCATGTTTTAGTAACCTTTAGTGTAAGATAGATCAACGCTACTAAACCAAGTACTAGCATAGCATGCACACTGTCACCTTCATGCATATGTAGGAGGAATAGATCACATCAATATTATCATAGCAATAGTTAACTCCATAATCTACAAGAGATCATGATCATAGCACAAACCAAGTACTAACACGGTGCACACACTTGTCACCATTACACACGTGCGGGAGGAATAGAACTACTTTAATAACACATCACTAGAGTAGCACATAGATAAATTGTGATACAAACACATTGCAATCATAAAGAGATATAAATAAGCACCTCACTATGCCATTCAACAGTGAATAAGTATTCCGTGAAATCTAGCCTAAGAGACCCACACGGTGCACACACCTGTCACCTTTACACACGTGGGACGAGGAGTCTCCGGAGATCACATAAGTAAAACTCACTTGACTAGCATAATGACATCTAGATTACAAGCATCATCATATGAATCTCAATCATGTAAGGCAGCTCATGAGATTATTGTATTGAAGCACATAGGAGAGAGATGAACCACATAGCTACCGGTACAGCCCCGAGCCTCGATGGAGAACTACTCCCTCCTCATGGGAGCAGCAGCGGTGATGGAGATGGCGGTGGAGATGGAAGCGGTGTCGATGGAGAAGCCTTCCGGGGGCACTTCCCCGCTCCGGCAGGGTGCCGGAACAGAGATCCTGTCCCCCAGATCTTGGCTTCGCGATGGCGGCGGCTCTGGAAGGTTTTCGTGGGTTTCGTCAATCGTGATAGGGTTTTCTGATCCAGGGGCTTCTTATAGGCGAAGAGGCGGCGCAGGAAGGTCGAAGGGTGGCCCACACCCTAGGGGGGCGCGCCCCCCCCCTTGGCCGCGCCGGGGTATGGTCTGGTGGCCCTGCCCCTCTTCTCTGGCGGTTCTCGTGTGTTCTGGATGCTTCCGGGTAAAATAGGAACCTGGGCGTTGATTTCGTCCGATTCCGAGAATATTTCGTTACTAGGATTTACGAAACCAAAAACAGCAGAAAACGAGAACCGGCACTTCGGCATCTTGTTAATAGGTTAGTTCCAGAAAATGCACGAATATGACATAAAGTGTGCATAAAACATGTAGATAACATCAATAATGTGGCATGGAACACAAGAAATTATCGATACGTTGGAGACGTATCACACCACGTCCCGGGCCACCATACGCGACGTTTTGGCCGCTTTCGTCGGGCTAGGTGGCCTCAAAAACGAGAAAAAAAAAGTTTTGACATGCACCACGGAGGGACCAAAATCGTCGGCCATGGTTCACCAGCAACCACGGCGCGACTTCAACTTCGTCGGCCATGGCAACTTTTCTTGTAGTGGAGGGGCCCACACCACCCCTAGGCGTGGGCCACCCCCTGGCCGCGCCTAGGCATGGTGTGGTGGCCCTGGCCCACCTCTGACGTCGACCCCTCGCGTATTTCATCCCCCTGAGAACCCTAACACTGGGGGAGCGAACAGAGAAATATTCCGCTGCCGTTACGGGGCGGAGAACCAGAGAGAGAAAAACTCTCATGCATGCAGAAATCTGCCGGGGAAATTCCTTCCCGGAGGGGGGGGGGGGGAATCGTCGCCATCGTCACCGCCATCGAGATGGACTTCATCGGGATCATCATCACCATCATCTCCACCACCAGCACCATCATCACCCCCGTCTCCACGCCGTCCTGCTGTAACATCTTGGGTTTGATACTTGTCTAGTTCATAGGGGAAACTTTCCCGGTGTTGATTACTCCTTGTAATTGATGCTATTGAGTGAAACCATTGAATTAAGGTTTATGTGCAGATTTTATTCATCATTATATCACCTGTGATTATGGTCCATATGATGTCTCGTGAGTAGTTCGTTTAGTTCTTGAGGACATGGGAGAAGTCATGATGTTGGTAGTGGAACTATGTTGAGTAATATTTAATGGTTTGATATTTAAGTTGTGGTGTTATACTTCTAGTGGTGTCATGTGAACGTCGACTATATGATACTTCACCTTTATGGGCCTAGGAGAATGCATCGTGTATTTGGCTACTAATTGTGTGGTTGCGGGAGCGACAGAAACTCAAATTCCCGTTAGGAAACCGGTGCACGAGGGGGTGTAGGATCTCAAAGTTTAAGGTTGTGGTTAGATTTATCTTAATTACTTTCTTGTAGTTGCGGATGCTTGCAAGGGATATTATCACAAGTATGCATTAGTCCAAGTTGGGGTAGTGCATTAGTATAGATTCACCCACACAACACTTACCAAACCAATGAAGATTATTTAGCTATGTGAAGCAAAAGCACTTGACGAAATTCCCGTGTGTGCTCATGAACGTTTGGTCATCATAAGTAAAACAACCGGCTTATCCTTTACTCTAAAAAGGATTGGGACACTCGCTGCAATTATTATTACTGTCTTTTATTTACTCATACTTTATTTATTTGCAATACCAAATACCCTTGAAAACCTGTTTGCTAGTGTTTACAGTGAATCCTTGATCGACACTGCTCATCAACACCTTCTCCGCCTCGTTGGATTCGACACTCTTATTTATCGAAAGTACTACGATACTCCCCCTATACTTGTGGGTCATCATTGAACATGCCATAGGCATCGTTGTTGGTGGTGGGCAGGCCCAAGGCGATGGATAACGAATTGGACCTTTCGAGGCGACGACAAGTGCGCGCAATAAGACTAGTCATAGTGGGGAGTAACATATATTTGTGTTATGTGCATGACACTAGTCTATGTTACAACCTTCATAGTGCATAGTAACTTAGATGTAGTATCATGCGTGTGTGCATTAATTAGTTCGTAAACTTATTGTACCTTGAAAAAGTGTGATGTTATGGTAACATAGGTAGTTACCACCACTACCGTACCTTCTCGGGAGCGAAATGAGTCGTCGCCCCCCCTCCCAGCCTAGTAAAAAAATACCCAAGTTTCTCCCATATAAGGAACAAAATCGCCCAAAGTCTACGCCCTGGTTACCACAACCATATTTTTTTTCATTTAATACCATGTCATGTGTCATCAAAATACTTAGTTGACAATGCATTTAGTTCTATGTTAATACTTTAGATACTCCCGCTATGAGTAGTCTAACGTCGGTAACTAACATCGGTAACTAGCCTGGCCTTCGGGGAGGAGCGGCCAAATCCGACGCTCACCAAAATCCATAGGGAACAGGTATCTATGTAAATGTAGAAAGGCTGTGTTGCACGATGTATTACTCTGGTGCATATGCACACATATATATAGGTACAATGTGGGCCACCACGTCCTCAACTATACAAAGAAGGAGGGGGCCATAAGGAAGGAAATAATACACAATAATACACCAGAGAATATTCCACAACATATTCCTCAACACCCCCCCCCCCGCAGTCGAAGCGTCGCCAGAGCCAACGCAAAGACTGGATCGAAACTCCTCAAAGGCCTCCGTGGGGAGACCCTTGGTCATGATGTCCGTGAACTGCTGAGATGTAGGAACGTGGAGAACACGTATACTTCCAAGAGCAACCTGTTCACGAACAAAGTGAATGTCGAGCTCGATGTGCTTGGTCCGGCGATGATGTACGGGGTTGGCAGAGAGATACACAGCTGAAACGTTGTCACAGAAGACAACAGTGGCCTTATCCACAGGACAGGAGAGCTCAAGAAGCAACTGACGTAGCCATGTGCACTCCGCGATAGCATTGGCCATAGCCCGATACTCAGCCTCGGCACTGGAGCGAGATACGGTGGGCTGCCTCTTGGATGACCAAGAGATGAGGGACGGCCCAAGGTAAACACAATACCCAGAAGTCGAGCGGCGGGTGTCAGGACAGCCAGCCCAGTCAGCGTCAGAGTAGGCGACAATGTCCGTGGTAGGCGAGGCATGAAGAGTCAAGCCAAGGTTGAGAGTGCCGCGGATGTAGCATAGAATCCGCTTCACCGCGGTCCAGTGAGAATCTCGAGGAGCATGCATATGAAGGCACACCTGCTGAACATCATACTGCAACTCCGGCCGGGTGAGAGTGAGATACTGCAGAGCCCCAACAATAGACCGATAGAACGAAGCATCCGGAGCTGGTGAACCATCAGTGGCGGAGAGCTTGGCCTTCGTGTCGACAGGCGTAGTAATGGGGTGGCAATTAAGCATCCCAGCGCGATCTAGAAGCTAATGAGCATACTTCCACTGATGAAGAAAGAAACCATCCGAACGCCGAACCACCTCAATGCCAAGGAAGTAGTGGAGAGAGCCCGAGTCCTTGAGAGCAAACTCAGCTCGAAGACGATCAGTAAGCTTCCGTATCAGCTGAGGAGAGCTGGCTGTCAAGATAATATCATCGACATAAAGGAGAAGATAAGCGGTGGCAGTGCCCTGGCGGTATACAAACAGCAATGCATCAGAGCGAGTGGAGCCGAAGCCGAGCTGATGAAGAAACGCTGCGATCCGCTGGTACCAAGCACGAGGCGCCTACTTTAGCCCATACAAGGACCGAGAGAGCAGACAAACATGATCTGGATGATCAGAGTCAACGAACCCAATAGGCTGCTGACAGAACACCTGCTCCTCAAGATGACCATGGAGGAAAGCATTAGAGACGTCCATCTGGTGCACCAACCACCCGCGAGAGACAGCGAGCTGAAGAACAGTGCAGATGGTGCTGGGTTTAACAATGGGCGCAAAGGTGTCATGGAAATCGACTCCTTCGCGCTGCCGGAAACCACGGACCACCCAGCGAGCCTTGTGACGATCGAGTGTACCATCCGGATGAAACTTGTGCTTGAAAACCCACTTCCCAGTGATGACATCGGCCTGAGGTGGGCGGGGAACAAGCTGCAATGTCTTGTTGCGCTGCAACGCGTCGAACTCCTCCTGCATGGCGGCGAGCCACAAGGGATCGCGAAGGGCCACCCGAGCGGAGACGGGCAGTGGATCCAGCTGCCCAGAGGTCGAGGTCGAGGCGGCGCAGGCGTACTCGTCTGCAGGGTACCGTGTCGCTGGGCGGCGGATGCCGACGCGGGCACGCGTCACGGGGCCAGCCATGGTACCGGCCTGGCCGGCAGGAGCTCCGGTTGAACCGGACGGGGGGCCGGGCGGGCCGGTGGGGGCGCCGGTCAGGCCGGGCAGTGGGCCGGGCGAGCCGGCAGGGGTGCCGGTTGGACCGGGCGGGAGGCCGGGCGGGCCAGCGGTGGCGCCGGTCTGGCCAGCAGGGCCGCCGGTCAGCCGGGCCGGCGTGGAGGGGACGCCCGAGGTAGAGCTCGAGGACGTCGAGGCGGTGACCGAGCTAGAGCTCAAGGGCACCGCGGAGGCCGGGCCAAGCACAGCAGAGGGCGGAGGCCGCCACGTGGGGTCGCTCGGAGACGAGGACGGAGGCACTACCTGTTCCTGGGCAAAGGGAAAGCAATGCTCATCAAAGTAAACGTGTCGGGATGTGAGGATCCGTTGGGAAACGGGATCATAGCACCGATAGCCTTTAGTGTTAGCCGGTTAACCGAGGAAGATGCATGGAATGGAACGCGAAGCGACTTTATGAGGTGTGGTGGCGATGGTGCTGGGGTAACAACGACATCCGAAAATCCGAAGGCCATCGTAGGATGGGGGAGAACCATAAAGGAGATGGTGAGGCGCATAGTTCCATCGGGTACGACATGGGCGAAGGTTAATGAGCAGGGTGGCGGTGGCTAAGGCGTCGGGCCAAAAGGTGGGTGGCACATGGGCGTGAAAAAGAAGGGTGCGGACGCAGTCATTAAGGGTACGGAGAACGCGCTCAGCACGACCATTCTGCTGCGAGGTGTAGGGACATGTGAGACGGAAGATGGTACCGTGAGACGAAAGAAGGTGGCGAACGGCGGTGATATCAAATTCTTTACCATTATCTGTCTGGAGAGCGTGTATAGGACGACCAAACTGGGTGGACACGTAGGTGTAGAAGGCGGAAAGGGTGGTGGCAACGTCGGACTTGTGGCGAAGAGGAAAAGTCCAAACAAAGTGAGAGTAGTCATCTAAAATAACGAGATAATAAAGAAAACCAGAATGACTAGAAATCGGGGAGGTCCATACATCACTATGAATTAACTGAAAAGGGAATGACGCAACTGTGGAAGATGAACTAAATGGTAGACGCACATGTTTGCCCAGACGACATGCTTCACAAGTATGAGCAGCCGTTTTATTACATGAAAAGGAAAAACCCATAGTATTTGACGAAGTGCGGTGGAGCTAGGATGACCAAGACGAGCGTGCCAAAGGTCGATGCCGGCGGAGAGAGCACGAGGTCCGGAGCGTGATGGAGATGACTGGACCGGGTAGAGATCTCCAGGGCTCTCACATCGGTGGAGTACCATACGGGTATGGGCATCCTTAATAGAGAAACCAAAAGCGTCAAATTCCACAGTTACAAAATTATCACGAGAATGAGTTTTGACAGAAACAAGATTATGATGAAGTTCGGGAGAGACAATGACATTATTAAGAGACAAAGGTTTAGACGTTGAGGGAAAATTAGTGGAACCAATGTGAGTAATAGGGAGACTGGCGCCATTACCGACGATGATGTGGGAAGTGGTGGAAGTCGGATAGGAACAAGATAGGTTACCCGGGTAGGAGGCCAAGTGAGAGGAGGCGCCGGTGTCCATGATCCAATCGCCCCCGCCGACGTAGGGAGCGGCGGTGTGTGCCTGTTGGAGAGCCGCGACGAGCGCGGGATCCCAACCCGCCTGCTGGGGAGGCGCGTAGGAGGGCAGGCCGCCGTAGGCCGGCGCGGGGGTCGAAGGCGAGGCGAAGTGCGCCTGGTGGGACTGCGGACGGGGCCAAGAAGGCCTGGAGCTGAAGGGCGTGGCACGGGCATGGTGTAGGCATGCACCACCCCGGTCCACGGGTTGAAGCCGCTGCTCCAAGGTGGCGGGGCCAGCTGCCAGGTAGGGCGGGGGCCACCACCCCCGTAGCCACCGGTGTTGCGGCCGTTGCCGCGGCCACGGCGACGTCGTCCCTGCTGCCCCTGCTGCTGCGGTGGAGGAGCAACGAAGGGTGCCGCGGGACGAGGCGGGAAGGAGAAGCTGGCCTGGCCGGCAGGGGCGCCGGTCTGGCCGGCCGAGGCGCCCTGGTCGAGCCCAGCAGCGAGGGCGGTGTGAGGGGCGCGGGCGCGCTGGTTCGCCAGGCGGCGGTCCTCGAGGCGAAGATAGGATACTGCGCGCTCGAAAGTAGGGTTAGTCATGAGTGTGAGATTAGCGGCGGCGTTACCAAGATCCTCGCTGAGACCAGCGGTGAGCGTGGAGAGGAGGATCTCGTCCCCAATTGTGAAACCGAGGTCCTGGAGCTCGTCGGCGATAGCCTTGAGGCGCAGGCAGTAGGCGTCCAGGGAGAGGGCGCCCTAGGTGATACGTCTCAAACGTATCTATAATTTCTTATGTTCCATGCTACTTTTATGATGATACTCACATGTTTTATACACATTATATGTCATTATTATGCGTTTTCCGGAACTAACCTATTGACGAGATGCCGAAGTGCCAGTTCTCGTTTTCGCTGTTTTTGGTTTCAGAAATCCTAGTAAGGAAATATTCTCGGAATTGGACGAAATCAACGCTCAGCATCTTAGAAATCCACGAAGCTTCCAGAACACCCGGGAGGGACCAGAGGAGAGCCACAGGGGGTCCACACATGGGGCTGGCGCGGCCCAGGAGGGGGGGCGCGCCCCCCTATTGTGTGGCGGCTCCGTACCCCCTCCGACTCCGCCTCTTCGCCTATTTAAAGGTCCCTGACCTAAATCTTCGATACGGAATAAGCCACGGTACGAGAAACCTTCCAGAGCCGCCGCCATCGCGAAGCCAAGATCTGGGGGACAGGAGTCTCTGTTCCGGCGCGCCGCCGGGACGGGGAAGTGCCCCCGGAAGGCATCTCCATCGACACCACCGCCATCTTCATCACCGCTGCTGTCTCCCATGAGGAGGGAGTAGTTCTCCATCGAGGCTAAGGGCTGTACCGGTAGCTATGTGGTTCATGTCTCTCCCATGTACTTCAATACAATGATCTCATGAGCTACTTTACATGATTGAGATCCATATGATGAGCTTGTAATCTAGATGTCGTTATGCTATTCAAGTGAATTTTACTTATGTGATCTCCGGAGACTCCTTGTCCCACGTGTGTAAAGGTGACAGTGTGTGCACCGTGTGGGTCTCTTAGGCTATATTTTACGTAATACTTATTCACCGAGTTATGATTTGAGTTGGATGTCTCTATGAAATTGTGGTGTGTTAGTACCTCCTATGAATGCTCACAGTGACAGCGTGGGGTGTTTATTAGTACTTGGGAATGCATCTTTAAGGTTTGCCTACATGATGAATTAGTGTTCGTTATCTTGCCAAAGAGTAATTCAGAGTAGCATAGTGAAGTGCTTATTTATATCCCTTTATGATTGCAATGTTGAGAGTGTCCACTAGTGAAAGTATGATCCCTAGGCCTTGTTTCCAAATACTGCAATCATCGCTTATTTACTGTTTTACTGCATCTTTACTTCTTGCAATATTACCACCATCAATCGCACGCCGACAAGCTATTTTCCGGCACCGTTACTACTGCTCATATTCATTCATACCACTTGTATTTCACTATCTCTTCGCCGAACTAGTGCACCTATACATCCGACAAGTGTATTAGGTGTGTTGGGGACACAAGAGACTTCTTGTATCGTGATTGCAGGGTTGCTTGAGAGGGATATCTTTGACCTCTTCCTCCCTGAGTTCGATAAACCTTGGGTGATTCACTTAAGGAAAACTTGCTGCTGTTCTACAAACTTCTGCTCTTGGAGGCCCAACACTGTCTACAAGAATAGAAGCACCCGTAGACATCAAGCACTTTTCTGGCGCCGTTGCTGGGGAGGAAAGGTAAAGGCACTCACACTCCGGATCTCGGCAACTAAGCTATCTTCCGGCACCGTTGTAAGTGCTCAAAGCTATTTCCTTTAGATCCTGCAATTGCATCTTTTTGTTTCTTGTTAAACACTAGTAAGGCATAATGGAAAACATATGTGAGCTTTTTAAACTATTTCCTGAGTCAAGACATGAATGGTTTAATGCGAAAATTAAAAAACCTATGGAACCTTATTTGCATGCTAGTAGCAATGGTATTAGTATGAACGCTTTGAACACCATTGTTGATAATGATATAGAAAGTTCTAAGCTTGGGGAGGTCGGTTTTGATGAAAATGATCTCTTTATCCCTCCGGGTATTGAGGAGAAAGTTTATGTTGATTATGATATGCCTCCCATATATGATGATTATAATGATAGTGGTCTTTTGGTGCCGCCTACTATGGAGAGTAAATTTTATTATGATTATACTATGCCTCCTACACTTGATGAGAATAATAATGATAGCTACTTTGTTGAATTTGCTCCCACTATTACTAATAAAATTGACTATGCTTATGTGGAGAGTAATAATTTTATGCATGAGACTCATGATAAGAATGTTTCAATTGATGGTTATATTGTTGAGTTTGCTCATGATGCTACTGGATATTATTATGAGAGAGGAAAATATGGTTGTAGAAATTTTCATGTTACTAAAACACTTCTCTATATGCTAAATTTTTTGAAGTTACACTTGTTTTATCTTTCTATGCTTGTTGCATTATGCTTCATGAATTTGTTTATTTACAAGATTCCTTTTCATAGGAAATGGGTTAGACTTAAATGTGTTTTGAATTTGCTTCTTGATGCTCTCTTTTGCTTCAACTCCTATTTCTTGCGAGTGCATCATTAAAACTGCTGAGCCCATCTTAATGGCTATAAAGAAAGCACTTCTTGGGAGATAACCCATGTGTTTATTTTGCTACTGTTTTGTTGTGCCTTGGAAGTTGTTACTACTGTAGCAACCTCTCCTTATCTTTATTTTATTGCATTGTTGTGCCAAGTAAAGTCTTTGATAGTAAAGTCATACTAGATTTGGATTACTGCGCAGTAAACGTATTTCTTGCTGTCACGAATTTGGGTATGAGTCTCTCGTAGGTAACTCAGAAAAATCTGCCAATTTACGTGCGTGATCCTCGATATGTACGAAACTTTCATTCAATTTGGGCATTTTCATCCGAGCAAGTCTGGTGCCTCTTAAAAATTCGTCTTTACGGACTGTTCTGTTTTGACAGATTCTGCCTTTTATTTCGCATTGCCTGTTTTGCTATGTTGGATGGATTTCTTTGTTCCATTAACTTCCAGTAGCTTTGATAAATGTCCAGAAGTGTTAAGAATGATTGTGTCACCTCTGAATATGTGAATTTTTGATTATGCACTAACCCTCTAATGAGTTTGTTTTGAGTTTGGTGTGGAGGAAAGTTTTCAAGGGTCAAGAGAGGAGGATGATACAATATGATCAAGAAGAGTGAAAAGTCTAAGCTTGGGGATGCCCCCGTGATTCATCCCTGCATATTTCAAGAAGACTCAAGCATCTAAGCTTGGGGATGCCCAAGGCATCCCCTTCTTCATCGACAAATTATCAGGTTTCTTCTCTTGAAACTATATTTTTATTCGGTCACATCTTATGTACTTTAATTGGAGCGTCTGTGTGCTTTTATTTTCGTTTTGTTATTTTCATTCCCTGAATAAATGCTTGTGTGGGAGAGAGATACGCTCAGCTGGTTCATATGAACACATGTGTTCTTAGCTTTTAATGTTCATGGCGAAGGTTGAAACCGCTTCGTTCATTGTTATATGGTTGGAAACAGAAAATGCTTCATGTGGTAATTGGTATAATGTCTTGAATAATTTGATACTTGGCAATTTCTGTGCTCATATAGATCTTGTTTAAGCTCTTGCATCATGTACTTTGCACCTATTAATGAAGAACTACATAGAGCTTGTTAAAATTTGGTTTGCATGATTGGTCTCTCTAGAGTCTAGATATTTTCTAGTTAAGGTGTTTGAACAACAAGGAAGACGATGTAAAGTCTTATAATGTTTGCAATATGTTCATATGTAAGTCTTGCTGCACCGTTTTATACTTGAGTTTGCTTCAAACAACCTTGCTAGCCTAGCCTTGTATTGAGAGGAATTCTTCTCGTGCATCCAAATCCTTGAGCAAATAACCATGCCATTTGTGTCCACCATACCTACCTACCACATGGTATTTCTTTGCCATTCCAAAGTAAATTACTTCATGTGCTACCTTTAAACAATTCAAAACTTTACTACTTCTTATTTGTGTCAATGTTTTATAGCTCATGAGGAAGTATGTGGTGTTTCATATTTCAATCTTGTTGGGCAGCTTTCACCAATGGACTAGTGGCTTCATCCGCTTATCCAATAATTTTGCAAAAAGAGCTGGCGCGGGGTTCCCAGCCCCCAATTAATCAACCTTCATTAATAATTCTCTTCACATGTTTTGCTTGATTCATCAGTAAGCAACTTAATTTTGCAAATAGACACTCCTTCATGGTATGTGAATGTTGGAAGGCACCCGAGGATTCGGTTAGCCATGGCTTGTGTAAGAAAAAGGTTGGGAGGAGTGTCAACCATAAATAAAACTAAAATACATGTGTAAACAAAAGAGAAGAGGGATGATCTACCTTGCTCGGTAGAGATAACGTCCTTCATGGGAGCCGCTCTTTGAAAGTCTGTTTGGCAAGGGGGTTAGAGTGCCCACTACCATTCGTTGACAACAACAAACACCTCTCAAAACTTTACTTTTATGCTCTCTATATGATTTCAAAACTTAAAAAGCTCTAGCACATGATTTAATCCCTGCTTCCTCTGCGAAGGGCCATTCTTTTACTTTATTGTTGAGTCAGTTTACCTACTTCTTTCTATCTTAGAAGCAAACACTTGTGTCAACTGTGTGCATTGATTCTTACATGTTTACTTATTGCACTTGTTATATTGCTTTATGTTCACAACTATCCATGAGATATACATGTTACAAGTTGAAAGCAACCGCTGAAACTTATATTTTCCTTTGTGTTGCTTCAATGCCTTTACTTTGAATTTATTGCTTTATGAGTTAACTCTTATGCAAGACTTATTGATGCTCGTCTTGAAAGTATTATTCATGAAAGTCTTTGATATATGATTCAATTGTTTACTCATTGTCTTTACCATTGCTTCGAATCGCTGCATTCATCTCATATGCTTTACAATAGTATTGATCAAGATTATGATAGCATGTCACTTCAGAAATTATCCTTGTTATCGTTTACCTACTCGAGGGCGAGTAGGAACTAAGCTTGGGGATGCTTGATACGTCTCAAACGTATCTATAATTTCTTATGTTCCATGCTACTTTTATGATGATACTCACATGTTTTATACACATTATATGTCATTATTATGCGTTTTTTGGAACTAACCTATTGACGAGATGCGGAAGTGCCAGTTCCTGTTTTCTGCTGTTTTTGGTTTCAGAAATCCTAGTAAGGAAATATTCTCGGAATTGGACGAAATCAACGCCCAGCATCTTAGAAATCCACGAAGCTTCCAGAACACTCGGGAGGGACCAGAGGAGAGCCACAGGGGGCCCACACATGGGGCTGGCGCGGCCCAGGAGGGGGGCGCGCCCCCCTATTGTGTGGCGGCTCCGTACCCCCTCCGACTCCGCCTCTTCGCCTATTTAAAGGTCCCTGACCTAAATCTTTGATACGGAATAAGCCACGGTACGAGAAACCTTCCTGAGCCGCCGCCATCGCGAAGACAAGATCTGGGGGACAGGAGTCTCTGTTCCGGCGCGCCGCCGGGACGGGGAAGTGCCCCCGGAAGGCATCTCCATCGACACCACCGCCATCTTCATCACCGCTGCTGTCTCCCATGAGGAGGGAGTAGTTCTCCATCGAGGCTAAGGGCTGTACTGGTAGCTATGTGGTTCATCTCTCTCCCATGTACTTCAATACAATGATCTCATCAGCTACTTTACATGATTGAGATCCATATGATGAGCTTGTAATCTAGATGTCGTTATGCTATTCAAGTGAATTTTACTTATGTGATCTCCGGAGACTCCTTGTCCCACGTGTGTAAAGGTGACAGTGTGTGCACCGTGTGGGTCTCTTAGGCTATATTTCACAGAATACTTATTCACCGAGTTATGATTTGAGTTGGATGTCTCTATGAAATTGTGGTGTGTTAGTACCTCATATGAATGCTCACAGGTGACGGCGTGGGGTGTTTATTAGTACTTGGGAATGCATCTTTAAGGTTTGCCTACATGATGAATTAGTGTTCGTTATCTTGCCAAAGAGTAATTCGGAGTAGCATAGTGAAGTGCTTATTTATATCCCTTTATGATTGCAATGTTGAGAGTGTCCACTAGTGAAAGTATGATCCCTAGGCCTTGTTTCCAAATACTGCAATCATCGCTTATTTACTCGTTTTATCGCATCTTTACTTCCTGCAATATTACCACCATCAACTGCACGCCAGCAAGCTATTTTCTGGCACCGTTACTACTGCTCATATTCATTCATACCACTTGTATTTCACTATCTCTTGCCGAACTAGTGCACCTATACATCTGACAAGTGTATTAGGTGTGTTAGGGACACAAGAGACTTCTGGTATCGTGATTGCAGGGTTGCTTGAGAGGGATATCTTTGACCTCTTCCTCCCTGAGTTCGATAAACCTTGGGTGATTCACTTAAGGGAAACTTGCTGCTGTTCTACAAACCTCTGCTCTTGGAGGCCCAACACTGTCTACAAGAATAGAAGCACCCGTAGACATCACTGGGGAGTGCCGAAGAACTCCTGCTGCAAGAAGACGACGCGCTGGAGCTTGTTGTCGGTGAAGAGCCCGTGTATCTTCGTCCAAACCGTGCGAGCATCATCGCCGTCGCGGACAACGGTCTTGAAGATGTCTGGCGCGATGGTGAGGAAGAGCCAGCGGGTGATGGTGGCATCGATCGCCATCCAGTCGTTGTCGCGCTGCATGGAGACGAGGTCGGTGGTGCCGTCGATGTGGTCGCGAAGATTGAACTCGCGAAAGAGGAGGTAGAAGTACGTCTTCCATGGATGAAAGTTGTTGTCGGCGCGGGAGAGCTTGATGGGCACGTGCGCGGTGATGGGGACGTCGCGGATGAGGGCGGGGGTGGGGGCAATGGAGGCGGAGGATGGTGAGGAGGCGAAGGGGTTGGTGGCGTCTGAGAGGGAGGACATGGCGGAGGGAGGGTAGGAGGTGGGAGCGGCGGCACAAGGAGAGGGACGGCACGCGGCTAGGGTTGGAAGAGGCGGGCGGCGGACGGGAGGGGATGGGAGAGGGGTCGGCCGGCTAGGGTTAGGTTAGGATCGTGGGGGTGTCTGATACCATGTAGAAAGGCTGTGTTGCACGATGTATTACTCTGGTGCATATGCACACATATATATAGGTACAATGTGGGCCACCACGTCCTCAACTATACAAAGAAGGAGGGGGTCATAAGGAAGGAAATAATACACAATAATACGCAAGAGAATATTCCACAACATATTCCTCAACAGTAAACGTGAGCATGATAGGCTTCAGCTCAGGTCGCGCAAATACATGAAGCTTTGCTAAGGGCATCTTCAATGGAGCGATGCAAATGGACGCTTCGTCCGCGGGGTTGAAAAATGCGTCGGGTTCTTGCTCCAGTGGGGCGACGCAAAGTGATCGGACCATCCGTAGCGACGCAAACCTGGCCTAAATATGCATCTCGGATGCGTCTACACTGGGCGGACGCGCAAAGTATCCGCTCGAGTCTGGCTGACATTTCGTCGGGCCTGCCTGCCTGCCACCGACCCTGGATCGATGCATCTTCTCAAGCGCGCCAGCGACTAGCGCCGCTGCGTCGCTTCGGTAGTCTGCGTCATGTTAATGGCAATGCCTCGCCTGCCGAGCGGCCACCGCCCACCTCCGCCAACGCAGTAATGGCGATGCCACGCGTCGTGCGGCCGCCGGCTGCCACGCCGGCCTATATAAAGAGGGCGCGCGCTCTTCTTCCTCATCCACTCCTCCACACAAACCCTAGCCGCCACAAGCTCCACCGTAGCGCCACCTAGCTCTTCCTGCAACGCAGCCAACACCGCGAGGATGTTTATGGCGGGTCCTGGTGGCAGGCGAGGCGGTCGAGGCCGCGGGCCTGGGCGCCCCCGGGGCCGAGGCCGGGGCCACCGACGTGGAGCAGTTATGGCCCCACAATCGTCGTCTTTGCTTTGAGTTCCTCCTTCGCATCGATAACGACCCACTCGGCATTAAGCGGCTCCCGGACAAGTTTGCCGAGTTCGTCGATGGCGTCGAGCCGGCACAGTTGCAGCTACGGGAGGCCAGCTGCAACTTCTGCCGGGGCCTATCGAGGTCTTGTTCGACGGGCATGGCAAGATGTACCTGCACACGGGGTGGGACAAGTTCGCCCGCGACCTCGCACTTGAGCCCGGCTGCCAGCTCACCTTTCTCTACAAGGTGGACGGCGAGATGATCGTCAAGGTGTTCGACGACACATCCTGCCGCGGGCACTACCAAACCGGCGAGTCCGGCTCAGACACCAACAGCTAAAACTGATAGAGTGTTCTTTCTTTGCAGCAAATATGACCACAAGGCAATTGAAGCCACTAGTGGCGGTTTCTGGATGGTCTTCCTCGAAAGGATCAACAGGGCTATAATTAGCAGCTGGATTTTCCAGTTTGGGTGATTGAGTGTGCCCGAGAGTGTTCTTTCTTGGCAAGAAACATATGGAACCAACATTAGTTAGGTTTTCTCATTTTACAATGTTCTAGTTTGTGTCAACCATGGTTCAAACTGTGTATTAGTTTGTGTAAACCATGTTTCTAATTATGTATTAGTTTGTGTAAAATCATGTTCCCAATATGTATTAGTTTGTGTAATATTTAAAACTATGTTTATAAATAGACAAGAAGAAAAACAAGTAGAAAAAAAATGCGTCGCCCCGCTGAAGTCACCTCCAGGCGCAAACGGACGGCGCGGATAAAAACGATCATTTTTCAGATCCGTCACGCAAACGGTCACGGGCCCAGTTCTTTTGGCGGCTTCTCGGAGAAGCTGCCCCTCCCCCCCTAGCTTCCTGGGGAAGCCGGTTCTAAAATTTTCCGAAACTTCTAGAATAGCTAAGGCTAAACTAATTTGGAAGCCTCACAAAATTTTGTCATCGGCTTCCCTAAGAAGCTGGGAGACGGCAGCTTCTCGGAGAATCCACCAAAAGAACTGAGCCACGGTCGAGTTGGAAATGTCCTAAATGCTGAAAACTTTGGTGTATCCTTCGCGCGGTGGGTGCATTCGTCTTCCGTGTCTGTGTACCTGCAAAGAGAGATGGCACCAAAATCGGAAATGCCTTGCGTACGAATAAAGATGTGTATGACCTATATACGACTAGACTCACGGTGGGCTTTTCTTCATCCATCGATCGACATTCCTTTGGTTAGAGCATCTTCAGCCGTCTTTCCGAGAAAGTCTTCAGATCCTTTTTTTTTTCATCCGGATAAACGAAAATGGCACAATCGCGTCCCCGGATCCTCGTTTTCGCTCGGGTTTGGACTTTCATCCATCCAGGGAGCCTGGGTCATTCCCGGCCCCCCAGAGCGCTCAGGAAGTCCAGATGAAACGAAGCGCGGGAAACGTCGAGAAAACTTCACGCGCGGCTGGTGGCCTTGACTTGTCGGGGAGAAAGGTCGATCGTCGTCCTCATCGGATCGTCTTCCGCGCGACGTAAAAGTCTGCATCCGGTCAGTCTTCGCCAGACGCGTAGCTTTCACGCGACGAGTTAATACCGTCGCCTCGATCGTCAAGAAGGAGCCGTCCTCTCCACCGCCGACCAGAGGGCGCAGCAGCGGCGCCCTCGTCATCCTTGATGGAGGGCACCGGTCGTCGTCTCCTTCGCGCAGCCGCAAGAGGAAGACATCCAAGAAGGACGCTGCAGCAGCCGCTGCCGCGTCCCAGCTCGTCGAAGAGGAGGCCAAGCGGGCCGAGGACGCCGCGGTGGCCGAGGCGATCGCAAGGTCGATGTCCGACCTCGTCCCCGCCGACAACGCCATCCCAATGGACGCCGCGCTCGCATGGTCCAGGCGTGACTGGGAGAGGCAGGAGGCGGAGCAGTAGAGGCGGCCACGAGGCGACGCGCTGCCCGAGCCACACCGGCCGCACCGACCACACCCATCGCCCCCGTGCCACTCATCAGGTTCAAGGAGAGCAGTGACGACGAGCTCTATCGGCCGATGCCGCGACATGACGACCCTGGCCAGGTTTCAAGCCGTTGGTACGAGGCGCCGCCGCCCGAGGACGCCGGCAACTCCAGCGACGACTACGACAACGGCGGCGACTACACGGCGTTCTACCGCCATTTCGGCATGTATATCGCCATGTTCTAGCTTTTTAGTTTATGTTTCTCTGTGGTCGAATTTAAATATATTACGAATTCGGCCTATGTACGTATGAATTCGCCTATATATGCTAAATATCTTTAAATTTCGCCTATGTTTGGACGTATTTCCTCTGCTTTTGTCTAAATTCGTCTACATTTGTCAAAAAAAAATTATCCATCCTGAACCCACCGCTGGAAAAATGGACCTCCCCAAAGCAAACTTTAAATAACAACAAATTTCAGCCTGAAGACCCCCAACGGGCTGAAGATGTTCTTACGTCCGGGTTGCACGACTCGGATGATGTACCATCCACCCCCGCCGATTGGTCTGTTTCGCCACGATCACGCTCATGCGGACGTACGAACGCCTGCAGCTCGATCGCATCGTGGAACAAGGGCGCGGCGATACTTGGTCGCGCTCGGGCGTACCTGCCCAGCGGTCGTCGCAAGCACGTGAAAACTCCCGATCGAGATCCGACGTCCGTACCGTACCCGTACCTTGTCGCTGTTTGACCCGTCCCCTCCATCTTGAATCAGGACGCGACCAATGAGCCAGCGATCCACGTACGGCCGGACTGCGGTTGGAGCACGCACCAACCGTAAACGAGAAGCGATAGAACCTCCAAGCTGCGTCCCATCTCAGAACTAGCTACAGATTGTGGCAGCAGCGAATTTTTGGATTCAAGGACATCTCCAGCGGCGCGACGCATTTCAGACGTCCGAAATGTCCGCTTGCGTCGCGCGGCGGACGCGAGACAGACCGTTTTTGTCCGCGCGTCCGTTTGCACCCTGGGGTGGCTCCAACGACGCAACGTATTTCCGCGTTTGCATCAAATATGAAGTTTTGAAACAACAAATAGGATTTCAACGAAGTCATAGTTATTACATTTAAATTTTGAAAAGTCTACATGAAAATAAGATACTAGTCCTTTAGGCATGATCTTCATGGCCAGCCATGGTCCATTGATGCTCAATCAGATCCGTCTGCAGCTGTTTGGAGACGGTATCGTTTGTGACTTCTACATTCATATGTAGATAGTCCTCCCAAGTAGAAGCTCCAGGAATTGGCGCAACCAACTCACCTTGGAATTCCCATCGGTTCTCATTGCGGCCATCAGGACGCTCGTTCTCAACGATCATGTTGTGCATGATCACGCAACGATGTCATCACCTTATGCATGGTCTTCAGCGACCATGTTCTTGCCGGGTGACGGACAATTGCCCACCGAGCTTGGAGCACACCAAATCCACGCTCCACATCTTTCCCGCAAGCCTCTTGCATCTTGGCAAACCTCCTCGTCTTCTCGGAGTTTGGATTACGGACAGTCTTCACCAATGTGACCCGAGTCGGGGTAGATGCCATCAACAAGATAATATGGCTTGTCATATGCATTTCCATTGATCTCATAGCTCACCCGGGAGCTTTGCCTTGCATGAGCCTTTCGAAAACCGGTGATCGGTGCAACACATTGATATCATTGTTGGAACCGGCCATGCCAAAGAATGAATGCCAAATCCATAAATCTTGAGATATGACAGCTTCAAGAATGACAGTCCGTCCCTCCTCATGCCCGTCGTATCGACCCCTGCCATCCAAATGGACAGTTTTTCCACTCCCGGTGCATGCAATCTATGCTCGCCAATCATTCCTGGGAAGCCTCTAGACTCGTTGATAGATAGGAGGCGCCTTGTATCCTCAACAGTTGGCTCCCTACAGTAATACTCTCCGAACACGGCAATCACGGCTCGGCAAAACCTGTACATGGACTCAAGGCAGGTGCTCTCACCCATTCGAAGATACTCATCGAATATATCGGCAGCCATTCCATATGAGAGCATGCGAATAGCCGCAGAGCATTTTTGGTAGGAGGTGAAGCCTAGCGCACCTGTTGCATCGGGCCCGCATTGGAAGTAGGGGTCGTAGTTCCTGACGCCCCGTAGAATGACCAAGAACAGGTCCCTTGACATCCTGTATCGGCGCCGGAACAATTTTTCCGGAAAGATCGGATTGGTGAGGTGGAAGTAGTCCTTGTGGAGGCGGGCCTGCCCTGCCACTCTGTTGCGCGGCAGGTTTTTCGAGCGCCGCTTCACAGAGCCCCGGTGCTGCGGCCCCGGGTTTGAGGTGAACTCGTGGATCATGGAGGCCGCAGTAGTTGCCAATGTGTGCGCCGACTGATCGGACTCGTCGTCCGAAGAGGAGTCAACGATCTCCGCGCGGAACTTCTCCACCATATGCCACGCGTCCATCTGCGTCGATACGAACTATTGATCAATGGCCGCGCACAAATCGCGCCGAAAAAACGAGAAGGAACCTACCGGCGCAATAGGTCGAACAGGTCGTGGGCGGCGCGGAAGGGCGGCCGGCAACGTTTCGCCCGAAAACAACCGGCATGTTCGCGCCGGAGCCACCCCGAGTACGATCCTGCTCTCCCGCGCGGCGACAACGGTGCCGGCGGCGAGTACTGCGGCGCTGCGGCGGACGGCGGGGATTGGGGCGGGGGCGTCGCACTAGGGCACCAACGAGGGTGAAAAAAGAAATCAGGTCGAAGCGGTCGATTTTTCTCTCGCTGACTTGCGGGACCGGGTAAGAAATGGAGGACGCTCGGCGGGTCCGCCAAGCGTCCGCGGAGACGCAAACCTGGCGCATATTTGGGCCAGGTTTGCGTCTCCACGGACGGACCGGTCACTTTGCGTCGCCCCGCTGGAGCAGGGCCCGGACGCATTTCCGGTCACGGCGGACGAAAACGGTCGCTCAGCGACCATTTGCGTCGCGCCGCTGGAGATGCCCTAAGGTCATATCCAACGGTTCTACACATTTTGCACACAATTTATGTCTATTTTAATACATTTGTATCGAGCCACGGACATAAAATTAGAGCATCTCCAGTGGTCCGACGGATTTTGCATATAATTTGATGTTGATTTTGAAGGATTATTTTTGGAGGCCAAGGCTATTATCGCAATTCGGCCGTCGGTGCATCAACCGGAATAGAGCCGAGCCATGCTCGAATCATGTGGGATTATTTCAGTCCAGGTGCAATCTATACCGACAAGCAATTTCGGCGGCGGTTTCGAATGCAAAAGGACTTGTTCCGCACAATAGCAAAAACCGTGGAGGATCGCGATGATTGGTTCAAGCTTCAGAGAAATGCATGTGGAGATATGAGTGCAAACCCAATCATGAAATGCGTAGTGGCCATTAGGGTACTTGCATATTGTTGCTCGGCCGATGTCATTGATGACTATGTTTGTATTGCACATGACACATTTTTAGAGGCCATGAGAAGGTTTTACAAAGCTGTGATAGAGATTTTCGGTCCAAGGTACTTGAGGGCACTCAACGAAGATGACACGGTGTGACTTCTTGCTGAGAGTGAAGCTCAAGGATGGCTTGGATTGCTTGGTTCAATTGAATGTATGCACCGGACCTGGAAGAATTGTCCAGCTGGTTGGAAAGGTCAGTACAGAGATCACTACAAAGATGCAATAATAATCCTTGAGGCAGTTTCATCGTATGACCTATGGATATGGCATTCATTCTTTGGATTCCCTGGCTCTATCAATGATCTCTGTGTGCTATCGAGGTCAACATTGTTCTCAAGGCTTATTAAGGGTGAAGCTCCTCCTTGCCACTATAAGATCAATGTCCATGAGTATTCAATGGGGTACTATCTGGCTGACGGTATCTATCCTCCATGGTCCATATATTTGTGAAGTCAATCCCTTGGAGATTTATCAATAGCGCCAAGAAATTACACTTGCAACAGTGCAAGAGGCACACATGAAAGATGTGGAGAGAGCCTTCGGTGTGCTTCAGAACTAGCGATGCAAGGGGGTCAACAATAGGGTACCCTTTACCCTATTGTAGTGCAAAAATTGAACTTACTTTTGGAAAATGATGATGTCATCACAAAAGTTGGTTCATTTTGTTGTACTAAAAAGGGTAGAGGGTACCTTAATGTTGGCCCACTTGCATCTCTGTTCAGAAGCGCTTTGGCATTGTTCGTGGACCAGTCGAGTATTGAAAACCCGAGACCCTATGGCAAATAATGACATATTGCATTATTTTGCATAACATGATTAGTGAAGATGAGAGAGACATGCCAAAGAACTTTAGGTACATCTCAAATGGAGACCTTGTTCAGCCATGATGCAAACACGATCCACAAGTTCCTCGAAATGCACCAACGCATAGAGAACCCGGATGCACATGGTTAACTACAAAATGATCTTATTGAGCATCGCTGGCGTCTCCATGGTGGGCAGTTGCGTTTTTTTTTTCACTTATTTGGTTTGAAACAATTTATTTAGTTCATTCATTCGGTTTGTAATAATTATTAATTTGATTTATTACATCTAGTTCGGTTTCTAATATTGATATTTTGGATCATATGGTTTTATTTGCAAAAACAAAAAATTTCTCCTCTAAGTTGTTGGGGTTCAGATATGCAGAGCCAAATTTAAAGGAGCAAATATAGGCCACTAATATACATAGGCAGGTGTTTGCTCCTCTTAATTTTTGGGATCGACTAGAGATGCCCTAACGGAGGAGGCTTTCCAGCTAGACAAACTGATATGCGTGGATCGTCCAAAAGCATTACAGACGTGTGATGTGATTGTTGATCGAGTCCGGTTCTCCTGCTCCGCAATGTGTTTGCAGTTACATGCTAACTAACCGCTTCGGCATGTCTCAAAAAAAAAAAAAAGCTAACAGCACCGGCAAGAACACGAAAGGTGAATTGAACGTTCGTGCTACTAAATACGCCCCTGGTTATGAAACTCTCCGTAACCAATCTACCTTTTCCACTATGTTCAAAAAAAAAAAAGTTCTCCCTTTGACACTCCAAATAGCAGGACACCTGAGCTAGGCAGTCAGCTAATCCAGTCGAGTTAACTACGCTGGGAGGAGCAGGACAAATGGTCCCTTTGGTTAGCAGACAAGGTGATTCAGAATTCAGAATACAAATCTATCTTCTATCTATCTATTATATACTACGAGTGTTTTTTGAGGTACCTTATTAATCCACATAATTTAATTATTTAGTCAGCCCGATGTATAATTTATGGCTAAGATTTAATAGACACAGGGCTATATTATAATTACGGAGGAAATTGCACATTCCACCACCTCCTGTACACTGTGTTGCGCAAACCACCACATCCACCGAATTTTTGCATATTCCACCAGGTCTTGCTATAATGAGTTGCTGAAAGGCTAATTCTTGAGTTTAACTTCATTGGCATCAAGTTCAAAGTGGACACATTTAGACAAACAAACTATTATCAAGTCCAGCAAACTTCCAACTTTAGCCTTCAAACAAATTGTTATGTTTGTTTGAGAATTAATTTTTTTAGCTCAGGCTATATGGAGGCTATTCATTTGAACCTTGCAAAATTTAAGTTAAAACATTTCACAAGAATCGAAAAATACCAAGGTATAGGCAATATGATAATTTACGCAATGATATAATTCAACATTTTCTACGTCTAGATATTTTTTCTGGAAATTTTTAATACTTTGAAATCAAAACTTTTTTTTATATGAAGGCTTCACCGATCGCCGCACAAGCCAGCAGATCTGGCCACCGTTGCACGCCACAACCACCTAGAATGCCCACATGCCCGCACTTCAACCACCACCTAGACTACCCGCATGGCACTTCCACCACCACTCGACGCACACCACCGCATCCACCTCCATTAATCGCCGGAAGAGACGACCGCCTCTCACGTCGCGCCACTGCTAGATCTCGGGGCGCCGCCCCGGCTTGTCGGATGTTCTATGTGCATGCGCGCAAATCATACGCCCCCGACCCCTATGGAGATGAGGGTCACCGCCACCGTGACAAGGCCCGGCGGTAGTGGTAACATGGAGAGGCCACGATTGCTAGGGTTTTTTTTTTGAAACGGAGGCAAAAGCTTTGCCTCATCAATTAATTAAGCAGAAGGTGCCCGATTTTTAGGAGAAAACTAGGCAAAAACCTACAATGATGGGGCCAAGCCCACACCCACCCACACGACGCCGCGAAGGCACACCGAGCCACCCTGGCTACCCACATAAGCTACACAAACGCGAAGCTCGAGTTGGCCTATGCCAAACAGATGGCTCCCCAAGAAAAGGCCGGTAGCTCCGATTCTGACGACAAGCCGCGGAGAGGAGATGCACAAGACCTGCGCCGAAAAGGACCTTCACCGTCGGACCGCCCTCGAAGGTCATCGTACACCATCCAAAGGCAGCTTCGACTTCACAACAAGAGGAGGCCAACCTGAAGACATTCGGACACGCCGGGACGGAGCCGACTAACATGATCTTGCAGCAACCAAACCATGCTCAGCATCATTGTCGTTGCCGCCCAAGCCCACCGTCGAGAGTCACCTTATCGCCCTAGCGACCATCCTCGAAGATGACGAACATTCGGAGCCGCCGCTCCGACATACCGCTGCTCCGTCGCGCCCTGCGCGTCCACAAAGACCACGACCTTCCGGGGCCGCCGCCCCGACGTACCACCGCTCGCTCTCGAGCTGCAACGCCGCACGAACCGTTCACCCGCAACCCAAGCTGCACAGGGCAAAAGGCCGCAGACCACGGGCATCACACCATCTCATCCGGGGCAGCCGCCCCGACATAACGTCCGACTGTCCCCACCAGGACGCGTCCGACCGAGCCGACTGCCCTACCGCCCACACGGCCAGGGTCGCCACCCAAGCCGTGAAAAGCCGCATCCCTGCACCCTAGAGATGTTGCCGCACCGCCTTCCGGGGCCGCCGCCCCGGCTCACAGCCACCTACCCGAGGCCACCGCCTCGGCATCCTCCAACGCAGACGGTAAGGCAAAGCAGCCCGGCAAACACCGCCCTCGCCGAGTGAAGCTCATGCCCTCCAAAGACGACGCCTCCAAGAAGGGAAGCGACGAGACCGCCGCCGTCGCCCGCTCCGGCCGAAGCCAGAGCTTGGGTTGTCACCCGGAGATCACGAATCCTCGAAGGCAGTGCTCCACGACGATGCCTCCAAGAAGGGGAACGGCGCCCCGAGGCGTCGCCAGTTTGTCCCATAGCGAAATGGGAGCCCCGTCTTACTCATCTCTCGATCACAAATTGTAGTGCGACAAGACTCCGAAATAATAAAAAATGAAGTATCAAGGGGAAAAAAAACCCCAGACTACATTTATGGTTTCTCTGTTCATCTTCTCTTTTATAAATCATACACTAGTAGTATATGTTGTTAATATATTGAAGTGTAATGTTTATTGTCTTCTTATATGGCTGCACCATGTCAAAAATATTTGCATACACTTGGCTAAAACAACGTCGCGTTGTATTTTTGTTGTTAGGCTAGCTATTAATAGGGAATTAGACTTGCTTGCAACTCATTAGAGCAAGACCTGGTGGAATGTGCAAAATTTCCATGAACATGGTGATATGTGCAATGCTATGAGCGGGACCTGGTGGAATGTGCAATTTCCTCTATAATTACGTAACACATCGTGAACATGACATACAACCCGTGTTGGGTGTATGGAGGGTTGACACCAAACTGAACGGTAACTTTAAAAATCCAAAGCGGATCGTAAGGACAGCTATCTACAAAAAATGATCAGTTGTAAAACGAAAAAAAAGTTAAAGAAAAGATCCTGGGCCAAATATATGGACATCAAGGTGGGAATGGTGTAGGTGTAAATGGACCCTTTGGGGCAGATTTCGCTTCGGTTTCAGTTCGATTGGGCTAAAATATGGGCGAACCCTATATGCCGACCAAGTCGGCAGTTAACCAGCGCCGCACAACTCCCAGGTCAGTATGGGCCCGGCCCAGTTTGCGTTTATTCTGTATGTTTCTTCCTTTTCTTCATTTCCTTTTCTTCTTCCTTGTTTTCTTCCTTTTCTTTTCTGTTTTATCGTTTTTATTTTTTTGTTTTCTTTTCAGATTTGAAAATTTATTTTTAAAAAATCGTTCAAATTTTAGAATGTTAAATTTTAAAATATTCAGATTTTAAATTGTTCAAATTAAAAAGTGTTCATACTGGAAAATTGTTCAAATTATAAAAATGTTCACATTCAGGACGCATTTATCAGGTGCGCACCTACGAGGATTTCCAGCGGGAGGTCACCGTCGGCTGTGTGAAGACATCTTACAACATATTCCCTCCCTCCATAAAAGATGCCTCAACTATTTTTTTACGAAAATTCCACAAGTCTATTCATAATCTTCAATAACAATACAAGAAAACCTAAAAGTGATAGAAAATTATATTGAGGTTTGGACCATCTAGTGGCGGATACAAGCACTCAAACAAGCCGACAGACGGGAGTTCGTCGTGCTAAGTTTGTCCCTCATTGGATCCGGGCCAAGCATGTTGTAGTAGAGATTGTTATAGTAAGCATACGAGAAGTCATCGTGATAATGGCTCAAACAACCAACGTAAGAGAGTAGCAACCATTTCCAATGAAGAGAAATTAACGTAGAACATAAGAACACAAATCAAATCCAGTGGGACCTAAGGAAAACCTCCACACGCCCTCTAGCGGACTAGACACATCACCGACAAGATGGGGATGACTTTATTCCATCTACAGGGAGTCGTCACCGCCACGCCTTCCTGAGTAGTACACAAACCCTAAGCATAATATGGAAAACAACAACAAAATGGAGTTCTCCCTGCGACAAGTACATGGATCCACCACGCGTCATGTGGCATTCGGCGGCTGCGCCAGCGAGAGGCAGGGAAACCCTAGCCGCCTCTGTGTCTTTCATGGGAGCGAAGAGGTATATTCAAAGATGTATCAATTTTGTCAAAATATATGTGTATCTAGACATGTTTTTGTATGCCCATATACATGCAAATTTTGATACAATTGAGACATCTTTTTATGGAGAGATGGAGTATGAAGCATGTTCTAGGAATAAATGGAATACAGAGCATGCCATAGGTGGGAACGCTTGAATCTAAATCAAGATGGATGTCAACTTTACAATCCCCCATATTCGCAAATTTGTCAAGCTCTGGAGAGAGCTTCTTGATGTAAATCTTATCTTGAAGGTGGATGACCATATTAGACGGAACCTCACAACTAAGCACACGCAATCCAATTCTTTGGGGCCACTAGAACTCTCAAAACGGTATGCAAGGTTCGGGTGCCACTCGAGATTAAATTCTTAACGTGATTGGCTATTCAAGATAAGCTTTGAACAGTGGATAGGCTTAAGAAGAGGAGGTGTACAAATTGCGGCCTTTGCCATCTTTGCAAGCAATCACACACATCTCTTCTTCCATCACCAAGATGCTTTGGGGTATTAACAAAGGGTGGCTTGGCATCCAAATATTGGTCGGAGGACCTTGCCATTGACTCTTGGCGAACGAGTATGTCGAGCAATAATACTTCCAACCGCAAGGCTATGGCATCCCTTATCCCTTACTGTGCTTATAAGTTGGACTATTTAGAATGAAAAAACACAAGGGTCTTCCGCAACAAATCCACCCAACGACGATTCTCCTAAAAGCAATCAAGGATGAGGCAAAACTTTAGGTTACTGCGGGTCTGCGAGTGCCAAGTATTTGAGTGTTTTAGTTTTGAGAGAGTGGTTCCCTTCTTTGTACTTGTTTTTTTTTTTTTGAGATCACTTTGTACTTGTTAAAACACTTCTACTTAATCAATGGCCGAGTCAAATCTTTTGCCTCCAGTTTCAAAAATATAGAATTGCTGAAACTTACTCCGTCCTTTTTGTCCTGGCTCGCGCTGTACTTTGCAGCTGCCCTGCCGACCCGGTGCTGAGTGCTTGATCTGCTAATGGAGAAAAGTGCTCTGATTAGTTTGTTCCTTTTTTGATTAGCAGCCTAGCAGGGGAGGACGTCGTCCGTGATTACCTAACAGCGATGTTAGTGTATCCGTGACACCCTGGCGATCGATACGGCGATGGCTACAAAAGCGTACGTAGCGCTATTTAGGATTGCGCGTGCACGGTGCACCGACGTCCGCCTGTCTCCGTTCCTCAGCTGTGTCTCGCAGTTTCAGTGTAGCTAGCTGCTAGCTTTCATGCCATATTCCTATTTGCTGTACGTAAAGTAGATGGGAGATAACAGCCGGATCGGAACATTGCGATTGCATCACGTACGACGTTAACGCATCTAACAAAAGGTTAGGAGTCTCACCGGATGCGGTTGTTACGTGCTGATGCGTTTCAAAGAACATGAGGGTATGAATCTAAAGGTATAATTGCTGCACCCCCATGGAGCACTCCGGCTGTATCCACGATAGGCACATCGCGTGGAAGGATTGGGCATTGGCCTCGCTCGGTCTCTTCTGTTTGGTCCACGTGTTGCAGTATGGTTGGCAAGGAAAGAAATATCTCCAAGGGAAAAAGCATCGCGAGTCACGACCCAACTTTCCCCAGTGCCCGCATGTGAAACCCTAGCGCCGCCTTCCACTCCTCTCCTTGATCTCCTCTCTCCCGGCGCACCCTCCAATCTCCTCCACGGAAACGGCGCAGCCGGCGGAGCGTTGGCCACGCAGCTCCTCCTCTCCGTCCTCTTCTTCGCGCACGACCACAGGCACAGCTCACTCCGTCTCCGGCTCATCTTCGTCCTGTTCAACGGCTGGTCGAGCTCCATCTCTTCGACTCCAGCCAAGCCCAAGCAACCGCCACGCATCGCCAAAGAGACAGGCATCCTCCGTCGCGCCGCCGCCGCCGCCGCTGCCGTCATGTTCTTCGGCGCCGACGCCGCTGAGAGGGCTCCTCAATGCCAGCAAATCAGGGGAGGCCGCCCTACAGGTTTGTCTCCTCTTCCTTGCTTGTACGTGTGTGTGCGGGTGTATTTTGATGTCCTTATTCCTCGAGTGGCTGAGGAAAAACCAGTAGGGCAATTTGGAGTCAGCGCAGCGCCCATGAAGGAGGAGGATGTGCTCCACCTCCTCTCTCTCCTCACGGCCCCGGTGCCAATCTTCGTATAGGCTGGAAGGGGATCCCAATCTTTCCACCTCTCCTATCAATTTCTCAATTGCTCTCTCATAGGTAGCCATCTGTCTCACTCATGTTTTTCATATTTGTATATTCAGATTTTGTTTCATCTTTAACTACACAAGGTGTTCGATGAAAAATCGTAGCAGGTTATAGCGGAAGATTAATACATGTGATGTTTATATTTCTGAAATTTACTTGGAGCTAAAGATGACTTGCTCAATACTCATCTTTTGTTTTTTTAATTCATTGAGTTTTTGAAATTGTGTTTGTTGATCGAATATACAGATTGCCATTTACAGATGTATTTGAATCTTTCAGGGGGTTTTCTACATAGATGGCAAGATTTAACCTGACCATTAGCAGCTGGGTGTTGATTCTTCTTATAGAGCATCAATGTGATATCTGCTATTGCAGGCAAGAAATCAATGTGATATCTCCTATTGCAGGCAAGAACACTCTTAGCTACATGTGGCTATTTTGTGTACTTTTCCCACGTTGTGCTAGGTTATACATTTTCCATGGTTAATCTGTTATGTGAACTTTTCTGCTGTCACATATTTGATGCTGTCGTGCTAGGGGGACGAGAAGCGACGGGAAGGGCTGTGGCGGTCGAGCAAGAGAGGGGATTGGGGAGGAGATACGCAACACCGAATTGGCGGCTAAGGTTTCCACTCTGGAGTGCCTTTTTATACCACGCGGTAAAAAAAAAACAGTCAAGATCGGTGCTAAGGAGAGATCCGACGGGCAGTAACTCAAAGCGTTGTAAGACTGGTAAATTATATTGCATAATGAAGATTAAAAAATTATGGAAATTATCCGCCTTGATAATGTGAGAAAATAGAGGTTCAATAGTTGGTTAGGTTGGTCAGGTTGGGTGCAGGAAGGCTAAGTTTTCAGCCTCGTCCTTCTTTTTTCCGTTTAATGTTCGTTAGTTTATTTATTATTTCAGATACATCTACTAATTTGATATATGTTTAGGCCAAGTTTCACTTTTCAGCAAGTTAATATGAAATTTCATATCTGCACCATGAAATTCTTATTATCATTCTTGACATACCTTTTAATTAGGTTTAATTGGGTAATGAGGTTCAAACTGTAAGTGACAGAATCACAGAGCACGGAAAAGCTAAGGGCACTATCATGTTTTAAGGTACAATCATTTGCACAATCCCATTCCAGTGTGTACTTCCTTTTACTCAAGAGGTTTCTTTATAATTATCTTTTAGGGAAGGTTCAATGCTTATAAAAGGATAGCATATAGGTTTCCTGATGGGCTACGCTCTCTATTATTTGTTAAAGTGGGATCTGAATGTTAGAGTATATGATGTGTTTTTATTGTTTAATTAAACTCTCATTCTTTTTGTCATATGCTCTACCTCAAGAATTTCTTCTAGATTTCTTTCTGTTCCATTTTCAATTGTGAATGCTTTGTTTCAGGACCTGAAGAGGAAGTTTTTGCACTGGAATTCAAATGGACCTTGATCAGGTTAGTATTTGGATTATCATTATCACTTACCACTGCAATATGTTTTTATTTCACATATTAGTTGAGCATGTATGATGAGAATTTTCTCCTTTTGTTCATAGGTTCTGAAAAGTACGCTAGCGTTTGTCCTCACCTCGAAAAGGTTCTGGTGCCCTTGGTTACTCTAGGTCTTATTCAGTCCAGATTGTTTCCATGTATTTCTTTTCTAGGTGCTGATTGTGCTAGCTGTTCACTATTTCACTTTTTATTTGAATCAGTCAAGCGTTTTAAGTGGAATATTGGGGTGAAATCTTGGTCTTCGAGTAGGTAAAGGTTTGAACTTTATGTTTTGAACCACACTGCAAGTTAGAGTTTTTTTTCAGTTAAATTACTTGCTATATCTTCACATGTTTCACTATTTTCATGCGTTTCAGATATACCATGCTTTTTACTGTAGGTCTGCAGGGCGGGTTTTTTCTAATCTCATCACATTCTAAAAATGTAAGTGATTTTTTATTACATTCAGTTATTCGTTTCCCCTAGGAACAACTATTATCTTCCTTATTTTGGGTTTCACATGTTCTTTGTTGACTTATTTCCTGATGAACAACTATTATCTTCCTTATTTTGGGTTTCACATGTTCTTTGTTGGCTTATTTTGGGTTTCCCCTAGAAACCACATCTCATTGCAATGTACTCACATCTACAGATTTCGTGTCGGGAGCATATAGGGTAGATAAGGCCACCTCACAATGCCCTCCCAAACTGATGCCAAAGCAACTAGGCCAATTACGGTCACTCATATTGCTTTATAATGTATATATTATGCTATTGTCCATTCTTCTGTTTGTACCATTACAATCAAATCTCATGCGTAACGTTACTATATATAATGGTGTGTTGTCAGGATATGGTTGGGTTACTATGAGTGGCTTGGAGTTTAACCATGCTAATATACATGCTCACATGATAAATGAGATATAAATGTAGTTTAATATTAATATTAGGTGAAAATATGCTCTGTAGTTAGGTTCATCATTTTATTCAGTAGTTACTGTCCTACAACTAATACGTGTAACTTTTTCTTCAGTTCGCTGTACATGAAGAACCACATTCAAAGAATAACTGGTATATGTCCGTTAGAAATTTTTGCAGTCTGTATGTCATTTTTATGCGATGTATACATTTTGATAGTTGGCCTCTGAATAATCTGAATGTTATATAGTGGCGAACTCCAAAAAATTGGGCTGCCTCTGTATTAATCAGTGTGGTTTTACCAAGTATGCTTTGTCACCTTTGTCGGTATTGGCATTTTTCCTAGGTGTTTGAGTTGCAGTAAGATGGTTTTCCTCTTTCTTGAATTTATTTTCCGCCATTCATGCCTCTTTGTGCCTATATTTTTCCAGGCTGCTATAGGAGAAAGGCCTGGTGTATCCGTTTTCTAGCTACAATGATCACCATCATATAGGTTATCTCATTATACCTTTCTTTGTTTATGTGAATCTCTTTGTATTTGAATTGGTTACTCTCCAATTAGGCAAATCATGAAACTAAAACTTGCCAGATGCATGGTACATAGCCTTGCACATATATTTACTTCCTGAATTTCTCTTTGCTGCAGTTGGGTGTTTCATCTGGGTTTGCTTTGAGTGTCAAGTATTAATGACCATGCTGATACTTTATCCAATGAGGAGGTTGCTGGAATCTACAATCGGTTTTGCTTTCCCTGCTACTCTCTGTTTGTGAAAAAATGCCTTTGCTTCCTCTACTTTGCATGTACATCTTATAAACTTGGCACCGTATTATTGAGTTAAGTATGGTCCCAGTTTTGGAGGTTGCATTCATTCAAATTTAACACACAATACAATGAGACATTTAACAATCAGTAACATATGAGGCAAAACCTGGTGTCTATTCATGTTTCAATTCGAAATACAAGTGTTCTACTTTTAAAAGTTGATTTGGCCATTAAAAGGAAACTGCGGTTCAACTTTATCAATATATCAAAAATATTTCTATTTTTTGAGGGATGCGATGGTTTTTACTCTTAGGAAAAAAATACACACATATTCTCCTTCTATGTTCTGTTCTTATCAGTGTTTTCTTTTCTGTACTAAGTATGGTTGTGTTAATTGGTGTCCTGCAGATATCGTGGAGAGAAGGGGCATGTTTAGAACTGGACAGTCCAGATGACCTTGGTTGGAATCTACTTTCAGTTTTCTTAGAAGTCTGCGTTCCCTGCTATCTTCTCTCTCAGTTTTCTTAGAAGTCTGCTTTCCATGCTATCCTCTCTCTCTGAATAAATTTCCTTTGCTTGATCAGCTCACATCTTTATTTTATAGTTTTCCCTGTTTCTAATCAATGTACATATATAGATACTATGTTTGTCTTTTATGCGACGACAGAATTAATTGTTGACTGCATCTATGTCAGTACGGAGTCAACAGGTTGAGGCGGCATAGCGGTGTCTGACACTTCTTTACATAGGCTGGTCACATTGTTTCCAAAGTTTTCGAGTAACACACATTTTCCCAAATTAAACCATAGAATGCATGTGAGAGTAGAATGCATGTGAGAGTAGAATGCATAGGTCTATGAAAGTTTGATTTGCTCAAAATTATTATAGGTTACTAAGCTGCTACTATTAGAATTTGAGTTGAGGCATAGAAAGAACTGAACTTTGTTTATAGGGCATTCTATCATCGTTTGACGGTTTGAGACCTTTCATATATGCACAAAAATTAATAGCTTAGATTTTATTTGTAGTTGATAAAAACGTGGCAAAGGTGTCATTCATAGGTTAGTTAAAGAAAAGTAAATATTGAAATCATTAACATTTTTTTATGCCTAACCTTACTTTGTTTCCACGCCTAGGTTGTATACATAACATATGATGGTTATGCATATTTAGGGCTTAACAGGTTTTGTTCGTAAAGCCTTACTGCATATATTTGTTGGTTTGACCGTTTTCTCGTATACTTTGTGTTTTCTCATCTCACCATGCATGTATCGATGGACCTGTACTTTTTTCTATTTCAGAAAGACACTCGTGATGATGACGTCTGCCCAGATGAGGAGGAATGAAGAACCTCGAGGTTATATCCTTCTTCTTTCCCATATAAAGGTTCCAGAATATAGATTTGAAGCACCTATATAGATTCCCTTTGCTTGATCTGCTCTGAATACATTTCCTTTGCTTGATCTGTTCACATCTTTATTTTATAGTTTTTTCCGTTTCTAATCAATGCACATATATAGATATTATATATATGTGCATGGAGATTCTTTCTTCTCTTATTCATAGTCTACTGAAGATGCATGCCTGCAGACCATATGCATATGGGCGAACACTTTAAGAACGCGTTTCGTTTAGCTTCTTCCATAAAGTTATACATGGAAGATATACATGCTCTTTTTTTCGTTCATTTCATGCATGTGGACTTGCTAGAATATAGAACTGACGCCCCTTCCTATTTCAGCCTGATGGGTTCCCCACGATGCTCTCCTACCCAGCTCGGAAGAAAATCTTTGAGCATGTTTGTTCTTAAATAAAGTATTTCACATCCTATTTAGGGGTGCGTCTGGTAATATGTTTTTTCTTTCAGTTGGTAGCAATAACATCGCCCGCACATGGCTTCTCAGCAGTGCTACCATCTAAATTTGCATCTACCGAATTGTCTCTGGACTCCTGAAACTAGCATAAAACATGCATGCTCAAGTTCAGTGCATATTTCAAAGCTGCCAATCAGTATGGAGTTTTTCAAGGATACAGATATTCCATCTCTAGATCTCTGCAAGCTTGCATATGTGCCATTGTATATCGATGTTTAAGGATAGCTAAAAATGATAAATCTGCTTTTAGTATTGCATTCCGTCTACTGATTCAGTTTATTTGACTGAAATTTGCAGATAACTTTTGAGGGGGACCGGCTGGTGGTGGAGAAATCAAGTTCATCAAGAGGCATGCCGACATCCTTCTGAGGTTGAAGTGCAATGTTGCAAGAAATACCAGCTGACATGATCAAGGCCCTCTCTTCACTATGTGATGGCTCCACAATACTCCTGCTGTCATACCTTCGTGTTTTCTTTCTAATATCGTTTACTCATGCTGCTCATGTGATACTAATATTATTTCCCTCGGTCTCTCATTGTTGTATTTCTTTTAAGAAAATCTTTTGGTAGCCAAGATGCTGATATACCTGAGATACATATTGCATCCATTTCCACATTAGTAGTCAGACTTCAGTAAAATGTCCATTATCTACTTTCTTCCAATTTAAGCAATATTATTTAAGAATGACTTTACAATTTTTTTAATATTACAAACCATTGATGCTGGGGAACAAAGCGTGGATAATAAATGAATTTACGCGGCTGAAGGAAAACACAAGGTAAGTTGCTACAAGTGAAATATGAAGTGGCGCTCTCATTCTCATTTTTCACACAAATGGATATTATTCAAAATATTCTTATAGATGTACAATAGCCGAAAGAAGTTAATGTGTCAAGAGTTATTACATTTTTCTTTCATTCGTAGATATGTTGTCAGGGATATGCCATGGAGACACTCCTGAGGTGGCCACCGCATCCTAGCAGCAACATCCTAGGATGGAGATCCATTTAGGTGGCCCTCGCCACTATCGGCCTGCGATGAAGATCTGTGTAGACCACCTGTCCAAGACACGGTAGCCTGTCATGAAGCCACCTACGGCACGACATCCCTACGAACGCGACTGGCATATGTTGGTGAATACAAAATTTAGAAGCAACTGAATGGAATACTGTTGGTGACTGTAAATTTCTGAAAGGAAATGATTAGTTTTAGCTTTTATTTTGGTCAACGCCATTGCTTCCGCTGATTTTGTCTTTGTAATCAGAGGTGTTCCGTTCGTGATCTTACTACAGTTTGGGCTAGGCTTCTGATATACGACTGACAATTTTTGCACATGGTACATGCTACTTCGGCCCCAAAGCAGCTAGCAGCACACATAAATGATGAACCAGCGAAGTGAATGCTTATGCAACTTGACAGGTTTGCTTGTACATATATTTCTCTTATGTGTTTGCTGGAACTAATTAATATACAGAAATTCAGAGAATGCTTCAGGTTATAAGCATTGGTGGCGATTAGGATTTTTTCCAGGCCAACTTATGTAGTTATGTTTAGAACTTAACACGTGCTCCAACATCCTCTTAATATGCGTCATGTAGGTTCTCGAAAAAAGTGAATTCACAAAAGACATTATAAGTGATACTCATTCATTATATCACCTGAACAACCCTTATTAGAATTAGAACAATCAGAATAATAGTGATGCTATTATTAGTTGGACAGAGTATCTTGCTGGGCGCGTATAAGCGTTCGCTGCTTCATTTGCAGTTTCATGTGCTTGAACCTAATTTAGTTATAGCAGCAACTTATTGTAAAACCTAAGAGATGTATTACTAGCTCTGTCTGCAAATGGTTGTGGTAAATTTATCTGAATTTAGATGCATCTTTAACACTTATACGCGCATTATATATATACATCCACATTTAGAAAAAACTTTTAAAACATTTATTTATGGATAGAGGGAGCATTATATTGGTAGTTACTTTTTATTGCTGCTATTAGAATAATACCGACACACAATCCACGGGGTCGTGCGCCAAGGCGCACATCTAAATCTAGTGATATATATAGCCCTGCATTTGTGGGAGCTTTGGAATTGTTGTACCGACTACTTGTACATGCATCAGGGATGGCTCCACGCCTCCACCCATTTTAAATGTATACTTTGTCATGATGGAGTTGATCTAATTGATAATAGCTACCCTGCTTTCGCTACCAGTTCGAACTTATCGTTCGCATATTAAAAATGGAAAAAAATGCATGCGCTTGATTGTCATGATAATTTTGTGGAGGTTATTTGTCATGAAGTCATGATTAGGTGCTCAATTATCCATGCTTAACTAGTTTTCGTCACAGATTACGTGGAATATTTCACGGACACTATTTGGGGATGTCACCGTATCATTTTCAAAGAAAATTCTCTAGAAAATTTAAGTGGTTGCAGAACTTATACATCATGCATGCCGGAATAAAATACTTGTCCTAGCAAAGATATATCATTTTGTAGGGACTGCTTTGATTCATTAAGACAAGCCTTTGATCAACAATATATTGCTTCTGTAAATGATTGTGTGATCGGTTTGGTTGAAGCATGTCCACCCTCGTAGTGACCGTTTGGGGTTTTATTGATGTGGCGTACTGAGCGTCCACCGGGGGATCAAATCCCCCGATCCCCCGGGTCGGCAGTCGCAGGATGGAGAGAATAAAATTCTTCCATCTTGGGTGAACGTTCCTAACGATTTTTTTGTTTGTAAAACACAACACGACGTGATCTGCAATGACATCTTCCTGGGAATCACGCCTGCAGCACCGTCGCCCACGCCGGTAGAACGGCGGCCTCTCCAGCAGCACCGCCTCCCGAGCCGGTAGCACGCTCCCTAGCCGGCAGCACCGCCGGCCGCGTTGCCCTGACCGGGGCGTTGCCCGTGACGTCGACTCCTTGGTAGCACATGAGTCATTCAACGGTAGCACCTTCCCCATTAAACTCTGGCGAGACCTCCGCCGTGCGACATCCCAATTTCGACGAACAACAACTTCGCCACTGATGGTAGCATCGATGCCCTCCTTCGGTAGCATCCCTGCTCACCTATGGTAGCACCGACGAACTCCAATTGCAGCACCGCCACCGATTGGACAACCTTCAACAGCAGCAACTCCGTCCCACCGCCGGCAGCAACTTTGCCAGCCTATGGTAGCACTGCCAACCTCCAAAGAACTTGAGGGTATATGATATAGCCCTGCATTCCTAGGAGCTTTGGAATTGTGTTGTACCGGTTACTTCTTCATGCATCAGGGATGGCTCCACACCTCCACTTATTTTAACTGTATTTTTAGATGATTGTGTCGATCTAATTCATAATACTACCTTGCTTTCAATACCAGTTCGAACTTACCGTTCGCATATTAAAAATGGAAAAAAAAATGCATGCGCTCGATTGTCATGATAATTTTGTGGAATTTATTTGTCATGAAGTCATGATTAGGTGCTCAATTGTCTATGCTTAACTAGTTTTCTTCATAGATTACGTGGAATATTTCACGGACACTATTTGGTGATGTCACCGTATCATTTTGAAAGAAAATTCTCTGGAAAGTTTAGTTGATTGCAGAACTTGTACATCATGCCGAAATAAAATACTGTTCCTCGCGAAGATATATCATTTTGTAGGGACTACTTTGATTCATTAAGACAATCGTTTGACCAACAATATATTGCTTCTTTAAATGGTCATGTGATCGGTTTGGTTGAAGCGTGTCCACCCTCGTAGTGACCGCTTGGGGTTTTATCTTTTTTTTTTGAACAAGGATCCAGGGCTTAGAAGACCATAGAGAAACTTTCATTTATCACACGTGGCAGGTACAAATTGCAAAGAAGCCCCTTTATAACTCTCGCACTGAGAAACCTGGATTTTGAAGAAGGGGCTTCTAGATATGCAGAAAACACCCTAGAAAGAAAGGTTAAAACGCAATCAAGTCCTTGGGTGGCGCCGCCACAGATCGCCGGCGAACTCAAGATGGAGACGTCGAGTTCAGGTGCCAGGATACTCGATAGCAGCTGTATCGCATCCGCCGGTCGCTTCTCCACCTCTCATCAGGTTTTCAGCATTGGATACCGCGTCAGCACCGCTCATCAGGTTGTCCTCTTTTGGTGGACTCCAAATCCAGCTGAACAACAGCGCCAAATTTGGACTAGAGTTGTACCTTTAGCTGGCTAGCACCACGTTCTAAATCACGTGCGCGATGCATAGGATGTTCTACAAAATCAGTGGCGCAGCATCTTGTACATCAGCGGCACATGGCCTTCAATGTCAAAACGGGGCAAAAGATACCGTCGTACCAGTGCTATCATTTCAATTTTAATTTGTGTTGCATTGCATGTGTTATGTTGCCAGTACGGTCTTGATTTTCTTCTGCATCCTTTACCATCCGATCTGTACTCAATTTGGCAATTACATGTTTTTGTTGAAAAATCAAACGGTGTACCTACGTACGTATAGAGAGAGAGAACCTGCAAGGGAACCGACACTCCACCGCTCTCGCCCCCTCCTCCTCGCTTCGATCGCCTCTAGATCTAGGGCTAGTTGGCCTCTCTCCGCTCAACGAGTTGGGTGAGGGTCCCTCCGCTATAAAGCAACTGTGTAGGCTTAGTCCAGGTTAAGATATAGGCTAAGCTTAGGTTGTCTAGAGTTCAGTGATATGCTGGTCCTAGACTGTGTCGTTGTTGCGTGCGAGTAGCGGCTGGTGCCTTTGGGCGATGGTGCTCCTGCTTGGGCTTGCGGTATGGTTGAGCGTCTTCGAGAGCGTGTCGTAGATATCTCCCTCAATAAGCTCGACTGATTCACTGATTTGGAAGGGCTCCTATTTTACTCCCTCTGCTGGTGCTACTCAAACGTTGGAGATAAAGAAGATGAAGCTTCAACATCCATATCAAGTCTGGGCTCATCTCTAGTGGCTTTTTCAGAGAGTATTCGACGCCTGCTGCTACGTTCGATGGTCGGGCTTCTCCGATTCACCACCAAATCATCTGGTTGAAGGGCGACTTAATTGAAGTTTACCCTCATCGGATTTGGCTACGAAGCTACGCCACTCGTTGTCAAGCGATCGAAGGGCGGTCTTTCTCTATTAAGTATTTCTTATGGGCAGAAGGCAACAATGTGAGGTGACGGCTTGTTGCGTTTGCAATCCTTCAACCTTACGGGGCGTGATGCCTGCCGACATGGAGGATATGATGCCTCGGTTGAAGGCCATGGCCTGTAGCTATGGCAATCACACCGTCCCATGTGACTTCGTCCCCCGTCACGATGTGGTAGATCTCGAGCCGTGGCAAGGACCTGGTCGCATTTTAGGTTTTCAGTTTGAAACCCTTTCTATCAAACTTGAGGGGCCAGTTTGTAATTTTTATGTTGTTCAAGGTCATACTGTAAGTCGCTTTGCATCTCTGCTTTATTATTGATATACAGAGCCGGGGTCCTTAGGGACCCTTCTTATGTTCAAAAAAGAAGTGTAAGTACATGTAATTCGTCGAAATTATGTTTGTAATTAAGGCAGTAAACGAGTATACATATATCATCCCCGACTGACACATTGAAATCTAGGTGCATCATTTCACTCGGGCGCTTTAGGAGAGAGTAGAGACAGACGAAGTACGTGCGTGCATGCGAGGCTGGTGGCACGTCGCCACTTGAATGATAGAAAGTGCAACTCCTAACTGAACCCAATACCCAATGCTTCTCCTCTTTTCTTTTTTCCTTCCTTTTTTCCTTTGGAACGAGTACAACCCAAGTTGCTGAACTTCTCACTGCAAGTGCCGTGCAAAAGCAATCGACCGAGCCGTTGATCTTTCGCAATCGCCTAATTCGGACTCCAACCGAACGAGCTTCTTCGCGATTTGATCGCCATTTTCAGGCCTACAGGTAAGGGACACGAGACCTAAACCCGTGCGCATCAAATTGCCCTAGCCTACGACGTCTCTGTCCCAAATCTAACCATGTCATTAGAACACGGGGCTGAGGCATCTAATCAAATAATGTCAGCGCCATGCCAGGGGAGTGTTAAGCTGACTAACGAACTAACCCTAAAGGAGGCCTCTAGCCATGCTCCGATATACTTATATGCGTGCATCGTCCAAAAGCATTGCAGATATTGTGATGTGATCGCTCTGCCTGCAAGAACACAAAAGGTGGATTGGACGTTCGTGCTACTAAACCAACCTAACCTAGCTAGTGCTAGCGGTAGCTTGTTGCTAGTAAACTTGCCGTAATTAATCTCCCTTTTGACACTCCAAAGCAGGAGATAGTGCAGCAGCTGAGCTAATTAATCCGGTCGAGCTAGCTACTCTGGGAGGGAGTAGGACAAATGGTCCCTTTCCTTAGGGCATCTCCAGCGGCGCGACGCAAATAGACGCCGACCGTTTTCGTCCGCCGTGACCGGAAATGCGTCTGGCACCACCTCCAGCGGGGCGACGCAAAGTGACCGGGTCGTCCGCGGAGACGCAAATCTAGCCCAAATATGTGTCTCGGATGCGTCTCTGCGGACGTTGCGCGGACGCGCAAAGTGTTCGCTCGCGTCTGGCGAACGTTTCGTCGGGCCCGCCTGGCAGCGACCCTGGGTCGATGCGTCTTCTCAAACGCGACAGCGACTGCCGCCGCTGCGTCGCTTCGGCAGTATGCGCCACGTTAATGGCGATGTCTCGGCTGCCGAGCGGCCGCAGCCTACCTTCGCCAACCACGTTAATGGCGACGGCACGCGTCCCGCGGCCACCGCATGCCTCCGGCCTATATAAAGGGGGCGCACGTTCTTCTTCCTCATCCACTCCTCCAATGAAACCCTAGCCGCCACAAAGCTCGACCGTAGCGCCGCCTAGGTGTTCCTGCGACGCAGCCAGGCCCGCGAGGAAGTCCACGAGAGGCCAGCTGCAATTTCTGCCGCTGGACCGTGGAGGTCTTGTTCGACGGGCAGGGCAAGATGTACCTGCACACGGGGTGGGACAAGTTCGCCCGCGACCTCGAGCTCGAGCGTGGCTGCCAGCTCACCTTCCTCTACGAGGGTGATGGCGAGATGATCGTCAAGGTGTTCGACGACACGGCGTGCCGCAGGCACTACCACACCAGCGAATCCGGCTCGGACACCGATAGTTAGATCTTTAGAGTGTTCTTTCTTTGCAGCGAATATGGCTACGGGCCAGACGAAGCCAGTAGTCGAGGTTTCTGGATGTTCGTCCTCGAAAGAACCAACAGGGCCACCGACATCAGCTGGATTTTCCAGTTTGGATGACTGGGTGTGCCCTCGAATGTTCTTTCTTGGCAGCGAACATACGAAAATCAACACAACTGGTTTCCTCATTTTACAATGTTTTATTTGTGTCCACCATGGTTCAAACTATGTATGTATTAGTTTGTGTAAACCATGTTCCAAACTATGTATTAACTTGTGTAA
The DNA here is from genome assembly GCF_022539505.1 of Lolium rigidum. Taxonomy (NCBI): domain Eukaryota; kingdom Viridiplantae; phylum Streptophyta; class Magnoliopsida; order Poales; family Poaceae; genus Lolium; species Lolium rigidum. The sequence goes on from NC_061513.1 coordinate 96,174,822, forward strand.
AATCATGTTCCAATATATAATATTTGGAACTATATTTAAACGGAGAAAAGAAAAAAATAGAAATAAAAATATGTCGCTCCGCTGGAGCCAACCCCAGATGCAAACGGACACGCGGACGAAAATGGTTATTTCAGCATCTGAAACGCGACGCAAACGGACACGTGCGGATAATAAAATGCGAGATGCCCTTAGCAGATAATGTGACTCGGCTAAACACTGGTTGGTGTCTCCACTCCACCCAAACATAACCTAGGACATTCGCTGGACATTAACAAATGGTGCGGAGGTCCATCAATTAGCACGTTCACTTGCACGCACGCACGCCGTATCAAACTCTGCGAGGGGAGAGGAGGAGATCGCCAGACGCGGTGGGGCTCCGTTCTTCTCCAGACATGACGCGGTGGGGTGGAGCGAGCGAGAGCCAACGAAAGGAGGCAAGGACTTATCGGTCCAGCTCGGACTGACCAAACTCTTCATTGGTCGGGTCCCTGTGATGACACCCGGATGACAAAAACTGAGACGGCCAGGCCCCAGCGCACACCATTTTGCTAGCCCCACATCACATGGCGATCCATCCTGATCCCTGCCACGGCAACTTGCCAAGCTCAGCGGCTTATATTTTTTCGAAAAATGAAATCAAGTAAAATTTGATTAAACTTTTAGAACAATCTAGCTATCAGCAAATATAATAGAGTGAATTCTACTTTTTACCCCGTAGTTCTGCAGTTGTGACACTGATTACCCTGTTGAATAAAAAATCATCTAGATTATGCATTTTAGAATATTTGGACCCTCAGGTTTCAGGGTGGTATTCAATGGGCAAGCTATGAGGTGATTACCTAGTTTCAAAAATATTAGTACGGTGAAGGGGAATGGAACAATCGGATAAGACAAGTCTAGATATATCGTAGATGAGGGCCTCCGATATTTACACATTTTATCACACCACATCGACGAAATATGCCGGTCCTATCTAACAAAAACAAACAAAATGCTAAATTGGGGTAAACCCATGTTTAAAGACTCCTAGATGGGATATTTTTGTAGAAGTTGCACTAAATGGGGTCATATGTGTCACAAATACGTAACTATATGGTAAAAAGTAGAATTCACTCAATATAATATTTTGTAGATACCATACGAAAATATATTTCATTATCTATTTAATGCTATTAATTTTGACTTAGTTCAACTTTCTAAAAATAATATAAGCCTTAAGCTTTGCGATAGAGGTAGTATTATTTAAAATACAAGATAGAAGTGACTAAGTTATTACTACCTCCATCACAAAACTTAAGGTTTATATTGTTTTTAAAAAAGTTAGACTATGTCAAATTTGATTATGTTTTTGCCAAAAATTATTAACATACAAAATATAAAATTAACATCATTCGATAGGTAATGAAATATATTTTATATGGTATCAACAAATATCATATTTATCCGCCCTATGTGTCCCACACATCCCTCACAGGTCCTAGTATCCTTATGGGGGTCCAAAAGTTTATTGCCTAACCTTCATGCTACGACAAGAACCATAGAAGGTTGAAAGTTTTTTTTAACGATAAAAGGCCCCGAAGGACCTGGAAATAACATTAAAAAGGTGGAGGGTACTTTACAATAAGGTTCTGATCGAGCGGAGCCCGAATATGTACATCCAAGACCATGTAAAGTACGAATCACACCCAAGAAGATGTCGCATCACGCCAGAATATGTACAGTCCTTGAGTTGACATTCCACCAGATGCAGCCGCTCCTGACACCGCCGGGGACAAAACCACTTGGGACGTCGTAGACAACAGTCTCCATCGCATCGGAGCTGAAGAAGATCCACACGCAGAGGACAAATGATCTCGAGGGAACCATACTCGAGTGCAGCTTGACCATGCTTGTGGTCGAAGATAACAGCTGCCTCAAAACACCATCGCTTGGGAATCACTACAGCAGAAGACAGTCTCTGAAGTCCCCCGAAGCCACCACTAGCACCACCATAAGTCAACACCGCAACAACCACCCCCTCTCCCTCGTCACCAAGGTCGGCCAAGAGGATGATGAGCTGGAGTGCGAGACCACCTCGCTAGAGTGAACACGCTTATTTAGAACACGCCATTAGAGGCAAAAATTGTGTTTCCTCATGAAACTCGCCATGGAGCTCAGATGGTGACCGACCAGCACTGCGCGCGAGTGCTGGAACGAGCAAAGACCCGCACCACCCTGCGGAACTGCCCGAGCCTCTGCCACTCCTCATCCTCCCCTCACCACCATGGCTGCCCGGCAAGAGCAACAACAGAAAAGGGCACCCGAGATCGAAGGGTGGCCAAACTTGACCTTATTCACGGACATCTTCTCCTTTGGACTTCTTGTCGCGCGATGGCCAAAGTGCAGCGCTGCTATCGCCCACCTACCGGATGTGCCAGTTTCGGCCAAGAGGAACCAACAACCTACTCCAAACTACCAACAAACGGCCCAAAAACCTAGCTCTACCACTAGCATATACTCCGTAACATCCCCTCCGCCATCTCCAGCTGGCAAAGCCATCAGAGAAGGCTCGGGATCGACCGATCGCTCATGGTGAAACTCTCAGAGGGGAGACGATAAGGTCGAGCGGTAGCCCCCGGTTGAAAGGTTATCAAAGAATCAAAAGTGATTAAATTTTGCTTAAGGATCGTTTACATCAAAGAGCTTTGTTGATGTCTAGGTGGTGCTGATCAATCGGCTTGATGATGTGATTACACCCTCCTTTTCCACCGATAAGAGCAAGTCCAGAATGTCCCTATTCCTTTCTCCCCTATGTCTTCCTGTAGTGGCTTCCCCAACAAAGATTCTTCACCTAAATTTTATCCATCTCCAGGAGCTTCCCTATATTCTCTCCCCTATACCACATTCACCTATATTTATAAATATTTGTATCTAAGTTTGTAAATAAAGAGCATAGTCATCTAAGTAGGTCTTAACTCTTTTATTACTTATATACGGGGTGGCTTCCAGCCTTCCACCACCCCAGTAATATAGGAAAGGGTGGATGAGTAGGAAAGGCAGGTTTTTTGGGGAAATGTATAGGGGACCTGCTGTGGAGTGTGGTGGTTTGGAGGCCGAGCTACATGTAGCTTTTAAAGACTCAAAATGCGTATTTTAAAGTTTCAAAAAAAATCTGAAACAAAATCCTAGAGGTATCAAATGATGTATGCTACAATGATGCAAAATCTCAATGCAAACTGATTTGTATTCTAGGATACACGAAATTGATAAAATCTGATAAAATTTAATAGTGTTGAAATATGTACTATTCACTATAAAATTTATCAAAATTTTTCATTTGTGTAACCTAGAATATAAAGTAGTTTGTATTGAGATTTTATACTATTGTAGTATTGAACATTGTCTATCTCTAGAATTTAGATTTAGATTTTTTAAAGACTCAAAATCCGTATTTTAAAGTTTCAAAAAAATCTGAAACAAAATCGTAGAGGTATCTAATGATGTATGCTACAATGATGCAAAATCTCAGTGCAAACTGATTTGTATTCTAGGATACACGAAATTGATAAAATCTGATAAAATTAATAGTCTTGAAATATGTACTATTCACTATAAAATTTATCAAAATTTGTTATTTTTGTGTAACCTAGAATATAAAGTAGTTTGTATTGATATTTTACACCATTGTAGTATACACCATTGTCTATCTCAAGAATTTTGATTCAGATTTTTTAAAATTTTAAAATACAAATTCAGAGTGTTTGCAAATAAAGAGTTACGTGTAGCTCAGCCTCCGTTTGAAGTTTTCCACCTGCTGTAGGGTATTTTCTCCTTTTTCTCTCCTATATCTAAGATTGGGGTGGTTGTAGGGTATTTGCTGGACTTGCTCTAAAACCCTACTCACTCTGCTGCGTATTAGTTATCGATGTACTAAATCAGCGACATGTACAGAGTAACCTATGGCTCCCGTTGTGCTTTGCAACTGCCTCTGCCAGGCGCCAGCCAGGTGGTGCTGCTCCTGATGCTTCTGTTGCTACTAGCGAAAAGTGTTCCAATTATTTCCTCCTTTTTCTGCGGTAGGCGACGTCCGTGATCAGCTGCTCTAATTGCTGTACCTAACAGTGGTGTGAGTGTATCCGTGACACCCTGGCGATCGATACCTACAGAAGTGTACGTTGTTTGTACTGTCACTGGATTGCGCGTGCACGGTGCACCGACGTCCCCGGTTCAGTTCAGCTGTTTCGCAGTTACAGTGTAGCTAGCTGCTACTACGTCCATTTCATAATTTTATCGCTAATATAAATATTTCTAAATATATATTGTAAATAGATACATCCAATGTCACGATAAAAAAAATTGTGGAACTGAAGGAGTAGCTTTCATGCCATGTTCCTCTGCACTGTACTTGGATGGGAGATAACAGTCGGACCGGGACGTTCCAATTGCATCACCAATGACAGTTAACGAATCAAACGGGAGATCATATCAGGGGCTTCGCCGGATGTGGCTGTTACGTGCTGATGCGTCTCAAAGATTGAGGATAATGTGATCGCCCGGCATTCGTGGGTGCTTTGGAATTGTTTTACCGACTACTTGTACATATATAGCAGGGATGGCTCGAGGCCTCCAATCATTTTAAATGTTCGTTTTCATGATAGTGTCGATCTGCTACGTCCATTTTAAAACAATTGCCGCAAATTTATCAAGATACGGACATATCTAGACGTACTTTAATGTGCCGATAGATCCAAAAAGTGTAACACTTATTTTGAAACGGATATGGAATATTTGATACAGTACAAGCTAGCTTGCTTTCGGTACAAGTACTAACTTGTCGCTGGCATATTTGATATGAAGAAATGCATGCGCTCATTTGTTATGATTTTTTTGGAATATTTATCATGATTAGCTTTAGCTGCTCTACTGTGTATACTAAACTAGTTGTGTGTCACAGATTGCGCTCATTTGTTATGATATATTTTTTTTTGGAATATTTGTCATGATTAGCTGCTCAACTGTGTATGCTTAACTAGTTTTTGTCGCAGATTGGGTGGAATATTGCGTGGGCCCCATTTGCCCACGTCGGAGCATTTCATCCATTTTTTCCATAAATGTATTTAATACAGAAATATAGATTAATATCAAAAAATATGTGATATTTCTCGCAAAGAAGACCTGCCATATAAGTTTGTAGGGAATATTTTGATTTGTTAAGACAAGTCGAACCAACGATTGTATTACATCGGCAAACAATCTTGTAATCGGTTTGTTGGTTGAAGTGGACCGAGTGTGGACAAATGCAACCCAATCGACTGAGCCTGTATTTTGAATTATAAAAGAAAACATTTCAAAGTTTCACGAAATTCTGGAAAGAACCATAGATTTAGAAAATAATGTTACCCATGTGCAAAAAAAAAAAACAATACAAAATACTCTATATTCTGGATTGTGCAAAATTTACTATAATTCAAACCTGAGGTGGTGAAGAATGTAAATTTTCAAACCTCCAAAATTCGTAAGTTTTGGTTATTTTTGTGCAGCATATAATATAAGGTATATGGCATTAAGATCTTGCACGTTGGTAGAATACATTATTGATTAAATGTAGAATGATTTTTTGATTTTTTCTAAAACTTTTTTAAAAAAAATCGAACTTTTTCACAAAGGTCTTCCCGTAGACTGAGCTCTTATAGATAAGAGCCGGTTTACAATGTGTGGAACAACCTCTAATAGCATCCTAGCAGATCCCATATTTTACAACCTGTAAAAATGCGAGTACAAGCCACGGAAAAGGTGAGTACTGCGCTTGTGCGGGCTAACATCGATCAGATCCCCGTAAACCAAAACCATAAAACAGCATACTCGCATGTGATCCTTTTTTTCTCCTTCGCCCTCATCTTCTTCCTAGCCGGACCAAAATCAGCCACCAAGAAACTTGGCTCCGCCTAGCCGCGGCCCCAGCACCGGCCCTGACCGCACGAGCTCCACCCCGGCGAGCTTTTTTGTTGCGGTGGTGGTGTCTACGGCCGAAATCCGAAGTTGTTGGCGCGAGCTGAAACTTCAATCCCACCAAAACTCAACAAGGAGTACAAGCTGCACTCGGTTTGGCCACCCAGCCCTCGGATGTAGTGGTCGGGGGGAACTTTCACCGACCCCTTTAAATTATTCTACGGGTCGCACGCGTTTACAGGATATGATTGGGATCGTTTTGTTGACAAAAACTGAAAACGAGCGGTTATTATAAAGTTTCAATGTGTTCACGGAATCTGCTAGAGATGCTCTATTTCTATCTGTCTCACTCGCGGCGAGAAACAATTCGGACAACGCATATGGGGATTTGTTCGTATATGTAATGAGTGTCTTTTATCCTATCCAATGAATGGTGTCATTGAGATATACTCATGTGTTTTTTCAGTTACGTTCCCAATATTTTCCACGACGCATTACCTACATAAGAAAATGGAGGTGTGACTACGATGGAAAAAAAAACAAGGACACATGTTCTACAGTATTCTTTAATGCAAATTGCATTCTAAAAAATATTGGAAGGGAACTATGAGTGAAATATTGCTATCTTCTTTCCAATGACATATTCATGGTCTATAATTAAGAAGAAATGTGTCCACTTAATAAGGGGAAAATTTGAGAAAAAATCACACAACAACGCCCTCGAAAAACCACTACGTCGAGACCAGACGACCTCTCATCACCGCCAAAGTGAAGACGTTGTCACGTCTATGGGAGGAGTAAACATGCAACGCTCGAACCGATATGAAGAAGCCAATCCTCCGAGGAGCCCTCAAGACGAACGAAGTTTCAGGGCATTTGCCTCGACATCCAGCTGTTCTGTCGCGCCCAGTGGACCGCCAACACCACTTTCGGGGACATTCATCCAGCCTCACGTTCCATCACACCCACCACCGGAGTGTGGGCCAACTAAACCATCGATTCCCTTCCATGGCCGTCACTCGATGGACACATGCACCTGACAAGAATGTCGATGCCAGCTGAAGCTCTGAGCGTCGGGTCCCAGAGCTGCCACACAACAAGCTGCCCCATAGTCCGCCGTGTCACCAGCCAACATCGGCAGCACCGAGACCAGCCGCCGCCCGGAGCGGCTGCTGCTCTAAAAACCGGAGTCTCACGTTCATCAATCTCCCACTGAGTTCTTTGTCCTAAATAGCCTCTTTTAAAACTTTAGATCACATTTGGGCTCTTCTGAAACTTTAATACTTCTATGGACCTTTTTGGAATTTTGGTCACGTCATGCATGATGGCTTAACTGAAGTGGATGTCACTCCACTTTGGTTGGCAAGTTTGCTCAAAATCTATGCTAAAACTGAGTAAGTTGTTTGAATTTAGCCATACACAATTGTGTGACCTACATGTTTTCTTGCCTAGAGGGTCCGAAAACATTATCATATGCTCTAAGATCTTACAAATTAGCCAACCTAAATGGCGTGATCTAGCTGTTTTCGGGCTAAAAAGGATAAGTCATTTTAGTCTAGCCAACCCAACTGGCATGGCATGTACTTCAGGTAAACCATCCAGCATGTCCTACTTAAAAAAAGGCCATAGAAATTTAAAAGTTTTAAAAGAGACCAAAACTAATCTAGAATTTGAAAAGGCGTCATTGAGGCCAAAGAACTCACTCTTACTCCACGCGCGTGCACACCGTGAGCCTACAAGCCGGAACCGTCAGAGCGGGCCGCCGCCATTGGTGGACTACAATCATTGCACGTAGATTCATCGGACGCGTAGTACTTTCATTCATCTTCACAACTGTGGGTGGTATTTGCTTAGCAGCATCTTGCTAACGGGTGGTCTGATAAGATTTGAGAAACGGTTTATGGTTTTAGCGTATCTGAATTTTTATACAAACGCAGAAAGTATTTGTGGATTTTTCTCCTAACAGTGCTCACCGCCATTGAAAATCTAGAGTCGTCCCACCTGCAAAGGCAAACTCACAACAGCCCTAGCAGTACTCTCTCGTTCCTAAATTAGGATGCATATCGTTTTATTCAAAGCAGAACTTTATAATTTTTACCAAATGTATATAGAAAACAATATTAACACCTACAACATTAACTCAATGTTACTAGAAGCAACACGAAATATTTTTTATATACATTTGGTATTATAAAAGTTAATATATTTTTATATATAATTAGCCAAATGTTATGAAGTTTGACTTTGACTAAATTAATAGGCATCCCAAGTGGGAAGGGACGAGTAGAGATTATCATGGGCGGGACTGAGAACGACGAAAATAAAATAAAAGAAAAGAAAGACAAAGTTGATCAACCAGGGCTGCTGCCTAGAGTTGTTAGCCGCTGGTTTTAGAGTTTAGAGACCTCGGCCGTGTCATCCTTAACTCGTACTCCTCGATCCTGGCATATATAAAAAATTGACTGGCTAGGAATGTGAGGTCAAATAGAACATGGTTTAGGCTAAAGCAGATGAAGCAGACGACTTACTAACAACCAAATGTCATGGTCATCGTGCGGGTGCGCCTACAATCTACTAGTACATGCGTGCACGCGGAATGTCGACCGGCGTAAAGCAGTCTGCCCTCTCCGTTCATGCCTACTTGCCTAGTGCCCGGTGCAAGCAGAAATATACTTATATCGGGTAAAAGCAGTCGTCTCTGGCCCCGCCCGCTAAAATCGAAGAGAAGAAGACGCACGGGTATATATGTGTGGTGTGGCTGGCGTCGTCTGGGGTTTGCACTTTGCGTACGTGTCGTCGTCTTCCTGAGCTAGCTTTTGCTAGCTAGCTGGAGAGTGGAAGCTCCCCAAGCCCAACTGCCATGTATCAAGATTCAATGGTCAAATGAATCTGCAAATAGCCTTTGCCCGCCCCGGCCGGCAGAGCGGCGGTCGTGTCCTGTTCCTCATGGCATCCACCACCTGCAACTGGAATTTCGATCGAGTCGACCGAAACGACCATCTTTTTGCGCCATGGTTAGGGCGTGAAGCGGCGTCCAGCAGAGTAGTTTTGAACACGCCCGCCTTGCAGCCCTAGCCATATGGCACCGTCTTCCTTCGGTCGTCGTCATGGGTGGCATGGTGCATGACGCTCGTCACACAAGGAGCGCTTCATGGGTCCTGAGATAGTGATTTCCTATGCGTGCCGACTGTCGCGTGCTGCGTAGGGAAAGCTATGAGTTGACAAGCCAAAATTCTACGGCTAGCAAGGTCAACTCTGGCGGGAGCCTCAGCCTCTGTATGTCTTGCCTAGATCCAGCAACTACAACTGTTCAACGTGGAAGCACATTGCGTGATGGACTTGGCCGCATGCAAGGTTGCATGTATCGAGTTGCCATATCTACTTTTTTCCGTTCAATAAATCTTGTCGTCGTGGTACAATCACTACAAGAATTATATGAAACCAAAAGAGTGCTAATGGAAAGTGAGGGAGGAAATTGCCCACATATGAGTCTTTCCGTTGCGTGTTATTACCTCCGTTTCAAAATATAAATCTATTTAGAGACCTAATTTAGCCCTCCCAAATTGGTTATATTTAGGAGCAAAGTAGTAATATATAGGTAATTACACAAATAATCATAAGTAATCCTATCTATAAATGGAAGATCACAATCATCACGATTCTCCTCAATTTAGGGGAATAGGGGCATAACACTACCCCACAGTCACGACCGGATGAGAGCAGACGTTGAGATTGAATCGAAAATCCGGAAACAACGGTGATAGAAGACCCTTCATCGGGATGTAAGAAAACTAGCGAGACGAGGGCCGATGCACGTGGTAGCCGGAGATGGGCTCGGGCCGGAGCACGTGGTAGCCTGATATGGTGGCAAGGAGAAGTGCGGTGATGGTTGGAGATGGGGACGGGGAGAAAAACGGTGGCGGTCGTAGATGGAGACGACGCGGAGCGCGCCGGCTGCCGGAGATGGAGGTGGGGCGTAGCACGCGGGCTGCCCAAAATGGAGGTGGGTGGGAATGGGGTAAAGTGCGATTTTGGAGGGGCGAGTTGGTCGGGGAGTTGGGGACGGCACTGCGTGTGGTGTTTGCCCAGGTGAAAATATGTTGGAACATTTGTTCGACAATCATGGTGATCAACAACATCGAACGGCCAGGAAACGGATGCTCGGAAGCTCCAGCCAGCCCCGAGCACTTTTTAGCAATTGGATATAAGAAAATTGACTAGCCAAGAATGTGATGTCAAATAGAACATGCATGGTTTAGGCTAAAGCAGTTGGACCAGACGACTTATTAACAACCAAATGTCATCAGCATCATCGTGCGGTGCCGGTGCGCCTACAATCTACATGCGTGCACGCGGCATGTCGACCGGCGTAAAGCAGTCTGCACTCTGGAATTTGCACTTTGCGTATCGTCGTCTTCTTTTTTTTCAGGTAAAAAAGGAACTTTATTAAACATGAAGTTTACAAGGCGATCACGCTCCAGAATGTGAAGGACATCTTCAGGTCTAGAGCCTAACCAAGTAGCGGTACAGCGTTCTGTTCTTGAAAGATTTGCAAGACAGTGACTAACTCTAACTTGCGAGCATTCCACTTTTACAAAAACACAAACTCTATCATGACTAGACAAGTACTTAATCTCTGAAACTAGATGTACACAGGAAGACCTGTCTTGTGTCCTCGAACTCACCGCTTCAATCAGTTTGCATAGTCTGATTCGATGATGATTGGCAACTGACTAAACTGAAGAGCCAGTTCAAATTCTTCTAAGCATGCACGAGACTCTGCTTCATACTGGGACTCACAGTCAGATATAAATCGGCAAACAGAGAAGACCGGCCATCCTTCTTCATTTCGCAGAACTATGCCCAATCCAGCCAGGTGACCAGACTCGCGGAAAGAGCCATCAATCGTTAATTTGACCCAACCCTCAGGGGGTTTAAGCCAAACTGTATCTGGTAGATTCTTAGATTGGTGCGTGACTATCAGTATCCCTTCCTCAATAGCTGGTTGCTTGCCTTTGAGTAGAGTATCCGTAGGAGTATGCTTAATGTCACGTATCGCCGAGTATCGTCGTCTTCGTGAGCTAGCTTTTGCTTGCTAGCCGGAGGGTGGAAGAAGCTGCCCAACTGTCATTGTATCAAGATTCAATGGTCAAAACTCCCAGAGCCTTGGCCAGCGGAGCGTCGAACGGTCGTGTCCTGTTCCGCGGGGCGTCGATCGGTCGTGTCAAACGGAACGACGATCGTTTGCATGGCACTGTCTTCCTTAATTGGGTACAGGATCGATCGCCGTCATGGGTGGAATAGTGCATGACGCTCGTCACGCAAGGAGCGGTTCATGAGGTTGAGATAGTCCCTGATTGGATTTCCTATGCGTGCGTGCGTAAGAGTAGGGCAAATTCAACTTGGCAACTGTTGACAACTAAAATTCTACGGCTAATGTTAACTCTGGCACAAGCCTCCGTATATCTTGCCTGGATCCAGCAAGTAGAACTGTTCAACGTGGAAGCACATCGTGGGCGTGTTTGGATACACGCAAGCACTTTTTTTTCTCATCAACCATAAAACTTTTGGCCCGTTTACTTCTTGCTCGCATTTTTTTCGCATAGCTGAATTTTTGAGCGGCCTAAAAGTTTGTTGGTTTGTTGGAAGGAACGTTCGATCCGAGCGTTTACGCATGACACGTTTTTTCCACGCTTAGGGATGCGCGGGGATGGGACATATCATCTTGACTCTCCACTCCACTTCCATAAGAGCAATTTTAATAGTAGAGCCAACTGTTGGCTATAAACCAAGTACCATGTTATCTATAGTCATCTTAGAGCCAACATGTACAATAGTGAGCTATAAAACTAGACTACTTGATTAGTGCATGGCCCACTGATACGTCTCCGACGTATCGATAATTTCTTATGTTCAATGCCACATTATTGATGATATCTACATGTTTTATACATACTTTATGTCATATTTATGCGTTTTCCGGAACTAACCTATTGACGAGATGCCGAAGTGCCAGTTCCTGTTTTCTGCTGTTTTTGGTTTCAGAAATCCTAGTAAGGAAATATTCTCGGAATTGGACGAAATCAACGCCCAGAGTCTTATAATTGGACGAAGCTTCCAGAACACCCGAGAGCCGCCAGAGGGAAGCCCTGGGGGCCCCACACAACACCCTGGCGCGGCCAGAGGGGGGGCCGCGCCCCCTAGTGTGTGGGCCCACCAGGCCCCCTCCGAGGCTGCCCTTCCGCCTACTTAAGGTCTCCGTCGCGAAAACCCTACCACGTTCGACGAAACCAGAGAAAACCTTCCAGAGCCGCCGCCATCGCGAAGCCAAGATCTGGGGGACAGGAGTCTCTGTTCTGGCACGCCGCCGGGAGGGGGAAGTGCCCCCGGAAGGTTCCTCCATCGACACCACCGCCATCTTCATCAACGCTGCTGTCTCCCATGAGGAGGGAGTAGTTCTCCATCGAGGCTCGGGGCTGTACCGGTAGCTATGTGGTTAATCTCTCTCCTATGTACTTCAATACAATAATCTCATGAGCTGCCTTACATGATTAAGATTCATATGATGATGCTTGTAATCTAGATGTCATTATGCTAGTCAAGTGGGTTTTACTTATGTGATCTCCGGAGACTCCTTGTCCCACGTGTGTAAAGGTGACGAGTGTGTGCACCGTGTGGGTCTCTTAGGCTATATTTCACGGAATACTTATTCATCGTTATGAATGGCATAGTGAAGTGCTTATTTATATCCCTTTATGATTGCAATGTGTTTTGTATCACAATATATCCGTGTGCTACTCTAGTGATGTTATTAAAGTAGTTTATTCCTCCTGCACGGTGTAATGGTGACAGTGTGTGCATCGTGTAGTACTTGACGTAGGCTATGATTGTGATCTCTTGTAGATTATGAAGTTAACTATTGCTATGATGGTATTGATGTGATCTATGCCTCCTTTCGTAGTGTGAAGGTGACAGTGTGCATGCTATGTTAGTACTTGGTTTGGTTATGTTGATCTATCATGCACTCTAAGGTTATTTAAACATGAACATCGAATATTGTGGAGCTTGTTAACTCCGGCATTGAGGGTTCGTGTAATCCTACACAGTTAGTGGTGTTCATCATCCAACAAGAGAGTGTAGAGTCTAGCATCTATTTATTTATTCTGTTATGTGATCAAATTTGAGAGTGTCCACTAGTGAAAGTATGATCCCTAGGCCTTGTTCCCAAATACTGCTATCGCTGCTTGTTTACTGTTTTACTGCATCTCTATTGTCCGCAATATTACCACCATCAACTGCACGCCAGCAAGCACTTTTCTGGCGCCGTTACTATTGCTCATATTTATTCATACCACCTGTATTTCACTATCTCTTCGCCTAACTAGTGCACCTATTAGGTGTGTTGGGGACACAAGAGACTTCTTGCTTTGTGGTTGCAGGGTTGCATGAGAGGGATATCTTTGACCTCTTCCTCCCTGAGTTCGATAAACCTTGGGTGATCCACTTAAGGGAAACTTGCTGCTGTTCTACAAACCTCTGCTCTTGGAGGCCCAACACTGTCTACAAGAATAGAATCACCCGTAGACATCAAGCATTTTTCTGGCGCCGTTGCCGGGGAGGAAAGGTAAAAGGCATTCATACTCCGGTCCCAGGTAAAAGTACTTTTCTGTTGCCATTGTGTGTGTTCTCGAAGCTATTTCCTTTAGATCCTGCAATTGCATCTTTTTGTTTCTTGTTTACACTAGTTTGGCATAATGGACAACAATGAGCTTCTTATTCTATTTCCTGATTTAAGACATGGATGGTTTGATGCGAAAATTAAAAAACCCATGGAACATATTAGTATGAACACTTTGAACACCATTGTTGATAATGATATAGAAAGTTCTAAGCTTGGGGAAGCTGGTTTTCATGATCTTTTTAGTTCCCCAAGCATTGAGGAGAAAATTTTCTTTGATGATACTTTGCCTCCCATATATGATGATTATAATGATAGTAGTCTTTTGTTACCGCCTGTTATGGAGGATAAATTTGATTATGATTACAATATGCCTCCTATATTTGATGATGAGAATAATAATGATAGCTACTTTGTTGAATTTGCTCCTACTACAATTAATAAGAATAACTATACTTATGTTGGGAGTAGTAATAATTTTATGCATGAGACTCATGACAAGAATGCTTTATGTGATAGTTATATTGTTGAGTTTGCTCATGATGCTACTGAAAGTTATTATGAGAGAGGAAAATATGGTTGTAGAAATTTTCATGTTAGTAAAATGCCTCTCTATGTGCTGAAATTTTTGAAGCTACACTTGTTCTATCTTCCTATGCTTGTTACTTTGCTCCTCACGAACTTGTTTATTTACAAGATTTCTTTTCATAGGAAGCATGTTAGGCTTAAATGTGTTTTGAATTTGCCTCTTGATGCTCTCTTTTGCTTCAAATACTATTTCTTGTGAGTGCATCATTAAAACTGCTGAGCCCATCTTAATGCCTATAAAGAAAGAACTTCTTGGGAGATAACCCATGTGTTTATTTTGCTACAGTACTTTTATTTTATATTTGAGTCTTGGAAGTTTTTACTACTGTAGCAACCTCTCCTTATCTTAGTTTTGTTGCATTGTTGTGCCAAGTAAAGTCTTTGATAGTAAGGTTCATACTAGATTTGGATTACTGCGTGAAACAGATTTCTTGCTGTCACGAATCTGGGCCTAATTCTCTGTAGGTAACTCAGAAAATTATGCCAATTTACGTGAGTGATCCTCAGATATGTACGCAAATTTCATTCAATTTGAGCATTTTCATCTGAGCAAGTCTGGTGCCTCTTTAAAATTCGTCCTTACGGACTATTCTGTTTTGACAGATTCTGCCTTTTATTTCGCATTGCCTCTTTTGCTGTGTTGGATAGATTTCTTTGTTCAATTACCTTCCAGTAGCTTTGAGCAATGTCCAAAAGTGTTAAGAATGATTGTGTCACCTCTGAACATGTGAATTTTTTATTATGCACTAACCCTGTAATGAGTTTGTTTCGAGTTTGGTGTGGAGGAAGTTTTCAAGGGTCAAGAGAGGAGGATGATATACTATGATCAAGAAGAGTGAAAAGTCTAAGCTTGGGGATGCCCCCGTGGTTCATCCCTGCATATTTCAAGAAGACTCAAGCATCTAAGCTTGGGGATGCCCAAGGCATCCCCTTCTTCATCGACAACTTATCAGGTTCCTCCCTTGAAACTATATTTTTATTCGGTCACATCTTATGTACTTTACTTGGAGCGTCTGTGTGCTTTTGTTTTTGTTAATAAATGCTTGTGTGGGAGAGAGACACGCTCCGCTGGTTCATATGAACACATGTGTTCTTAGCTTTTATTTTTCATGGCGAAGGTTGAAACTGCTTCGTTAATTGTTATATGGTTGGAAACGGGAAATGCTACATGTGGTAATTGATAAAATGTCTTGGATAATTTGATACTTGGCAATTGTTGTGCTCATGTTTAAGCTCTTGCATCATATACTTTGCACCCATTAATGAAGAAATACATAGAGCTTGCTAAAATTTGGTTTGCATAATTGGTCTCTCTAAGGTCTAGATAATTCTAGTAAAGAGTTTGAACAACAAGGAAGACGGTGTAGAGTCTTATAATGTTTACAATATGTCTTTTATGTGAGTTTTGCTGCACCGGTTCATCCTTGTGTTTGTTTCAAATAACCTTGCTAGCCTAAACCTTGTATCGAGAGGGAATACTTCTCATGCATCCAAAATCCTTGAGCCAACCACTATGCCATTTGTGTCCACCATACCTACCTACTACATGGTATTTCTCCGCCATTCCAAAGTAAATTGCTTGAGTGCTACCTTTAAATAATTCAAAATTTATCACCTCCGATTTGTGTCAATGTTTTATAGCTCATGAGGAAGTATGTGGTGTTTATCTTTCATTCTTGTTGGGCAACTTTCACCAATGGACTAGTGGCTCCATCCGCTTATCCAATAATTTTGCAAAAAGAGCTGGCGCGGGGTTCCCAGCCCCCAATTAATCAACCTTCATTAATAATTCTCTTCACATGTTTTGCTCTGATTCATCAGTAAGCAACTTAATTTTACAAATAGACACTCCTTCATGGTATGTGAATGTTGGAAGGCACCCGAGGATTCGGTTAGCCATGGCTTGTGTAAGAAAAGGTTGGAGGAGTGTCATCCATAAATAAACTAAAAAAAATACATGTGTAAACAAAGAAAGAGGGATGATCTACCTTCTTTGAGAGTAGAGATAACGTCCTTCATGGGAGGCCAGCTCTTTGAGTTTGTCACGGCAAGGGGTTAGGTGCCAGCTACCATTCGTTGACTTAGGCCAGTGGCGTGTAACTCACCGTTCGTTGGGAACCCCAAAGAGGAAGGTATGATGCGCCTGACAAGTTTTCCTGAAAAACCAAAGGTTTATCGAACCCGGAGGGCCAAAGCACGTTGAAGGTGTTATCACGGTTGGCCATCGGGGAGGTGGACGCGGTCAGATGGGCTTGGGAGATTGCATATGGAGGAACCTTGACGGCCTACGCCACACGGAGAATTTAGACTGGGTAACCCGTGTATCTTAATATAATAAATTGTATATATCGGTTTAGAAGTTAGATTTTTATCTCGTGCCGGTTTAGTGCACGCCCACATTAGAAAGTCCACTTGGACTATAAATATGTACCTAGGGTTTATGGAATAAACAACAACCAACGTTCAACCACAAACAAATCTCGGCGCATCGCCAACTCCTTCGTCTCGAGGGTTTCTACCAGTAGCGATCATGCCGCCTAGATCGCATCTTGCGATCTAGGCAAAGACAAGCCCGCCTACGTTGTTCATGCGTTGCTCGTATCGAAGCCTTTTGATGGCGAGCAACGTAGTTATCTTAGACATGTTAGGGTTAGCATTGTTCTTCATATTACATGCTTTCGTAGTGCAACCCTTGCGATGTCTAGCCGCCCTCTACACCTATCTTAGGTGTAGGGGCGGCACCCCGCTTGATCATAGTTTAGTAGATCTGATCCGTTACGATTGCTCCTTGTTCTACAAGGATTAGTTTAATATCTCGCAATAGTTAGGGCCTTACAAAGGGGGGAGGATCCAGATGGCACGTAGGGTGTCGTTCGCTGGCCCTAAGCAGGATGTTCCGAGGATCAACCTCGTGTTGGTTTTTAGGCCTTGTTTAGGATCGGCTTACGATCACCGTGCGTGGCCGCGAGGCCCAACCTGGAGTAGGACGATCCGATTATGCGGTGAAAACCCTACATCGTCGAGATCTCATTAGCTTTACCTTGATCAAGCAGGACCACCATATATTCGGACACCTCGTCCGAATCATGGTGGATCGGCTCTTTGAGCCGATTCACAGGATAACCTCGAGAGCCGATCGAGGCTCGTATTTAACGTTTACGTGTGTGCCCTGCAGAAACTAAGCGAGGCATCATCCACACCTTCCTCGACCAGGTATAGGTCAGTGGCACGCCCTTGTGATAAACACTTGGCGCGTGCGACTGTAGAGGCTTTGCGGCTGCCGCTCTGTAGGATCGGGCCAGCCGGCAGCCTCTAGTTGTTCCCGGCTCTACGGCGGTCGTCTCCGCCGCGGGGTTTCCCGCCAACACCCCCGCACGCCCGGTGGGACAACACGACATCCACGACATCGCCATCTACATCCGAGATGGCGGAAGACACTCCGGTCACGTACGCGGGATCTCGCCCGATGAGCTCAAGAAGAAGCATGACGAGATCA
>NC_061513.1:97244278-97264062 GCF_022539505.1 Lolium rigidum
AAATGATGCTTCTTGTCCGTATTTTATTTATCGACTCTTCACTCCATAAACATGTGGTCTTGTTTACTGAGCTCAGTTTCGCTTGGGGACAAGCAAAATCTAAGCTTGGGGGAGTTGATACGTCCAATTTGCATCACTATTTTATATCATAATTTGCTGTTATTCATTGATATATTTCATATTTGTAGATGATACTTATGTTATTTCATCTATTTTGCATGTTTCATGATTATTTGGGGATCGCGCACCGGAGCCAGGATTCTGCTGGAAAAAGCACCGTCGGGATGCAATATTTTGGAAGATCAACAGTTGACGGAAATTATATGAAAAATCCTATTTTTCCAGAAGCCGAAGGGAGCCAGAAGGGGGAGCCGAGGGGACCCGAGGTGGGCCCACCTCATAGGCCGGCGCGGCCCAAGGCCTGGCCGCGCCGCCCTGTGAGGAGGGGGCCCACAGCCCCTCTCGCCTCCTTTTCTTCGCGTATGCCTTCGTCCCGAAAACCTAAGCCGGAGGGGTACGTCGAACGAGCCACGGCCGCGCCTCGCGAGGCGGAGGAACACCAGAGAGAAAAGAGCTCTCCGGCGGGTAGGAATCCGCCGGGGAAATTCCTCCCGGAGGGGAAATCGACGCCATCGTCACCGTCATCGAGCTGGACATCATCTCCATCACCATCACCATCATCTTCATCATCATCACCGCCGTCTCCACCGCCGCACCTCGTCACCGCTGTAGAAATTTGGGTTTGATCTTGATTGTTTGATAGGGGAAACTCTCCCGGTGTTGATTTCTACTTGTTATTGATGCTATTGAGTGAAACCGTTGAACCAAGGTTTATGTTCAGATTGTTATTCATTATCATATCACCTCTGATCATGTTCCATATGATGTCTCGTGAGTAGTTCGTTTAGTTCTTGAGGACATGGGTGAAGTCTAAATGTTAGTAGTGAAGTATGGTTGAGTAATATTCAATGTTATGATATTTAAGTTGTGGTGTTATTCTTCTAGTGGTGTCGTGTGAACGTCGACTACACGACACTTCACCTTTATGGGCCTAGGGGAATGCATCTTGTACTCGTTTGCCAATTGCGGGGTTGCCGGAGTGACGGAAACCTGAGCCCCCGTTGGTATATCGATGCAGGAGGGATCGCGGGATCTCAGAGTTTAAGGCTGTGGTTAGATTTATCTTAATTACTTTCTTGTAGTTGCGGATGCTTGCAAGGGGTATAATCACAAGTATGTATTAGTCCTAGGAAGGGCGGTACATTAGCATAGGTTCACCCACACAACACTTATCAAAACAATGAAGATTAATTAGCCGTATGTAGCGAAAGCACTAGACTAAAATCCGTGTGTCCTCGAGAACGTTTGGTTAATATAAGTAAACAAACCGGCTTGTCCTTTGTGCTAAAAAGGATTGGGCCACTCGCTGCAATTATTACTCTCGCACTTTACTTACTCGTACTTTATTCATCTGTTACATCAAAACCCCCGAATACTTGTCCGTGAGCATTTACGGTGAATCCTTCGTCGAAACCGCTTGTCAACACCTTCTCGCTCCTCGTTGGGATCGACATTCTTACTTATCGAAGATACTCGCGATACACCCCCTATACTTGTGGGTCATCAAGACTATTTTCACGGCGCCGTTGCTTGGGGAGTGAAGCGCTGTTGGTAAGTGGAATTGGTAAGGAAAACCTTTATTGTTGTGCTGATTTTATTTCCGCCTGCTGCTATAAGTCATTATGGAGAGATCTTCTCTTCAATTTCTATTTGGGAAATCTACTACTACTCGCAACGGTAGTGGATGAGGCGCCAGGTGAGGAAGTAATACCATATAAAATACCTAAGAAAATTATTGAACGTGTTATGGATAATCGCTATGAAGGGGATGGAACTGTCCATCCTGGTGATCATTTACTGTTTTTACATGAATTATGCGGGTTATTCAAATGTGCAGGTATTGCTATGGATGAAGTTAGAAAGAAACTATTCTCTATATCGATGTCTGGTAAAGCAGCGCACTGGTATAAATTGCTGAAGAATAGGGATTCTATTGATTGGGAGGATATTGTGCCTTTATTTTATTCCAAATTCTATCCTCCAAGTGAAATTCACAAAGATCGGAACCGCATATATAATTTCTGGCCTCATGATGGTTACAATATGCCTCCAAGGTTAATTCTATCCTCCAAGGATAAGTTTAATTATGATTACAATATGCCTCCTATATTTGATGATGAGAATAATAATGATAGCTACTTTGTTGAATTTGCTCCCACTACAACTAATAAAATAGATTATGCTTATGTGGAGAGTAATGATACTTTTATGCATGTGAATAAGAATGCTTTATGTGATACTTATATTGTTGAGTTTGTTCATGATGCCTCTGAAAGTTATTATGAGAGAGGAAAATATGGTTGTAGAAATTTTCATGTTACTAAAACACCTCTCTATATGCTGGTTTTATCTTTCTATGCTTGTTACTTTGCTCTTCATGAACTTGTTTATGTACAAGATTCCTATGCATAGGAAGCATGTTAGACTTAAATGTGTTTTGAATTTGCTTCTTGATGCTCTCTTTTTGCTTCAACTCTCATCCTTATGTGAGCGTCATTAAAATTGCTGAGCCCATCTTAATGGCTATAAAGAAAGAACTTCTTGGGAGATAACCCATGTCTTTATTTTACTACAGCACTTTTGTTTTATATTTGAGTCTTGGAAGTTGTTACTACTGTAGCAACCTCTCCTTATCTTTATTTTATTGCATTGTTGTGCCAAGTAAAGTCTTTGATAGTAATGTTGATACTAGATTTGGATTACTGCGCAGAAACAGATTTCTGTCTGTCACGAATTTGGGCAGGGTTCTCTGTAGGTAACTCAGAAAAATCTGCCAATTTACGTGCGTGATCCTCAGATATGTACGCAACTTTCATTCAATTTGAGCATTTTCATCTGAGCAAGTTAAGTGCCTCTGTAAAATTCGTCTTTACGGACTGTTCTGTTTTGACAGATTCTGCCTTTTATTTCGCATTGCCTCTTTTGCTGTGTTGGATGGATTTCTTTGTTCCATTGACTTTCAGTAGCTTTGGGCAATGTCCAGAAGTGTTAAGAATGATTGTGTCACCTCTGAACATGTGAATTTTTGATTATGCACTAACCCTCTAATGAGTTTGTTTCGAGTTTGGTGTGGAGGAAGTTTTCAAGGGTCAAGAGAGGAGGATGATATACTATGATCAAGAAGAGTGAAGAGTCTAAGCTTGGGGATGCCCCCGTGGTTCATCCCTGCATATTTTAAGAAGACCCAAGCGTCTAAGCTTGGGGATGCCCAAGGCATCCCCTTCTTCATCGACAACTTATCAGGTTTCTTCTCTTGAAACTATATTTTTATTCGGTCACATCTTATGCACTTTACTTGGAGCGTCTGTTTGTTTTTATTTTTGTTTTGTTTGAATAAATTCATGCTTGTGTGGGAGAGAGACACGCTCCGCTGTTGCGTATGAACACATGTGTTCTTAGCTTTACTCTAAATGTTCATGGCGAAGGTTGAAACTGCTTCGTTCATTGTTATATGGTTGGAAACAGAAAATGCTGCATGTGGTAATTGGTATAATGTCTTGAATAATGTGATAGTTGGCAATTGTTGTGCTCATATAGATCATGTTTAAGCTCTTGCATCATGTACCTTGTACCCATTAATGAAGAACTACATAGAGCTTGTTAAAATTTGGTTTCCATGATTGGTCTCTAGAGTCTAGATATTTTCTGGTTAAGGTGTTTGAACAACAAGGAAGACGATGTAAAGTCTTATAATGCTTACAATATGTTCATATGTGAGTCTTGCTAGCTGCACCATTTTATACTTTAGTTTGCTTCAAACAACCTTGCTAGCCTAGCCTTGTATTGAGAGGAATTCTTCTCGTGCATCCAAATCCTTGAGCCAAAAACTATGCCATTTATGTCCACCATACCTACCTACCACATGGTATTTCTCTACCATTCCAAGCAAATACTTCATGTGCTACCTTTAAACAATTCAAAATCTATTATCTCTTATTTATGTCAATGTTTTATAGCTCATGAGGAAGTATGTGGTGTTTTATCTTTCGATCTTGTCATTTACTTCTGACAGACTTTCACCAATGGACTAGTGGCTTCATCCGCTTATACAATAATTTTGCAAAAAGAGCTGGCAATGGGGTTCCCAGCCCCAATTAATTAACTTGCATTAATAATTCTCTTCACATGTTTTGCTCTGATTCATCAGTAAGCAACTTAATTTTGCAAATAGACACTCCTTCATGGTATGTGAATGTTGGAAGGCACCCGAGGATTCGGTTAGCCATGGCTTGAGAAAGCAAAGGTTGGGAGGAGTGTCATCTAAAAAAATAAAAAATATAAACTAAACTAAAGTACATGTGTAAACAAAAGAGAAGAGGGATGATCTACCTTGCTGGTAGAGATAACGTGCTTCATGGGAGCCGCTCTTGAAAGTCTGGTTGACAAGGTAGTTAGAGTGCCCACTACCATTCGTTGACAACAACAAACACCTCTCAAAACTTTACTTTTATGCTCTCTATATGATTTCAAAACTTGAAAAGCTCTAGCACATGATTTAATCCCTGCTTCCCTCTGCGAAGGGTCTTTCTTTTACTTTATGTTGAGTCAGTTCACCCACTTCTTTCTATCTTAGAAGCAAACACTTGTGTCAACTCTATGCATTGATTCTTACATGTTTACCTATTGCACTTGTTATATTGCTTTATGTTGACAACTATCCATGAGATAGACATGTTGAAGTTGAAAGCAACTGCTGAAACTTAATCATCCTTTGTGTTGCTTCAATGCCTTTTACTAAGAATTTATTGCTTTATGAGTAACTCTTATGCAAGTCTTATTGATGCTTGTCTTGAAAGTATTATTCATGAAAAGTCTTTGCTATATGATTCAGTTGTTTACTCATTGTGTTCATCATTGCTTTGAATCGCTGCATTCACTTCATATGCTTTACAATAGTATGATCAAGATTATGTTGGTAGCATGTCACTTAAGAAATTATCATTGTTATCGTTTACCTACTCGAGGGCGAGTATGAACTAAGCTTGGGGATGCTTGATACGTCTCCAACGTATTTATAATTTCTTATGTTCCATGCTAGTTTTATGACATTACCTACATGTTTTGTTCACACTTTATATCGTTTTGATGCGTTTTCCGGAACTAACCTATTGACGAGATGCCAAAGTGCCAGTTCCTGTTTTCTGCTGTTTTTGGTTTCAGAAATCCTAGTAAGGAAATATCCTCGGAATTGGACGAAATCAATACCCAGCATCCTATTTTTCCACGAAGCTTCCAGAACACCCGAGAGCCGCCAGAGAGAATCCCTGGGGGGCCCACACATATGGCCGGCGCGGCCCAGGCCCTGGCCGCGCCGCCCTATTGTGTGGAGCCTCCGTACCCCCTCCGACTCCGCCTCTTCGCCTATTTAAAGGTCCCTGACCTAAATCTTCGAGACGGAAAAGCCACGGTACGAGAAACCTTCCAGAGCCACCGCCATCGCGAAGCCAAGATCTGGGGGACAGGAGTCTCTATTCCGGCACGCCGCCGGGACGGGGAAGTGCCCCCGGAAGGCTTCTCCATCGACACCACCGCCATCTTCATCAACGCTGCTGTCTCCCATGAGGAGGGAGTAGTTCTCCATCGAGGCTAAGGGCTGTACCGGTAGCTATGTGGTTAATCTCTCTCTCATGTACCCCAATACAATGTTCTCATGAATTGCTTTGCATGATTGAGATCCATATGATGAGCATTGTATCACTACTAGTGGTTGGGGCGCCCCATGGGGCGCCTCCTCACCGGTTAGTGGCGAACCAATTTCATTCTGTGTTGTTTGTTTTGTTTCTTCACCAGTTTGTCAACAAGCTCTGTCTGAGCCTGAATTTTGTTTATCCCGCTGCAATTTACTTTGTGTGTGCGCATTGTTCATGGGGTGACACGGGACAACGATCTAGTTGGTGCTGAGGCCAAGTTGCTCCATTATCGGTGAAGTGGGGCAATCGTTTTACAACAACAACAATTGCTATAGCCTACAAATAATGTTGATGCGTAAACAGATTTATTTTACAAACAAGGCTGGATCTTAGCCTAAATTAATAAACACACAGCTTATGTGATTTTTTACACAGGTCAAAAGCTGGACAGAATAATCAAGTAATCGTGAACAACGGGAGGTTGAATGCATCACTGGGGAGGTGACATCAACTGTTGTCCGCCACAGAGAGTATTTCCTAGATTGCCACTCCCCAAAGTTGTAGGGGGGAAGCAACAAATCTAAGATGGCTGCAAGGGTCAATGCACTTTTCATGATCTTCAGGTGTGGCAGCAGAAGAGAGACTAAAGTGTAGGCATCCTTCCTGAGAATCCAGCCATGAGTACATAAGTCGTCAGTGGCCTGAACCTGCCATAGGCATCGAAGCTACGCTTGTTCCTGTGGCCTGTGTCATTGTGTTTACAGAAAAAAAAAAAAGATACATATAATTGATTTAAGCTTGCATTGTCAAATAGTAGGTCAATGGAACCAGATAAGAGTGAGCAAGATATTAATAAGGAAATAAAGGTATACAAGAACGTTAATTACAATAGGTCATGCATGCAAAAAGGATATCAGCGAAGTTCAAATGCTGCAATGTATCTCTTCTAAAGCACCACCGTACTATTGGCTCAGCTTTATCTAATTAATTGGCTGAACCATTGAGTTTGGCTTTGAAGTGGCATGCAATTTATCAACTCATTCACACTTAGAAAATAATAGGGATTGCAATTTATGCACCTTTCCAGAAGTAACAACATGATTAGTATTCAATGATTTCAAAAGCCCACAGCATATACATAGTATAATCGTTTTCAAGCATCTGTGTTTATATGCAATGAAAGTATATCAAGTTCACAACAAGTATAAAGCTATCGTTTACATATTCAATTTAGAAACTTCTCGAAATGTAACGACATGATGAATATTCAATGATTTCAAAAGCACAACATATACAATTATTAACACGGATTAAATACCTATGGTGGTTGGTACGAATGCATTTACGTGTGTTCGATTTTGACGTTGATGTCAGCTAGTCTTTGTGGTCAACGTGCTGCGTTTGTGTCAAAAAAAATCAAGATGTGCATGTTTCCTATCCACAAAAAAATATGTGTTACTACAAACAAAAATCTAGCCATGCCGATCACATCTACCGCACAGCTGCCTCCGATCCTGGCCTCACGGTATCCACCGCCACTGCCTATATAATTGTATACTCCCTTCGATCCTTTTTAATTGACTCAGGTTTCGTACAATTTTGTACTAAATTTCAGTCAATTAAAAAAGACCGGAGGAAGTAGGAAATAGCCAGCAACAGACCAGGCTAGCTACGCACCATCATCCATCAATTGAATCCGCCCTACAAGACATTTCCACCAGTTATCTAAAGAAAACACCATCAGACCATATTGTTTTCCTTCCTCAGCTGACCAAAACCACACTACCCAGGTTCCATCGTCAAACACTCCATTAGTTCTATTAAAGATCGAGTGTTTCATCGTGTGTTCTTGTGGGCATTTCTAACCAAGTCCACACCTCTCAAACCATCCCCGTGCTCCACAGATGACCTGGCTCAGCCCATCGAATATAGGATAATCGTTTCCAATCATTTGTGTTTATATGTGATCAAAGTATATCAATTTAATAACAAGCTAGGATAAAGTTAGTCATGAAAGATTCTCACCAATCCTCCGGTACTGGTCAAGTGCTGAAACACAAGATGTCTAGCTAATTCAAATAAAAAATGAGAATTGTGTGATACCATATAGCTAGCATTTTGCAAATATAAGATTACACTTGGGGAAAAGATAAAGCATGCCGCAGCAAGCACAAAACAGACTGCTGACTAAAGAATCAAGAAGAATTATTAAAATACCATACACCATGGTAATAAGTAATACATGTAAGAAGAGCAAGTTCGCGAGGTTACCTTTTCAAACTCCTCGGGCATATATTTTTCAATGCCATTCTTTTGCTAAAAGAAGAACGCCATTCTTTTGCTAAAAGAAGACTAAAGATTCACTCGTCGGAACTAAGGTTTGAACCACCATTATCAGGTAAGAAACAACACCATGGGCTTTAAAGGAACAATATACACAACATGTCTCGAAATTGATAGCTTATCATCAAAGATGTACGACTGGATATGCTTCTGCAATATAAAGAACACATCATCAAACAATATATATCAGCCGACCAAAACATTATCCTATAGGGGATAAGGAGATACCATCAATTGTCTCAACAAGTATTGGAACAATGAATGCATGCAATCCTTCAATCTCTCTATGATTCAGTTCAAAAGGGACAATTACCAGAGACCTAACAACCCTGCAGCAACTAAGGCAATATTGGTAGTTTCGTTCCATTTTCAAATATTCTAACCAAGTCCTACTGCAAATTTCACAAATAGGATTAAAAACATGCAAAAATATATGACGAAAATGTAAGAATATAATTTTTTTCATATGCTTAACCTTATAAGAAAGCACTTTCTTCCCAACTACCAATTGTAGAACAATCACTGAAAAGTATATCCTAACTAAATAAATGAGGTGCATAAGGCTATCTATTTCTAATAATCAGATAAAGACAATATTTCCATTTAACTTTCTTGTATGATTCAAACTAAAAGAACTGCAAGTATACAGGGAACTGAAGAGGAAGTATAGTAATTGTCTTTCCATAGCGAACTTCCTGGTCCACTACAGACCCTTACAATCTGCAGGCATAATAGTAACAACATAGGTAGCTAATAATGGATTACCTCTATGTGATCCAACTGAAGGTCTCTCCTGAAACCATTCATAGATTTCAATCTTCCAAATCTCACACAACAATGAAACCAGATATAAGAGCAAGAATGAGCGACCTAGAACCAAGAGAGGAACAAAGAACCTGGCATTTATCCTGCAATTACGATCAATCAAAGCACTACAACTACCTATTGCTACAATTACAAAGAAAGCACGTTAGTGGTCCTGGCAGTCATAAATAATTACGAAATTGCAAATAAGTCATGAAATAGAATACACCAACCAAGGTTGTTTATAAATCTGTAATTGTTCCCAATTATGAATATGGAATGGAAAATATTGGTTAACTCGCCTGCACAAAATGTGTGGCAATTTCAATTGCGCATTTTAATAAAGTAGTACTGAGGAAAATGGTGCTACTGTTTCCATATATGAAATACATTTGCTTATTTTCTATCTATTTCTTCTAATCGAGCTAGCAGACGGTAGGGAATAAAAGCTAAGCACTGATATTCTAGCTTCAATAAATAAATCCAAACATCACATGCTACTGGAACAAATCTGAAACATGAACGCTGGATCATGGAGGCATGACCAGCCCAGTACCTCCTCACGGTAGCCCCAATATTATCAGCTGCATCAACTTCGCTTCACCGCTTAGCTGGTGGAAGCAACATGAAGTACAACAACAGCTCAGTTGCAATACCATGCCAAAGTAATTCACAAAAAAGGGGATTGAGCGAAGAGAGTGATGATATGTGATTTTGTAATCACAATCGTCACCTCAGATGCGTACTCCACCTGAGCAACCATCCAATGGCAGTCCCCACCCGTCTCTTGTGCAGACTGGCGGTCATCCCTCGCTCGATGGACGGTAATTGCGCTCCACCTGTCGATCGCGCCGGAGGGCGAGAGGAAAGCGATGGGGGACGATGTGGAGAAGGGGGCTCCGTGGTGGAGCAATAGGCCGATAGGGCGGGGAGGCGGAGCGCTGCAGCCTCCACACTCGTCCCTGCAGCGCGGGTGCCTAGGGGCGAGGACAATGGCCGCGTCCTCCGGATCTCTGCCTTTGAAGGCTCCAGAAGGAAGGATTAGGCGACGGCGAGGGCTTGGGACGCCAAAGGCCGGTGAGAGGAGAGGAGGGGAGCGCCGCCAGGGGTGAGGAGCTGGAGAGGGAGGGGCGAAGGGTACGGGGCCAGGACGGGCGGCTAGGGTTACCCTCGCGCGTGGGTTTTGTTTGATGTTGCGACGGTCGAGATTTAAGCGCGGCTCGTTCCTAGATCGAACGGATCGGCACGGCTGTGGTATCGTGGAGCGCCCTGGCATAGGGCAAGCACACACGCACTTGCTTGTTCTCAATTAGTCTATGTGCTACTCTTGTGATGTTATTAAAGTAGTCTATTACTCCTTCACGGTGTAATGGTGACAGTGTGTGCATCGTGTAGTACTTGGCGTAGGCTATGATTATAATCTCTTGTAGGTTATGGAGTTAATTATTACTATGATAGTATTGATGTGATTTATTCCCCCTTCGTAGTGTGATGGTGACAGTGTGCATGCTATGTTAGTACTTGGTTTAGTTGTGTTGATCTATCATGCACTCTAAGGTTATTTAAACATGAATATCGAATATTGTGGAGCTTGTTAACTCCGGCATTGAGGGTTCGTGTAATCCTACACAATTAGTGGTGTTCATCATCCAAAAAAAGAGTGTAGAGTATAGCATTTATCTATTTATTCTGTTATGTGATCAATGTTGAGAGTGTCCACTAGTGAAAGTATGATCCCTAGGCCTTGTTTCCAAATACTGCAATCATCGCTTGTTTACTATTTTACTGCATCTTTACTTCCTACAATATTACTACCATCAACTGCACGCCAGCAAGCACTTTTTTGGCGCCGTTACTACTGCTCATATTCATTCATACCACTTGTATTTCACTATCTCTTCGCCGAACTAGTGCACCTATACATCTGACAAGTGTATTAGGTGTGTTGGGGACACAAGAGACTTCTTGTATCGTGATTGCAGGGTTGCTTGAGAGGGATATCTTTGACCTCTTCCTCCACGAGTTCGATAAACCTTGGGTGATCCACTTAAGGGAAACTTGCTGCTGTTCTACAAACCTCTGCTCTTGGAGGCCCAACACTGTCTACAGGAATAGAAGCGTGCGTAGACATCACTCCTTAGTTTCAATGGCCATGTTCTCCAGCATCAGCGTTATTGTCTTCTGGACTGTCTTCGCCCAGTTGTCGCTAATGATTATCTTCTCTTCCAGCTTCACTGGATCCTCCAGAAGGGCGATGCGCCCTTCTAGCGCCAGTCTATTATCATCTATGGCCAACAGAGCTGCTTCCATCTGCATATTTCTGGCGTTGGCATATTGGAGCGTCTCCCTGGCTTCACCCACCAAGGCTGTTTGCCTCTTCAGCAGCATCTCGGAGTTAGCGGACACGAACTCCCTCTCGATCATATAATTGCGACATACCGAGGTATTCCGAGCACCCATGCGGCGAAGTGGTGTACCATCTTCTGAACGCTCACCGAATTGATAGTAAGGCGACGTCGGGGGAATCTTACGATGGAACTTGTGGCGGATGCGGGCGATGGCGCCCTGGATGGCGATCTCCACAGAGTTCGTCCAATTAGGGTAGACGTCAGAATATATCATGCCCGGGTCATCAAGGTCATCATCACTTCCCGGAATAAAGGTCTTGATCAACCAAGCCTCTATGTCATGCTCCTTGTACAACTGCCTGCCCTGGATGACCGGAGGTGCTATCCCAACTAGTGATGACATATCAAACAATATGTCGCTGAGGTAGAAAGGTTCGTCTCCAGCAACAAACGTCTCGTCGTAGTCGGCCATCTACAATTTTATAGAAGAAGACAAGATTCGAAAGGAATCCAAAAGAATAGATAAGTGCAGAATTAAATTTTCACAATTATTATTTTTAACAAGTTTGTATCCTATGGTTTTCCCAAATCCTAGGGTCTCGATCCTACAGGCAACACTATGCTCTGATACCATTTTGTAGCACCCTACCTTTTAAACAAAGGTAAGATACCTGTGTATAGTGCTATTCCCGGGATCACTGATAGCACACACATTTCAAATATAATAATCATAGCAATAGTATCAAATTTACTACAACGTAGATCCTCAAGAGATAAAATAAAGTCTTACAAATTGCATAGTCAAATAGACTAGCTCAAATATAAATGTTCAAAGCAAACACAACGAAAAGATAACTTCAATGAGCCTCCATTGTCTTCATGCGCCACAGGCAGACATGTTGGAATGTAGACTCGAGATCCTACCTAGTAATCCTCCTCAGATGAACCTGCACGTTTGAATATGCAGCCCCACGAATGGAGGTCAGTACAATGATGTACTGGCAAATGACACTTATATGGTGGCAGTTTTGGACATAACTATCTACATGATATTTGGCAAGTGGAGTTTAGGCAGATTTGCATAAAGCCAATTTTATCCTACATTTATTTCAAAACAAAACATTTTACAAACTCATAATGGTGTCATAAACAGTATCATGGTTACATCTCCCATGTACTATCCAACAGTTGCTACTCAAATTTTAACTTATTCAGAAAAGATGATGAGATTCTTCCGTACATTCCCTGCCTAGAAAGCTCAAATTGTCCATAACCGGGGACACGGCTAAGATCTTAGGTTTACTCTCGAGAGGTTGTGCACTTTCACCTTACGACCCACCCTTCCCAAGAGAAGAATGAGACAAGATCTTTCAGAAGGAGACTTCAACCATAACCAGCTAGACCCGTTCCCGTTTGGTAGCCAGCCACATCATCATGTCTAGCAAAGTTTGACCTCACAACTTACTTAATCCCGGCAGAGCCCATAATACCATAAGGCTGCACTGGAAGCTAACTAAAACATGGACGACTTATTAATCTCTTTAATCCTGAGTGGCCATCCACAAGTGCACCCTCGAGCGAAGACAACCACAATGTGGCCCTGAGTAGCCACTCAACATATGCGCACCCTCAGGCGAAGACAACCACCTAGTGGCCCTGAGTAGTCGCCCACCAATCAACCAATCCACCCAGGTGTTTCATTTAGGGTTGTTAATTTTAATTCTCAATACTCATAATCCAGAATAATCAAAACAGCAGTGGCATTTTGTTGTTGCTAGGCAAACTAAGAATACTAGCAATGGTTCAAAGGTGGCTACACACTACTAGGATTGATAAGCATAGCATAATTTTAGAAAACAAAAATCCTACCATGCATACTAGTTGAAAAGCACTAATGCATAACAAAATAGATGGGAAATTGAGTGTCACTTGCCCTGATCAAAGCAACCCGCACAATCACAGCAATCACAAGCACCACCTTGATCTCCTCCACAATCTAATCCAATAAGCACAACAGAAATAAACAAACATTCGATATGACAATCATAGACATGTATGCATGCATGCTATGCAACAATTTAATTTCACAAGAGAGGTAGTGTGTAAGTGTTGCATTATGTGTTCTCTGATATGTGCAATGTTAATAAAGTAATCTGGACATTTAATTTGATTTAGAAAAACCATTAATCGAGTATCTACATTACATATACAACCTTCTAAATTATCTCCAGCAAGCATTATGTGTTGTAAAAATATAAGCTCAACTTCCCTGGATAGTTTACAGTAATACAAAGACGTAGCAATTGGAATTACTCGAAAATCATTTATAGAATTTGAATTATGATGAAATTACTGATTTGAATAGATTTTACTAAAGCAAGTTTGTGCACGTATCAAAGTTGTACAACTCCTATACCAAGTTGAAGTACATGTTCTAAGGATTCCAGAAAGTACAACATCGTAAAATTTGGGCCGGTAGATTATTTTATACAATTTTTATAGTGCACAAAGGTCAAATTCCCTATCTGAATTTTAATACGAAATCTATCACAGTACCTATGCTATATTACTGCACAATGGTGTTCTACAGATCGTAAGCTTTCCGAAACTATAAAATTTGTAAAATTTGGCCCAGTGGTTGATTTTATATCGAATTTACAAGTTTGGACAGCAATCTGGGATTCGAATTTCAAATTTGATAACAGTTTGACTAAACTGACTGGGCAGGGGCTGACTGTGCGCCACGCGGCGCGATCTAATTCGCCGGTACCGGTTCGGTTTAAAGATCTAACCTACGCCGCTGGATCTAGATCGGACGGTGCGAGAAAATACAGAAAAAAAAATAAAGGGGAGGTGCGGCTCACCTGGCCGACGGCAATGGGGCGGCGGGGCGGCAGTAGACGACGGGGGCGGCGGCTACGGCGGTCTCCGGCGGCGGCGGTGGTTGCTACGGCGTGTGGCGGCGCACGGCGAGAAGCTTGGTGGCGACGGTGTGGCAAACGGCGGGCTAGGGTGGCCGGGAGCGGCGGCTGGAGGCGGCGGCGGCTCCGCGATCTACGGCGAGCAATCGCCGTGAGCTGGCGGCGCGGCGGCGGGTGCGGTGTGGGGGAAAAAGGTGGCGGGGGTCTGGGCTTTATATAGGCCAGGGCGCGGACGTCGAGGCGGCTTCGGACGGTGGGGATGCGCTCCGAGTCGACCTAGGCAAGCAACGGTGGAGGTAGAGTCCGGCCTGGACACGGGGAAGAAGAAGGCGCTGACGAGCGGGCCCCGCTGACGGGCGGGCCCCATCTGGCAGCGAGAGAAAACGAAAGAAGAAAAAAAAAGAAAGGGGAGAGGCGGTTCGGCGCAGGCCGTTTCTCCCGCCGAAGTGGGCCGTGCGGTCGGGCTGGCCCATTCGGCCGGTCTGAACCGTTTTCTCTTTTTTTTGTTCTTTTTGTTTTTCTTTTTCTTTTTACTGTTTTTGACATAACTTTAGTTTTAGGTATCCAAATTGACCCAAACCAATTTCAAAATTTTTGTAATATTCAAGGCTTTGTTTTAAACAATAGAGAACAGTGTTTTGCCCCAATTTAGCATGGTAGGAAAATAGGGTTCAATAGAACATGTGGCTATGGTTTTCTCAATTGTGCTTAACATTTTATGTGTACATGAACAAATGCAAAGATGCCATGAATACATGCAGGTTTTTGTATTTTGAAAACTAGGGATGTTACAAGTTTAGGCAGGTAACGTTTTCACTGAAAAAGGGCAGCCTGGTACATGATTTAGGGTCCTGTCTATCTCCTCAGCACTGACAGAAAAAGAGAGAGAGAGCCGCCGTCTATCGCACGCGGCTCCGCCCCCGCCCGCGCCGCCCCGTTCCACATCTCCATCCTCTCTGAATCAGTACTACTCACGCCTGTAATAGCAATGCTAGGGATGTCAGTGGAGTGTGTTCCCACCGGGAACCGATAGCAGTGTCCCGTGCTAGAGGAGCAGACGCCGGAGTGGCCGCTATGCTGCGGTAAGGAGCAAGCGTACGCGACGGCGTGCAGCCTGGTGCAGGAGGTCGCCCGCGAGCCCGGCACCAGAAGCCTCGCCGCGGCGGTGTGCAAGCGGCGGATCCTCATCGGGCTCCTCACCAGCAGGTGGCCGGCAGGTCGGCGTGCTGCCTGGCGCAGAAGCTCGCCCGCGTGCCCGGCACCAGAAGGCTCGGGCTCCTCGCACGCAGGTCGGCATGCAGCATGGTGCAAGAGCTCGCCCACGCGCCCAGCACCAGCAGCCACGCCTCGGCGATGTGAAAGCGGCGGGTACGCCTCGGGCTCCTCGCCGGCAGGTCGGCATGCAATATGGCGCAGGAGCTCGCACATGCGCCCAACACCAGCAGCCTCGCCGCGGCGGTCTGCAAGCGGTGGCTCCACCTCGGGCTCCTCGCCAACAGGTTGGCGCTGTGGTGGCTCCAACGGCCGTGCTCGGCGCGGAAAGAGGCGGCAGGGCCGGGAACATCGGTAGGGGCGGGAGACTGCGGGAGGAGCAGATGGCCAGGTTGCCGCCGAGTCGCCGCTCGTCTCCATCCGCGCTGAGTGATTGTGGTGGATCAGGGCTGAGCCGTAGCTGGTTGCACAAATTTCGATCTCCCAAAAAAAGCTTCTTTTTTCTTTTATAACTCCCAAAAGTACCCTTCCGTAGCAGGAATATAATAATTTTACACTTCTGTGGAAAAATACTAGTCATCAGCCCGACTAGTATGAGTCAATATGAGCACTTGGATCTGGTCCATTGGACGGCTGAGACTCCTTTATCCCTACCGTAAAAGAGCCCCGGAGTAATTATTTGCTGCTCGTGTCATGTTGAGACTTTTAAAATGCGCCCCAGGCAGGCACACACTGACACACCGACGGAGGACCAGAAATACGGGCCGAGTGTTGGGATTCGGCGTGAGAAGGAAAATTAGCATCATTTTGCCTTTTTAGTATTGCGGATAGCGAGGCTTCAACTTACCGCTGCAACGGATGAGCTCACTAAAAGGAATGAAGAGAAAGCAGCAGAGATTCAATCTCTAAAGAGAAAGCTCCAAGAAAGTAAGGGCTTCTTTGATTTAAAGGATAGGAAAAGCATAGAAATAGGAAAGGTGTAGGATTGGAATGACATGTCTACTTGAAACCTATAGGAAGATGAAGTTTGTTTGATTGTAGCAAAGGAATTTTTCCATGAGGTATGAGCTAATGTTTTTTTCCTATAGGAATTACACTACAAGATTCCTATAGGAATTTTTCCTATAGGATATGTTCCTATGAATCAAACAACATGTATAGAAATTTTTCCATAGGAACCAAATCCTACACAATTCCTATGCAAATCCTTTGAATCAAAGGAGCCCTAAGGCAGGCTATACACCGGGACTGCAGGGAAGTGGTTGTGAGCATAACCAGTCTGGGGTAAGTAGTTTTCTCTGTAGCAATTCTAAGTCAATGTCTTCAACCATCTGATTTGTTACCATAGTAAGAACAGTTCACTACTGATCCTTACTGCTTTGGTAGAATGCAATGCCATGAGTATTTTGTAGATCCTTTGCAAAATAGTTCTGCTTATGTTGAAATATTGGGCCCACTTTTAGTGGTCCAAATTAGATTTCAGTTTTTCCTATAAATCTTAAAGCCCACATAGTGGCAGCCTTGTGAGTTTGAGCCCAAGTTGGTTGCAGCTCACTAGGGAGTGGCAAGAAGTGGGAAGTTTAGTCCCACATGGAAAGTTGGGAGGAAGTTAGACCACCTTATAAGGTGGGTTGTTCCACCACTAGTAAGTGAGTGAGAATAGGAGTGTTACACGCGCGCTCCTCCTCCTCCTCGCTCATCTCGTCTCGACGCGCTCGTGGTGAGTGGATTGAGCCTCTCTCTGCTTGCGCCGCCATCGTAGCCTACTCCATCTCGCGCGCCGACGTGCATCGGCGAACGGGAGAGCAGGTCTCCGGAACCACTCGTCCTTGCGATCCTGTACGGGAGAGGGCGAATTAGGTTTTGGGAAGCGCTCCGCGCGACTGCTCAAGCTCTTCATCACGGGTCGCCTTCCGTCCAAGTCGGGCGGTGCTGCCTACCGTCGTCTTCAACGCCGTCTACTTCGACCCGTCGTCCCCATCGTCAATAACGTTGTCATCAACAACGTTACTGCTGCGACATCATCTGCTACACCTCCACCGCCACCACCACCAGATCGGTACGTGCGACATATCTCGATCTATTTAGCGATGGATGCTTTACCGTTTGCGCTGCTGCTACTCATGTTGATTAATGCATCTAGTATGTTCGAGTTTCACATGCTAGTAGTTGTTGTCATTATGTTTTATATTCTAGAATTAATCATGAAAATTGTGCCTAATTATCCAACAGCTTATCCAATTACCCTAAATTTTACTAATTCCCAAAGAAATCGTTGTTCACATTTTGAGTTGCATTTTGATACATTGATGTCTCCCTGGTGTGTACAGACTTCTAGAAAGTGCTCTTCATTTTCTTGACTGCAATTATCATATTGTTGGATATTTATGCGAAGTAGTGTCAGAACTCAGAAGTGACTTCATATTGTTCGTTTGGGTCATTCACTTCTAGATATCCTGCTGATGTCGCTTGTTCAAATTTTGCCATGTTTTCCGTCTCATCATACACCATGCTTGTAAATCTTATTCTGCATTTTTTTTTCTGTGGAGAAGGGTTTTCCTGTTCTTTTATTTTTGCCTGTCTTCCATCGGTTACATACTTACCTCGCTGCATCGCTACAAAAGCAGGTACAAATAAGATCACCAACAGAGAAATGGAAACAGCTAGATGAACTCGGGGATGTCAAAGAAGAGATCAGGAATACACACGCCAGGCCGATCAAGGTTCAGTCATATCCGTAATCATTAGATACTGCAAACATTCTTGTCACGCTAAGCGAAAGGTTATAAAATCAAACCCTCCTTGTTACAGCGGACAACGATGTGCACCTACAGGCGCAGAGAAAATTAAAAAAAAGCACCACATATCAGGCAGTTGTTTCAGAAAGCCACCACTTTACGACTTTTTTTCAAAAAACAACCACTATAACACGTTACAAATAGCACTGATTCCACTATGATGCTGGTTAATAGCTAAACTGACATGTGCATGTAAAATTTGTAAAAAAGACCTTGGTACATTAGAAATTCTAATTTTATGGTCCACATCTTTTTTAACGACACTTTTTTAACGACACTTTTTTATTCCTTTTTTAATTTTTTCCACCACATTGACCAATCTAACTGGAGCCCGTCGGGCTCCGGCCAGAGAGATCAGCTACGGCCGGACGCACCGGCGGTCCGGCGCACTCGTCTCCGCCGTTTCCTACTGCGGGTAATCGCCAAGGGAGTCGAGTCAATGTGGTCTGCGTCGTCATCCCCGACCATCTTCCTCCGTTCCGGCCAATCTCCGCCGTTGACCTCTGGCGCGTCCCAGTCTCTGTATTCTCCAATGGCCCTTGAGTAGTCCCCATCTGCCGCCCCTCCTCCTGGCACGAACGGGAGCTCCACCAAATGAGACGTCGCTGCCTCTGCCACATCCCGGCCACGCTCGTGAACCTCTCGTCGTTGCAGGAGCTGCAGCTCAGCGCCAACAAGGTGTCCGGCCCGATTCGGAGATACTGCGGCCATGGCTTGAGCCGAGCAAGGATTCAATCCCCTTTGCCCCTCCCCTTGTCGTGCCGTCAGGGGCCCGGCCATGCCGGCGCCGCCGCCCCCGAAGCCCTACCCGCGGCGCCACCACCTCCACATCGCCCGCTGCTTCCCAGACCACCTCCCGGCGGCAGCCAATCCCACGCGCAGTGGCGGGAGCACCGCAGCTCGCTGCGCCACCTGCGGCACCTCCTCTCCTCGCTCTCCTCCCGGGTCATCCTCTCCCTCGTCACGCCCATCTCCACCTTCGCCGCCGCCGTCGTCGCCTACAACATGCTCGTCCCGGACCACGCGCTCACCGCATCCCCCCTTCCCTACCAGCTCACCGCTCGGCGCTCGTGCTCCTCCTCGTCTTCCGCACAGAGGCCTCCTACGCGCGCGTCGACGAGGGACGCAAGGCCTGGATGCGCGTCCTCACCGGAGCTGGTGCTAGCGGAGCTGAGGGCCTGCGCTGGCGGGGCCGAGGACCAGCGTCGGCGGGGCTTAGGACCGGCGTCGACGGGGCTGAGGGCAGGCGTGATGGGGTTCGTAGCATAGAAAACAAAAATTTCCTACCGCAAGACGAATAAATCCAAGATCCAATCTAGGAAAAGCCAAGATCTAATCTATGAAGATCGAAGCAACGAGATTGATATGAGACTAACCCTCGAAGATTTCCAAAGCCTACGAGATTAGATCTCGTTGTTGGTGTAGACGATCATCCCCAGTGCTGCAAATCCGGCAGCACTTCCGTACTCGGTCGCGCGTACGGTGTCGATGAAGCTCCTTCCTCTCCCCGTTCCAGCGGGCAGCGGAGGTGTGGTAGATCTCCACGGAATCCCAGCAGCACAACGGCGTGGTGGTGGTGGTGGAGAAGAATTCCTCGCGGGGCTTCGC
>NC_061513.1:97264162-97274946 GCF_022539505.1 Lolium rigidum
TAGATAAGTATGTCGTCAATGAAGACTACGACAAACTTGTCAAGGAATTCCATGAACACTTTGTTCATCATATTCATGAAGTATGAGGGAGCATTGGTTAAGCCGAAAGGCATCACCGTATACTCATATGAACCATATCTAGTGACAAATGTTGTCTTGGCGATGTCATGCTCTCTAATCTTGAGCTGAAAATACCCATACCGAAGGTCGATCTTGGAAAACACACTAGCTCCAACCAGCTGATTGAAAAGGTCATTGATTCTGGGTAGGGGGTATTTGTTCTTGATGGTAACCTCATTTAGCGAACGGTAATCCATAACCAAACGCTGGCTTTTGTCCTTCTTCTCAACAAACAGAATAGGCGCTCCCCACGGAGATGAACTCTCCCTAATGAAACCCTTCCCTAACTGGTCCTTCAGCTGTTTCTTGAGTTCCTTCAACTCATCAGTAGACATAGGATAAGGTCTCTTTGCTATAGGGCCTGTGCCCGGAAGCAGTTCTATAAGGAATTCCACGTCTCTATCAGGAGGCATTCCTGGTAGCTCCTCGGGAAAAACATCAGGGTATTCCTTGACTATGTGTACATGGTCTAGGCTAACCCCCTTAAGATTGTCTAGTATTATTTCTCCAAAGTCCAATCGGGATTTGAACCTAATTCTCTTTCCCTCGGGGGTTGTGAGAGTGATCGATTTACTCACACAATCTATGACTCCTCTATAGGTTGTCATCCAGTCCATCCCCAAAATAACATCCAAACCTTGTGATTCTAGGATTACTAAGTGAGCGGGGAATTTATAGGGGCCAATCTCTAAAATCAAATCTCTCGCATCCGTAATTAACTATCATCTCTCCACCAGGGGAACTTACTTTAATTGTTTTTCCTATTGTTTCGATGGGTAATCCATTTTTATTCACAAAAGCTCTTGATATGAATGAATGCGATGCACCAGTATCAAATAAAACCAATGCTGTAAATGAGTTGAGTGGAAACATACCCATCACAGCGTCAGGTTCATTCATCACTTCCTCCACGTTGAGATGGTTCGCCTGTCCCTTCTGGAATGTATTTGACTTGGTGGCATCAACAGGCTTATTCTCTGGACATTCAGTGGAATAGTGTCCAGGCTTCTTACACTTGTAGCATGTGATAGTGGACAAGTCCCTTGAATTGTGTTGGTGCTGGCCATTATTTCCATTGGGGTGTCCGTTACCCCCATTGTGACGGCCATTGTTTCCACCGCGATTCCCATTTGAATGATTTCCCCTGAATCCTCCATTGAACTTGTGACCATTGAAATTGTTGCCATTCCCCTTGTTGAAATGATTGTTATGCCTGTGCGAGCTGTGACTCCCATTCCCATCAGAAGAATGGTGCTTCTTGTGGAACGGTTCAGTGTGGCCCTTATTGCCAAACTTCCTCTTGCGGTTCTCCTCCTTCTTGATATTATTGTCCAGAGCGATGGCTTGATCAAGTAGGGACTGGTAACTGGGTGCATAAGCCACAGTCAAGGGAATCTTCAGTTCACCTTTAAGTCCATTGAGGAACTTCTCCTTCCTCTTAGCATCAGTGTCAATGTCCTCGAGGGCATACCTTGCCAAAGCACAAAAGTCATCCATGTATTCCCTCAGAGTCCTTCCACCCTGTCTCAGACTACGGAATTCATCTCTCTTGAGATTCATAATGCCCGAGGAGATGTGGGCAGTACGGAATCCCTCCTTGAATGTTTCCCAGTCTAAGCCATCTATTGGATGGGTAAGTTGATAAGTCTCCCACCACATTGCAGCAGGTCCTTCCAGTAGATGAGCGGTGAACCTAATCTTCTCAGCCTCGGTGCACTCACATGTGACTAAGTCCTTGCTGACAGAACGAAGCCAGTCATCAGCTACAATAGGTTCAGTGGCACTGGAGAACTTACCTGGTCGGAGTCTCAGAAATCTGGCGAGTCTATCGACTGGGGGTGGTGGTGGTGGTGGAGGTGGAGGTGGTGGTGGAGGTGGTGGTGGCGGATTGTTGTTGTTGTTCTGGGTGGTTTGGATAAACTGGGTCATCATCTGCATGAGCCGTGCTGCTTGTGTCATCATCTGATTCAGTGCATCTTGAGTTGGGTCACGTCTTGGCGGCATCTGATATAGTTTTAGCACAGATAAGAACAAGATAGATAGATCTAAGAAGTAAAATTTCCTACCCATGCACAAACAAGTCACACAACCAAACAGAAACATTGAAAACCAGAAATCCAAACTTTTACTTAAAACTAAGATAGTTGGTACTGCCTTACATCAGATAGTAGGACAATACAAAGAGCGAAATGTAAATCTAAAATCTAAAGGGGTCTTCTAACGCCTCTTGACTGCTTCAAAGCAAGCTAAGGGGTACGACTCCGGGCTTGTCTTCCTCTTCTTCGTCTTCTCTTCCGCAACTGGTTCTACTTCACCATCAGAGTTAAACATGAGCCTCTCTTGAGGATCTTCTTCCTCCTTCCCAGCCGAGAGTTCTTCGATCGTTTCCTTCAGAAGCTTGTTCTCCATCTTCAGAGCGTCATTATCCTTCTCCATCTCCTCATGCTCCTTGATACGTCTCCAACGTATCTATAATTTCTTATGTTCCATGCTAGTTTTATGACATTACCTACATGTTTTGTTCACACTTTATATCGTTTTGATGCGTTTTCCAGAACTAACCTATTGACGAGATGCCGAAGTGCCAGTTCCTATTTTCTGCTGTTTTTGGTTTCAGAAATCCTAGTAAGGAAATATTCTCGGAATTGGACGAAATCAACGCCCAGCATCCTATTTTTCCACGAAGCTTCCAGAACACCCGAGAGCCGCCAGAGAGGAGCCCTGGGGGCACTAGTAGGAAAAGCCTCATCAGTGGCGCACGAAAAATGGATTCTATGGCGCACGGAAGGTGCGCCACAGAAACGTCGCCACAAAAATAAGGTTTCTGTGGCGCACCTGCCCTTGCGCCACAGAATTAAGGTTTCTGTGGCGCACTAGTTCTTAGGTGCGCCACAGAAAAGCGTGCGCCACGAGATTGGTTTTTAGTGCGCCACGGAATTTTCTTGTATTATACAAGATTTTGTGCTGCCTCGCTATACACATACACATGCAGTTTATAGACAGACAATACGGATACACGGATACACAGAGTTATATACAAGCAACATTCAGATATAATATAAATATCATGTACATTGCACAGATATAACATAGACATCATCATCACATTACTTAGAGCCCGATCGAGATACATATATAGTGGCAAGTGTCAAATGTTTTGCATACAACTCTTAATTCATACAAAATTCACTATTTCGAGATACAAAGTAGTCTTCATCCGGTTCCTCCTTTGCTCCGTCATCTCTACCCACCAGGCTCGCTTGCATCGGGGTCCTTCATCCAGTTCCTACTATGATGAAAATGGAAGAAAGTGAGACCAACAAGTCCGATGCACAAGAGAAATGGAATAAATGCCTCATACATTGTTGGTCAACACAAATATTAACATTCGTAGACGGTGTAAGTGAGACCAAGTCCGATGCACAAGAGATTGATATTTGTGCTATCTTACCAGGCTCACTTACGCCGCCTCCGAGTGTACGGTGACCAAACATTTTAATCATCGGCATTTTGAAAATCTCAAAGCAAATGGAATGACAAAATGGAATAAGTGCCTCATACATTGTTGGTCAACACAAATATTAACATTTAGGGATGGCGTCAGTGAGGCCAAGTCCGATGCACAAGAGATTGATATTTGTGCTATCTTACCAGGCTCACTTACGCCACCCCCAAGTGTACGGTGACCAACATTTTAATCATCGGCATTTTGAAAATACCAAAGCAAATGGAATGACAAGGGCCTCATACTTTGTTGGTCGAAACAAATATTAACATTCCGGGACGGAGTTAGCGAGCTGGGTAGGATGCACAAGAGATTGATATTTGTGCAATCACACGAGGCTCACTAACACCGCCCCCGAGTGTACGGTGACCAAGCATTTTAATCATCGGCATTTTGAAAATCTCAAAGCAAATGGAATGACAAAATGGAATAAGTGCCTCATACATTGTTGGTCAACACAAATATTAACATTTAGGGATGGTGTAAGCGAGGCCGGAGTAGGATGCACAAGAGATTGATATTTGTGCTATCTTACCAGGCTCACTTACGCCACCCCCGAGTGTACGGTGACCAAACATTTTAATCATCGGCATTTTGAAAATCTCAAAGCAAATGGAATGACAAAATAGAATATGTGCCTCATACATTGTTGGTCAACACAAATACTTTGCGTAAGGGCCCCTTTCCCGGTCGGCGTTCCGTCAACGGGTGCTTGACGACACAACAACGCCGATCCGCATCTCCGGCGCAGAACCACGCCGGTCCCTCGCTAGTCCAGCTGAACGAGTCCTTGATGCAAAGACCGTGGCCGGCCTGCCCAAGCATTATGCCGGGCCGTGTTGCCGCGCTTCAAGCCGTGTGTCCCGCGCCTGCACTGCTCGCCTTCTTGCCCGGTGAACCAATAGGCTGATCGTTGGAATAAGGAAACCGATGACAGCCGGTCGCAAGATTAAATTGCGATCGGCCGTCATCGGCTTCCTTATTCCAACGATTAGTCTATTCGTTCACCGGGCAAGAAGGCGAAGATGCAGGGCGCATGATCGACACGGCCCGAAGCGCGACAACAGGGGTCGGCATGATGCTAGGGAGGCTGGCACCGTCTTGGCATTAAGGACTCGTTCACGTACTGGACGGCGAGAGAAGAAAAGTGGTGCTGCGCCGGAGAGGCATGTCGGCGTTGTTGTCTCATCAAGGACTCGTTCACGGAACGGCGGCCAGGGAAAGGGGGGCTCGTATACAAAGTATATTGCGGCGTATAGGTGACCAAACAATTTAATCATCGGCACTAGAATGGAAGAAAGGCCAATGCAATTAAGAAGTAGCTAGTATGAACTAAATGGAATGCCTCATACTTTGTTGGTCGAAACAAATATTAACATCCAGGGATGGAGTAAGTGAGGCCAGGTAGGATGCACAAGATATTGATATTTGTGCCATCACACCAAGCCTCACTTGCTCCACCCCCGAGTGTACGAGTGATCAACCAACCATCTAATCATCGACAAGTAAATCACTTGGGGTAATGTTAAAATGTTTGTCTCCATATTTGGGAGACATTTTTAATATTGGAGTCTAGCTAATGGAAATCAAGAACTAGTCTTGATCTCCAAATGGTGATTAGAGGGAATTTATTCATCTTAAGCAACATTAGGGACAAATGGGATCATGCAAGGGACTTGGGTCATTTGGATCATAAGGCATCAATTAAGGAGGCAACCATGGACAAAGGGAAACATTTGATGATCCATTATCATAGGCAACAAAGCAGCAACTTTTTCCCCTCTAATCTAGCTAGAGTCCTTAAAAGAAATCCATCATAAGCATGGTCAAATACACATATATAGCATGGGGTAGATGCTCCAAAGGGATTATATATTCATCACTTGGTAATTTGGAGAGCAAACAAGCAAGTAGCCATATCACTCAATCCAATAATATAGTAATTTGGATCATAAGGCATCAATTAAGGAGGCAACCAGGGGACAAAGGGAAACATTTTATGATCCATTATCATAGGCAAAAAAGCAGCAACTTTTTCCCCTCTAATCTAGCTAGAGTCCTTAAAAGAAATCCATCATAAGCATGGTCAAATACACATATATAGCATGGGGCAGATGCTCCAAAGGGATTATATATTCATCACTTGGTAATTTGGAGAGCAAACAAGCAGTAGCCATATCACTCAATCCAATAATATAGTAATTTGGATCATAAGGCATCAATTAAGGAGGCAACCGGGGGACAAAGGGAAACATTTTATGATCCATTATCATAGGCAACAAAGCAGCAACTTTTTCCCCTCTAATCTAGCTAGAGTCCTTAAAAGAAATCCATCATAAGCATGGTCAAATACACATATATAGCATGGGGCAGATGCTCCAAAGGGATTATATATTCATCACTTGGTAATTTGGAGAGCAAACAAGCAAGTAGCCATATCACTCAATCCAATAATATAGTAATTTGGATCATAAGGCATCAATTAAGGCCTAACAGAGCATGCAAAACATTTGAAGATCATTGGGGTAATGCTAAAATGTTTGTCTCCATATTTGGGAGACATTTTTAATATTGGAGTCAACCCAAGTCCCAAGCCAGGCTACACACACACACAGCCAAACAGCTCACCGAGCGGTGTGCATGCCCAACAACACACACGAGCCGGTGAGTCACCACATGCTTGCCAGGCCAAAATGGGTAGAATACCCAGTTTGTATCATCATCCGGCTACTAAGCCATTTGGTGGAAGCAAACCGAAGATCAGCCAGAAGGAAATCACCAAGGGAACATTGGTATGTCGAGTATGGTGACACTACCAGAGAAATCCAACATGGATTAATCCCTAACTAGCCATCCAAACTCACCTAGCACCACACAACTAGTTATACCATCGGAATATAGACATTTAAATGTCTATTTTGTTTTCAACAACAAAAGCTACTGGTAATCTAGTCATGGATCAACCAGATAGCATGAGAGAGTCACAACAACAGCCACAGTAAAGGGGAGCCACCCTTGGACAACATAAAGGCTGTCAGGGCTACCTCAAACCCATAGGAACATTCACTAAGCCACTGCATCATAACCCAATAGGGCTCAGCATGAGCTAGGGTACCCAATCAATGATTGGCAACTCTCTAGCTACATCCAGTCCATCCATGAGATCATTACTGCTCAGCAGTTCATCTCATTTATCTAATCAATCAAGTTAAACTAACCAGATAAATGAAATGCATATATAATTAACAGTGCACCAGACTATTGCAAATGATCCAGAGGACATTTAAATCCGACAAAGTAATTTGGAGAGCAAACAAGCAGTAGCCATATCACTTGGTAATTTGGAGAGCAAACAAGCAGTAGCCATATCACTCAATCCGACAAAGTAATTTCGTCGATGATACGTCTCCAACGTATCGATAATTTCTTGTGTTCCATGCCACATTATTGATGTTATCTACATGTTATATGCACACTTTATGTCATATTCGTGCATTTTCTGGAACTAACCTATTAACAAGATGCCGAAGTGCCGGCTCTCGTTTTCTGCTGTTTTTGGTTTCGGAAATCCTAGTAACGAAATATTCTCGAATCGGACGAAATCAACGCCAAAGATCTTAGAATCCCCGGAAGCATCCAGAACACACGAGAGGGACCAGAGGGGGGGCACAGGCCCACCACACCATGCCCTGGCGCGGCCTAGGGGGGGCCCGCGCCCCCCTAGGGTTTGGCCAGCCCTTCAGCCCTCCAGAGCCGCCTCTTCGCCTATTTAAAGCCTCCGTCGCGAAAACCCT
Source organism: Lolium rigidum (assembly GCF_022539505.1). Classification (NCBI taxonomy): domain Eukaryota; kingdom Viridiplantae; phylum Streptophyta; class Magnoliopsida; order Poales; family Poaceae; genus Lolium; species Lolium rigidum. The sequence continues at coordinate 97,271,582 of NC_061513.1, forward strand.
GAGGCGTTCGACGAAAACCACAGAAACCTTCCAGAGCCGCCGCCATCGCGAAGCCAAGATCTGGGGGACAGGATCTCTGTTCCGGCACCCTGCCGGAGCGGGGAAGTGCCCCCGGAAGGCTTCTCCATCGACACCGCTGCCATCTCCACCGCCATCTTCATCACCGCTGTTGCTCCCATGAGGAGGGAGTAGTTCTCCATCGAGGCTCGGGGCTGTACCGGTAGCTATGTGGTTCATCTCTCTCCTATGTTCTTCAATATAATAATCTCATGAGCTGCTTTACATGATTGAGATTCATATGATGATGCTTGTAATCTAGATGTCATTATGCTAGTCAAGTGAGTTTTACTTATGTGATCTCCGGAGACTCCTCGTCCCACGTGTGTAAAGGTGACGAGTGTGTGCACCGTGTGGGTCTCTTAGGCTAGATTTCACAGAATACTTATTCACTCGTTGAATGGCATAGTGAGGTGCTTATTTATATCTCTTTATGATTGCAATGTGTTTGTATCACAATTTATCTATGTGCTACTCTAGTGATGTGTTATTAAAGTAGTTTTATTCCTCCTGCACGTGTGCAAAGGTGACAGATGCGTGCACCGTGTTAGTACTTGGTTTATGCTATGATTATGATCTCTTGTAGATTATGAAGTTAACTATTGCTATGATAATATTGATGTGATCTATTCCTCCTACATATGCATGAAGGTGACAAGTGTGCATGCTATGCTAGTACTTGGTTTAGTCTGTTGATCTATCTTACACTAAAGGTTACTAAAACATGAGCATTATTGTGGAGCTTGTTAACTCCGGCATTGAGGGTTCGTGTAATCCTACGCAATGTGTTCATCATCCAACAAAAGTGTAGAGTATGCATTTATCTATTACGTTATGTGATCAATGTTGAGAGTGTCCACTAGTGAAAGTCTAATCCCTAGGCCTTGTTCCTAAATACTGCCGAGTTACTACTGCTTGTTTATCGTTTTATCGTGTTACTACTGCTGCAATACTACCACCATCAACTACACGCCAGCAAGCACTTTTACGGCACCGTTGCTACTTGCTCATACTTATTCATACCACCTGTATTTCACTATCTCTTCGCCAAACTAGTGCACCTATTAGGTGTGTTGGGGACACAAGAGACTTCTTGCTTTGTGGTTGCGGGGTTGCATGAGAGGGATATCTTTGACCTCTTCCTCCCTGAGTTCGATAAACCTTGGGTATCCACTTAAGGGAAACTTGCTGCTGTTCTACAAACCTCTCGCTCTTGGAGGCCCAACACTGTCTACAAGAATAGAAGCTCCCATAGACATCAAGCACTTTTACGGCGCCGTTGCCGGGGAGGAAAGGTAAAAAGGCACTCATACTACGGTCCCAGGTAAAGTATTTTTCCGGCGCCGTTGTGTGTGTGCTCAAAGCTATTTCCTTTAGATCCTGCAATTGCATCTTGTTGTTTCTTGTTTACACTAGTTTGGCATAATGTACAAGAGTGAGCTTCTTATTCTATTTCCTGATTTAAAACATGGATTGTTTGATGCGAAAATTAAAAAACCTATGAAATCTTATTTGCATGCTGGTAGTAATATTAGTATGAACGCTTTGAACACCATTGTTGATAATGATATAGAAAGTTCTAAGCTTGGGGAAGCTGGTTTTCATGATATTTTTAGTCCCCCAAGCATTGAGGAGAAAATTTTCTTTGATGATACTTTGCCTCCTATTTATGATGATTATAATGATAGTGGTCTTTTGGTACCACCTACTATGGAGAGTAAATTTTGTTGTGATTATACTATGCCTCCTACACTTGATGAGAATAATAATGATAGCTACTTTGTTGAATTTGCTCCCACTACAACTAATAAAATTGACTATGCCTATGTGGAGAGTAATTATTTTATGCATGAGACTCATGATAAGAATGCTTTATGTGATAGTTATATTGTTGAGTTTGCTCATGATACCACTGGATATTATTATGAGAGAGGAAAATATGGTTGTAGAAATTTTCATGTTACTAAAATGCCTCTCTATGTGCTGAAATTTTTGAAGCTACACTTGTTTTATCTTCCTATGCTTGTTATTTTGCTCTTCATGAACTTGTTTATTTACAAGATTCCTATGCATAGGAAGCATGTTAGACTTAAATGTGTTTTGAATTTGCCTCTTGATGCTCTCTTTTGCTTCAAATACTATTTCTTGCGAGTGCATCATTAAAGCTGCTGAGCCCATCTTAATGGCTAAAAAGAAAGAACTTCTTGGGAGATAACCCATGTGTTATTTTGCTACAGTACTTTGTTTTTATTTTGTGTCTTGGAAGTTGTTTACTACTGTAGCAACCTCTCCTTATCTTAGTTTTGTGTTTTGTTGTGCCAAGTAAAGTCTTTGATAGTAAAGTAAGTACTAGATTTGGATTACTGCGCAGAAACAGATTTCTTTGCTGTCACGAATCTGGGTCTAATTCTCTGTAGGTAACTCAGAAAATTAAGCAAATTTACGTGAGTGATCCTCAGATATGTACGCAACTTTCATTCAATTTGAGCATTTTCGTTTGAGCAAGTCTGGTGGCCTAATAAAATCCATCTTTACGGACTGTTCTGTTTTGACAGATTCTGCCTTTTATTTCGCATTGCCTCTTTTGCTATGTTGGATGAATTTCTTTGATCCATTAATGTCCAGTAGCTTTATGCAATGTCCAGAAGTGTTAAGAATGATTGTGTCACCTCTGAACATGTTAATTTTTATTGTCCACTAATCCTCTAATGAGTTGTTTCGAGTTTGGTGTGGAGGAAGTTTTCAAGGGTCAAGAGAGGAGGATGATATACTACGATCAAGGAGAGTGAAAGCTCTAAGCTTGGGGATGCACCCAGTGGTTCACCCCTGCATATATCAAGAAGACTCAAGCGTCTAAGCTTGGGGATGCCCAAGGCATCCCCTTCTTCATCGACAACATTATCGGAGTTCCTCCCCTGAAACTATATTTTTATTCCATCACATCTTATGTGCTTTTTCTTGGAGCGTCGTGTGTTTTTGTTTTTGTTTTTGTTTGAATAAATTGGATTACATAATGCTTGTGTGGGAGAGAGACACGCTCCGCTGGTTCATATGAACACATGTGTTCTTAGCTCATAATATTCATGGCGAAGTTTCCTCTTCGTTAAATTGTTATATGGTTGGAATTGGAAAATGATACATGTAGTAATTGCTATAAATGTCTTGGGTAATGTGATACGTGGAAATTGTTGTGCTCATGTTTAAGCTCTTGCATCATATGCTTTGCACCCATTAATGAAGAAATACATAGAGCATGCTAAAATTTGGTTTGCATAATTGGTCTCTCTAAAGGTCTAGATAATTTCTAG
>NC_061513.1:97275046-97370404 GCF_022539505.1 Lolium rigidum
GTTTTACATTTTTTTACTTCATTTGGTGACTCAGTTCAGTATCACCATTGCATCCTTGTAAGAGCATCTCTAGCAGAGTCCATAAAACAGGCCGAAACTGAAAAACTCCGACGAAAATACGGGTTCGGACCGAAACTGGGCCAGAACGGAGCCCGAACTAGCGGTCTGGCCCGTATAACGAGTTTGGGCCACCGAGAAACTAGCGGCCTGGCCCGTATAACGAGTTCGGGCCCCCGAGAAACTGGGCGGCCGCCCCGTATTAAAAGGGGCCGCGGAGGGGAGTTCCCAAACCCTACTCCCCTCCGCCGTTTCCACTCCCTCCGCTGCCTCACACATATTCCGGCGAGCAATCGAGCTCTGTGCAGCCACCCCTCCACCCTCCTAAGCGGCGCGATGGCCTCCGGTGGTGGTTCAGCAGGCCGCGGAGCGGGATTGGGCGGCGTGGACTCGCCGCCGTGTCCCCCCGTGTTCCGCACCGACGCGGAATGCCGGAAGTGGAAACAGTCGGAGGGCGCGCGCAAGCGCAGCACCCGCCGGTGGACGAACTGGGGGCTCACGCCCCCAGGGAAGCTGGTGAGGTATGGCAACGGCCGCGAGGGGTCGTCGTCTGGCGGCTCCAGTCGCGCACCGTGGCTCCCCATCGCCAACAGCTACGACGATGACGAGCTTGTCCCCGCGCGGTCGCCGACGATCTGGGCGGGCGACTATGTCCACGGCTCCGATGAGGAGGAGGCCATTCTCACGCAGGTGGATGCGATCTCCGAGGCGGAGGCCCGCGCTCACTTCCGCCGGGAGGAGGCGGATGCCGTCTGCCAAGTGCGCGAGTACGAGGCGCGCCGTCGGGAGGAGCGCGTCCGCCGCGTCAAGCTCGAGATAGTTGAGCTTGACACCGATGAGGAGTGAAGCTCCTCGACGCCAGCGTCGACGCTCCGCCACCACCGGCACCGCCGCGCGCATAGGCTATTAGACCGCATTCTGGTTAAAATTAGTAGCGCCCACCGGTGTACTAAGTAATTTAGGTTTAATTTATCGAATTATGTAAGTTTTGATGGTCAATCGGAGTATCAAATCCATCTATATATATGATCATCGACCAATTTCCCCGCGACATTTCAAAGTCACTTTTTCAGTTCTTGTTTTACTGTGACAACGTTTTTCCGACCCGTAAACACGAGTTTGGTGAACTGAACTCTGAATTTTCAGTTCACGTGTTTACGGACTCCGCTAGAGATGCTCTAACCTTCATTGGGGATGGACCTTTACTCATCATACCTAGAAGGAGAAATATTTGTCAAAGTTTTTGTCAGTTAAACCTTTCTCATATTATATTTCTAAGACCATAGAATATGAAAAAGGTTTAAGTAACAAAGATTCTGCTCTCGGTAGAGCTGGAGTTTTTACCAATATGGATTCAGGTGCACAAACTGCCTGAAGCATAACGCAAGCAAGATGTTATCAAGAAACTAATAGAGAGGACGGCAGGACAGATCTTGGTGACGGAGATGATTCCAGCAGGGACCTTTCAAGGTGTTTTTGTTCGTCTAAAGGTGAATCACAATGTCCGACGGCCGGTGACATGGTTTTTTTTGCGAGAAATCTGCCGATATATTAATAATCATTAACAGTGGTGCAAATATGCTAAAAAGTAAAGAAAATTATAAATTGATACTCGAACCACCTAGCGACGACTAAAGACACTAGCATGAGCCGAAGGTGTACCGCTGTTCTCGCCTCTTCATCGCCGGAGTCAGGCAAGGCTTGATGTAGTAGAGCTTGTTATCTCTATAGTACTAAGCAGCAAGAGATACTTGTACGTCTGTTACATATGAAAAACTGGGTCAACTTTGCTTTGCTTGTGGTCTGACTGGCCACGATCTTAAGGAGTGTGGTGATGTGGTCCTTAAGAAAAGAGCATCAAATTTGGCGACTGGATTTATGTTAGTGGTCAAGGAAGAGGTGATGGCTCTAACCGTAGGGGCTTTTGTGGAGGTTCTGGGAGTGGACGTGACTCTTTTGACGAGGGAAGATGAACTAGAGGAAGGGGACGCTCTGGGGATGGCATAAACATGGATCGAGGTGGCTATGTAGACTAGCGTGACCACCCAGAGAGGAAGGACCCTCCTTCTATAGGGAAGATGGATGAAGATCTGATTGACACGACGAATAGTCTGACCAAACCAAACCAGGTGATACTGAAGCTGAGAAATTAGCCAAGAGGAGGTTGTTTGAGGTGGAACCAAATGATGCGGCAAGCACGCTTGTGGTGGTGAACTCAGGAAGTCAAGCAGATTGTCGTGGAGGAGTTTCCCATCCTTACTCTTTCCTCCATCCCATAATATAAGAATAGTATTATAACCAATATGCTTCTATATTAGTTGTAATCACATCTTATACTCTTTGATTCATATTACTTAATGCTAATATAGATGTATTTAAACATATTTTAGTCCTAGATACATCTACTTTAACATCAAATAATATGGATCAGAGAGAGTATTATGTAGTCGTAGGGAGTATATAAGACTCACTCGGTTCCTAATTATAATGTGCATTATATTAGCCGTGGTGACAAGGGGCTGTTTCATAAAGCGTATGACATTACCAAATGTAAGTTATGTATATTTCCTATCTTCTTAACAAAAATCAAACATCTCCTGAAGGGGCTGAAGAAGGCGAGAAGAAGCAAGAGTGACAACAACTCTAGAGCGACTCACATGACGAAGTAAATTAACCGTTGGTCGATGGCCTTGGGAATGTCCCTAGCGGGAGTGTCATTCTTCAGACCAGCGCTGAGCAAGGATTCGGCCATGCTCCGAGCAAATGCCATGTAGCTCTGGTAGTCGCGCTCTGGTTTTGCTACTCCAGCAGGCGACGCACGAGCGGCACTAGTCGAAGCAGTATCGGTGACACCATTGTTTGGCAAGACGCGGCCGCAGCTGTGATTGTAGCGCCAGTCCCCGGATTTCCAGTCGAAGGTGTAGAGCGGCAGGAAGCGGTGGCCGAAACTGGCGACGAAGTCCATGGCATCCAGCACGAACTCGGCCTCACGCGTCGACGTGTAGTAGGCGAGGCTGACGCGCGTCCACCCTGGTTTCACACCCTGATAGCCCTGCATGCATGAGATCCATCGATCCGATCAAGAATCATCAAACAAAGACGACTACCGTGTGATGCTTTGGAAGATTTCGGTTACCATCTGGACGGCGGATTTGATGGCCTTGGCTCGCGCCGGAGTGATGCCGAGGAGCCGATGGCCGTAGGGCCCCGCGCAGGCGCAGCCCCCGCGAGCCTGCACGCCGAACAGGTCGTTGAGCAGCTTCGTCACGAACCGGCAGTGCAGCTGCGGCCTCGCCACCCCCAACTCCTTGTTCCCGCCACCGTCGCGCGCTGGCTCGGTGCCGGAGCTGGGCTCGCGGTCGACGTCGAACGGAGGATACACAACGAAGGACAGGACCGGGAGCCGGCGCGCCCTGCTGCCAGTGGCACCGCCGAGCAGCAGGCTTAGGCTGGGGTTCGCGGCCTTCCGGATCCGGCGGAGAGCGAGGGCGAGCATGCGCTGCTCGCGCTCGTCGATGCACGCCTCCCCGACCCAGTCCTTCACCCGGAACGCCAGCGCTGCTCGGACCTTCTGTATGATCGCCGGCGTGCCCGCGTCCTCGCGCTCCTCCGTGTCCTCGCAGTACACCGTGTCCCCGTGCCCGTAGGCGCTGACGTAGAGCACGGTGCCCCCGCCGCTGGTGGACGGCGCGGTGTGGCGGAGGCTGTACAGCCGCGACGACATCGCGAGGATGCCCGGGCTTCCGGGCCCGCCGAGGAACTTGTGTCCGCTGAGGAAGACGGCGTCGTAGCCGTCCGGCTCCCCGGACCTCATGTCGATGCCGACGTAGGGCGCGCTGCACGCGAAGTCGAAGCAGGCGAAGGCGCCGTGGCGGTGCAGCAGGCGCGCCAGCGCCCGCGTGTCGGTGCGCAGCCCGGTGACGTTGCTGCACGCCGAGAAGGAGCCGAGCATGGGCCGCCCGGCGCGCTCGGGCGCCGCCAGCGCCGCCTCCAGGGCTCCCACGTCGAGGAGGCCGTCGTCCGGCCGCAGCCCGATCTCCACCACCTCCGCCAGGCTCTCCCGCCACGAGAGCAGGTTGGAATGGTGCTCGTAGGGCCCCAGGAACACCACCCACCGGTCGGAAGGCGGGAGGGCCTCCAGCACCAGCGAGCGCAGCGTGGGAGGGACGGCCATGCCGGCCACCTCCTGGAGGCGCTTGATGGCGGCGGTGCAGCCCGTTCCGCAGAAGAGAAGCGCGTCCCGTGGGCCGCCGCCCAGGCTGCGCTTCACGTACCGCGCCGCCTCACCGGCGAGCTCGCCCGTGTGCAACCCCACGTAGCTGTCCACCGTGTGCGTGTTTCCTGCACCATCCATGGAAAACACAAAACGTATACATAAATCAGTGGGAAAGACAACTCAGGAAAAGAAAAAAAAAAGAACGAGTAGAATTGTAGAAACATTGTCACCATAGTACGGGAGAACGTTCCGCTGCACAAACTCCTCGACAAACTGAAGGCAGCGACCGGAGGCGGTGTGGTCGGCGTAGGTGACGCGACGAGTTCCGAACGGCGACGAGAACTCTGCTTCCGCGCCGATGATCTGCGACCTGAGCCACTCGAGCTTCACCTCAGGGTCGTCATTCCTGGTGTCCTCGCCGTCACCGAGCAGCAGATCATCGAACAGGAGGAGGCTACCAGCATCTGGCGCAGGAAGTGCGCTGCTGAATCTGGTACTACTGCTGCTACAAATGGCATAACTGACAGAAATGGGCGGGGGCTGCGCGACGAGAAGCGGCATGGTAATATTACAGTGACTACTTTGTGTAATAGCGAATGAATTCGAAATACGCAGCTATGCCGTGTATATATATGAGTACTCTACTTTACTTGATATGAACATGTATGTAGTGTTACGCACACTCCAGAGTCCAGACTACTAGCGGAGATGATCTGTGTGCTCCTTCCGGCCGTAGAATTCTTATTAGTGGACATCTGCTGGGTTCGACTCGGCCATCTATCTGTGACCGTAAGCATGCCTTGCCGTGCTAGATGGCAATTGTCACAACAGGAAGGAGAAGGATGGCTCCCATACAGAGAAATCAAATACCAGGGCTCGTGTTCCGGCTTGGGAGCTGCCACTGAATATCGAATCTGTGGTCGCCCTGCGTTGACGTGCCGACGCGGCGCGACGATCGGCCGGACGGCGCGACGTGGGTTGCGTCACCCAGCCAATCAGAACAAACCAAATCACGATACCAATGGAATGTCAGCGCGTGCCTCTCCCTTGAGAGGGCCGCTACTCAACGGCTGCGGCGGTGTAAAATAACATTCGTTCGTATACTAAAACTATGTCGCCAGTGTATCTTCACCGGTCCTTAGAGCATCCTAAATAGTCGCCGACAGGGGCGCCGGCACTGCTGTATTTGGAGCACCGGTACAACATCCTCTATTTGGGGATGCTGCTCCCACACCGGCGCCTCTTATACGTCAGCCCCGATAGATTTTGAAATTTAAAATGATATTTAAAAATCCAAATTCATACGAAATTTGTATAAAAGTAGCTTGAATTTAAACATAACTAAAACTTAAACTTAATCCTGATCTAGTGGCCGTCGGTTGGGGCGCTCGACGGCCCTACCTCGTCGTCGTTCTTCGCCATTGCCGCCTGTTTCCGTGCCCGCTTCTTCTCCCTTGCTTCGCGCATCTGGCGGTGGAGCATGGCGGCCGGAGTCGCAGGGGCTTGCCGGAGGCGCTGTTCCCGCGCTTACAGCCTTTCCCGAGAAGCTTCGATCTCGGCGCGCCTCACCTGCTGGCGGGCGGACGCCTCGTAGTGGCGATTACCGTTGAGCTCTGCGAGCTTCTGTCGCCCCGCCTCCATGAGGCGGCATCCCGCCTCCTCTGTGGCCGCTCGCTGGCGCGAGATCTCGAAAACATGCTCGATTCGCGTCGTTGACGAACTCGCGCTGCTCCTCCTTCAACCGCTGGTATCGTTGCGCGTTCAGCGACGCGGGGATCGCCGCCTGCTCCGGATGGGCGGGGCCCTGCGGCGGCTCGCCCGACTACGCTGCCTCCTCTGCGCCTCTGCTTCCGCGTCTGCGACGTAAGCCTCGTGCCACGGCCACGCCGCGAACCGTGGGTCCGCATCCTCATCGGAGCCGTTCTCCGCGTCGGCTTGCGACTCCGGCTACGGCTGTGGTGGTGGAGGCAGCGCGCGGCCGTTGAGGCCCAGCATCGAGTAGGTAGTCTTCAGACGGCGCGACATCTTGATGTGGAGAGGGGAGAATGGAGCGGCGGTGGTGGAGATGAGAGGGGAGAATGGAGCGGCGGTGGTGGACGGTGTACGTACTATATAGCGGTGGCAACTACCCACATTTACGGCGACTGGACGCCGCGTGGCCAATCGCTGCCCTCGTGGCCGCCTCGGTTTCCGCGCGGGAGACCATTAAACGCCGACAACAAACCTTTCCGCGTCGCGGCTGATGCGAACTGTCGCGTCCTCTCGCTGACAAGGCGCCCCCACCAGCGAAAACCGTCGTTCCGCGAGGCGCTGGGGCCAACGGGCCGGCACGGGGATGCCGACGATTCTATTGGGCTCGAAAAATGGTCGGCGTCGTTTGGGGCGCGCCGGTGAGAGCCCAAAAATGACACTAGCCCCCAAATCGCTATCGGGTAAGAGCATCTCCACCGGCGCCCCCGATAGCGGCTTAGATAGCATTTTAGAGGGCGGCATCGAAAATGGGCTCACACCGGCGTGCCCCAAAAAGCGTCGGCGCAATTTCGAGCCCAATAGAAACGCCGACAACCCCGTGTCGGCCCTTCGCAAAAGCGCGAATCGGGCGCGCCGGCGCCTCGTGTTTTGCGATGGGGCCGCGCTGTCAGTGACGCCAGGGCGCCACGCGCGAGATATCCCGCAACGACGCCGGGCGGGAAACTCTCCTGCCACGACGCCGGGCGGGAGGTTTCCCGCCTCGCCGTCGGTCTATATTAATCTCTCATTTCCCGCCTCACTTCAGTAGTGCAAAAATCTAAACCCACAATATACGATGTGTGGGAGGAGGCGGCGCTACAGGCGGCCATAGAAGTCGTGGAGTAGGACCCGCATCTCGCAGAGTACGAGGCTTGGGAGGGGCGGCGCTAGAGGCGACCGTAGATGCATTTGTCACGGACGAGCAGCACCTGCGGGAGGCGGAGTGGCGGCAGCAGGGGTTGGAGGAGCTTGCGTTGTGGCGGGAGGTGCGGGAGGAGCAGCAGCATCAGGATGAAGTCTACGAGCGGCGGCGCTTAGCGGAGATGCACATGCGGCTACGAAGGCAGGAGGTGTAGCACTGTCGGGGGCGGGAGGAGCTGAAGCAGCAGCTGCGTCAGGAGGCGGCGGCCACGGATAGAGCACCCTACTTAACGTTAGTGGCGGAGAGAGCTGCGGGGGATCGACGATGGAGGAGCAGCGGAGATAGCAGACGGCGCAGCAGCGGGCAATCGTCCACCTCCATAGAGCCGTGTGGCCAGTAGGCAGTAGGCTAGAGCTGAAGCAACTTTCACATGTCATCCAGAATCAAGGAGCGAATAATGTTTTAATCGAATTCGCCCTGCTAAAATATTATTCATTCATCGATTCTGAATGACATGAAAATAAAACTAAAAGAAAATATTTTATTTGTCTAAAAAAATCTTATCGGAGCCATCGGTTTGGTAGCATTGGTGTGTGAACAGCAAGTGTCCACGTTTTCCATTTAGTTATACCAGCACGCTGCTAGCGCCTATTTAGAGGACACGGGTGAAGATGCTCTAAAAGAATTGGCCGACCGCCGACCCATTCACAACTCAATTTTGAGATGGCAACGCGTCGGCGGGGAATGGTCGCGGACAGCCTGGTGTCCACGAGAGGCCTTAACAATGGGCTACCGGCGATGACACATATCATTGCTAATGAATTCATTAAATATTAGTTGTGCAAAATAATCATCTTTACATAGATGCATACATGGGCTGATTAACCTAAACTTGGACGGTTCTATCTACTTATCGTCGCGCACCCGGCTGAGGATACTCGCATTCGTACGGAAGTCGTCGACATGCCCTTAGGTCATCTCCAACGGAGCGACACGACCGTTTGTGTTCGTCGGATCGAAAAATACGTCTGGTACCACTTTTAGTAGGACGATGCAAAGTAACCGGACCGTTCGCGGCAACGCAAACCTGGCCCAAATATGCGTCTCGGATGCATCGCGGCGGACGCGCAAAGTGTCCGCTCGCGTCTGGCGGACGTTTTGTCGGGCCCACCTGGCAGTGATCCTGCGTCGATGCGTCTTCTTAGCGCCGTCAGTATTGGCGCTGAGGCGTCGCTTCGGCAGTCTGCGGCCGCGTAAATGGTGATGCCTCGCGTGGCGCGCGGTCGTCGCCTACCTCTGCGCACGAAGTTAATGGCGATGCCACGCGTGGCGCGGCCATCGCCCTGCCTCCGACCTATATAAACAGGGCGCGAGCATCTCATCTCCTTCCCACTAAACCCTAGCCGCCGCACAACCTCCACCGTAGCGCCTCTACCGCTAAGCCTCCACCGGAGCCACCATGAGCAGTGCCGGCTACGGCTAGGCTGCCGCGCCTCCACCTCCCACTCCACCTCCCCCGGCCTCGAGCTCCGACGAGGAGTTCGACGATGACGACAGCACAGACGACCTCCTCGACCCGGTCAGGGACGCCAAGGCCCTGGCTGAAGCGGAGAAGGAAGCAGAGGAGGAGCGGGCGGCCCACGTGGCCCACGCGGCCCATGCGGCGTTCGACGCCGAGATGGAACGCCGCAGCCGCAGAGGACGACGACTCTGACTCCGATATCTCATGGTCTTCCGATGACCCTTATACGCCTACCCAGGAGGAGAAGGCGGCGGAGCAGACGGTCCTTCGAGACGCTCAAGGACGGCGCCGTCAACAAAGGCTGCGGCAGTGCTGCTTGAGGACGCGGCGCCGCACCGAGCCCGAGCGACCGCAAGGGAGGCGGCGGAGAAGCAGACGAGGGAGGGACGCAACGACAGGACCTGCCCGTCAGGTAGGCTTCTAGAACTACTTTGTATAATTTGAATATACTACTTTCTATGCTTTCTAAATATGTTGCAAATCTAAAAATGGGTCGTCCCGCTATGAGCACAGCCAAACGCAAACGAACGCGTGGACAATATCTGTCCGCGGGACGACGCAAATAAACGCCGCGACCACAATGTTCGATATGCGTCGCCCGGTTGAAAATGCCCTTGGGGCCTAGCATCGTCGGAACCAGAACGCGAATTCTCCTTTGGGGCCTAGCATCGTCGGAACCAGAACGCGAGCTAGAACCCGCATTCTTGCTGGGTGTGGCTCCGCTGTACCGCGGCCTCCTGTTGCCGCTTATCATCTGCACGATCAGGATCTTCGTCATGTTCGTGCTCACGCTGGCCCTCCCCCACCCTCTGCCACACCTAGCCCTGTCCGAGAGTGGCGCCCCAGCTCACCCTCTTCGTGAATAAGGCCGGATTTTTTTCAGTGTCGTAGCGACCCTGGTTCCACTACTAGAAAAAGCCTTATCATCAGCGCACCAAAATCCCCTATCTCCAGCTAAACAGCGCACGTTGGTAGAAACATGCTGGTGGTAATGGCTTATCGCCAGCCTGGTTCAGCGGCGGTGACACAATTTATCGCCGGCGCACGAGGGTGGTGCACCGGTGGTATTTAAAAAAAAAACAGAGATGGGAGACGACCTGGGTGCGCAGTAGAGATGGCTCTGGAGCGATAAATTTACCATGAGTAGATGCTTGAAATTGATACGACCAGAGGTCTTGGAGCCGACGAATGACAACGACATCGATGGGAAGGAAAGGGTGGTGAGCTAGAGGCTCGAGGAAGTGGAAGACGATGACATTGCTCAAGATCGAAGCTCTGATACCATGTAGAATCTACTGATTAGTAGGAAGAAGATCGAGACTCTCCAGAGGATAGGCGGCGGAGGTATAGGTGTCGAGGGAAAAACAATGTGAGGGGAACAATACTCGATGCGCGCCCTTCCTGGGCTCGGTATCCTCTTTATACATGAGACAACAATTACAAAGGGATACAACATAATTAGGGTTAGAGTATATCTACAATACGTAACACGTACGTATTCTATAAGTGCATCCCCGTTGAAGAACATTCTTGTCACTTTTTTTCGCGAACAGAAGCTTCTTGTCACTATCTGGGCCGCAGCAACTACAATGATACAGTCTGAGGCTAGCACCAATTATCGTTCAGTTTTAAAATGTGAGTTCAGTTTAATATGGCACGGCAGTTCTGAACTTAACCATCGATCGATCTCGCTTGCCTGTTCAGAGTTTTATATGTTCTTTCAAAGTAGTTCACTTCCTTTATTTAATTTAGTTCAGTCAAAAATTCCACTCGCTCTTGCTGTTCCATAGGAAGCTACGTGCTAATTGTTGGACCTAATCTCCCTTTCGCCCATTACTTACCAAGATGTTCAACCATAAATACCAACACACACGAGTTACTAGATCTCAACCAGCAAACGAGCCACAGAGTCAGCCTCACAGCCTCAAGTCTGAAACATCGAGCACCTAAAGACAAGCCCACCCGCGCCACCTCTTCCCAATTGCGTGTCAGCATGGTTTCCTCAGCTGAGTTCAGGCGCGTGTTCGCGGCGTTCGACCAGGACGGCGACGGCAAGATCTCCAAGGCCGAGCTGCGCCTCTGCATGAAGGCGGCACTCGGCGGCGACATGTCGGCCAAGGAGGTGCAGGCCCTGATGGCGACCGCGGACACCGATGGCGACGGGTTTCTGGATGAAGAGGAGTTCGTGAGACTGGTGGAAGAGGCGGGAACTCGGGAGGAAGAGGGAGACAGGTGCAGGGAGGCGTTCGGGATGTACGAGATGCAAGGCAGAGGCTGCATCACGCCGCTGAGCCTGAAGCTGATGATGAGCAGGCTGGGCTTGCACCTGGACGTCGACGAGTGCCAAGCCATGATCCGAAGGTTCGACATGAACGGAGACGGGGTGCTCACCTTCGACGAGTTCAAGACCATGATGATGATGGGTTAATGATAGTGGGCTGGCTGAGAAGAGATGCGCTGTTCCTCAGCCTAAGCTAGCTATGCATCGCTGTTCACTGGATTGAGCCGTTCGTTCACACACAGTTAAAAAATGTACCTTCATTCTATGTATTACTCGTGACCCGTCTGGTCCAACGTAAATTCAGTAATTTGTAATCTTTGATTCGACGAATAACATTGAAAATGCTAAATCACCGAATAATCTGTGATGTTACTGTATAATAATTCACGTTTATTCTAGCGAAGTGACCAGCTGAAGAAGTATGGCCTAACGAAGTGACCAGCTAAGAGCATGTCTAACAGGCTCCGTATCTTTTCCCCCCTTAAAACACGAATAGAGGGTCCTGTATTCAGTTTTCACCGGCCGAAAACTCGTCCGAGCTAGCAAATCCCGTATGCCTAAACTGTAAAAGGGAATATCCCAAAATATGCCAAATTAATTTTTTTCCTCTTCCTCCACTCCTTCTTCCTCCTCTAGCCCCAGCCCCTGCCTAGCCCCAGCCCGCCCCTGCCCCGGCCGCCCCCCGCCGCCGCCGGCCCACGGCCGCCCACCAAGGCCGCCCGCCCCCGACGGCCACGGCCGCGCGTGAGCTTCGGCCGCCGCCCGCCACGGCCGGCCGCGCCCGCTCCCTCTCCGGCCGCCGCCGGCCTTGGCCGCGCCCGCTCCGGCCACCCCCACGCCGGCCGCGCCCGCTCCCGCTCCGGACGCCCGCCATGGCTGCCGCCCACCATGGCTGCCCCGCTCCGGCTCACGCGCCGCCCTGCCGCGCTGCCGCCGCCCCAGTCTCGCGCGCCGCCGTCCCTAGCCCCCGTACCGCGACCCTCGGTCGCAGCTCGTTGGAATTTGGCCGGATTCCAGCGAGGTTATGCGCAGAAGCAGTTGCTATATGCTGAAATTTCAGCCCGCCACGAGTGAGGGGTTGGCCCTGTATTCCCCCTCCCGCCCCGCACAAGTAGGGGGCGAGAAGCCGCCCCGTAGCCGAAACTGTAAAAATTCGAGACGGGGGCCTGATTTACGGGGTCTGCTAGACGGCCGGGTAGAGCTCTACCACGTATATCGACGGTTATTTACTTATTTTGCGGTGTTGGACGTTTTAAGGGGTCTGTTAGACATGCTCTAAAAAGTGTGGCCTAGCGAAGTGAGCTGCTGGAGAAGTATCTCCTTACAAATGGAATATCATTTGCCGCCCCAAAGATTAGGGGGCGTTTGAGTATCAAGGTACTTTAAATAATAAAGAATAGGCATCTACTCAGCAGATGGCTCTTTAAACTACGGAGTACTTCACAAGGGCTGGGCGCGGCAAGAGTTGTTGCATGATGAATACTGTGAATATTTGCAAGGGATTCATGATCCAAGTGATAGACAGTGTTGTTACATTCTGGAGGTTGTGTGCCACCTAGAAGGTTATGTTTCACTTGAAAATCTTCGTGGTAATTGTGAACGATATAGGAGTTTCTGAAGACCGGCGATCCTTTACCAAGCGTGGAGATCTACCAATGTGATTGAGCATGAATTTCGTGTCATTATCTCAAGAAATTATATGGATCAAGGTAATCAAAGCTTCGAGTCCTTAGGACTTTGTATTCCAACCTCCTCCAACGAGGTCGCGTGATAGTGCCAACTGAAACTTGATGATAAATCATGTGTTTGTGATTCCCTATCTATACTCACTTATTTTTTTTCTTTTCAGAATCTACTCTTTTTAGCAAGTTTATCTTCGTACTCCGCATACACAACGTGTCTTAGGCCACAAGTTGATTTTTTTTTCTAAAAACAACCAACCTTGTTTAATTTTGTTTGATCGCCATTCACCCACCCCTTCTAGTTGATCATTGTTGATCTTCAAAACTTTCACAAAATCCAACGAGCTTCAAGAGAGCAAAGAGGACTCCCCCCATGTTGACGTTGTTGGACTATCTAAGAGACCAAATTAGTCTGAGATTAGTGCTTTGGGTTGTTACATCTTGGCCCTCCTTATAGAACACGGATGTTCCTATCCACACCAGTACAAACCCATCTCTCCTTAGTCCTCATTGTTATTGGCGTGAGCTCCTCAATTCTCTCCTCTTTCTGAGAGGAGGTTGTCGATGGGAAGGTGGTGGCTGCTTGTGGGATGGAGGAGGGACGACGGGAAGGGATGCAGCAGCTTGCAGGGTGGGAAAGGAGGGCCGCATTGGGAAGGGATGCCTTTGTAGCCGGTGTTGCGGGCGGCGACCTTCTCTCTCCTGTTAGATTTGGGCATGTATTTGTTGTATGTTGGTAACTTCATAAAACATGTATAAAACTATGTTCTAGAGGTGGAAGAAGGAAAAATAAACGTGTAACAGAATGAAGCAAGAAAAAGAAGAAGAAACATTTAAATATGAACTAAATATATGGTATGTTGTGTAAATTAAGATGGACCTAATAACGTAATTCTCTATAGTTTTATAGGGTTGGTTATAAGTTATATTTTGTTAACACGAATCTCAAAGTTTTCGATGGTGACAGACAGTCGGGCAACGTCAACGCAAGGGGCAGTGCACTCCCGTTGAAGAAGCTTTTTGTCGCTGTATGGATTGCAGCAACTACAATGCTACAATCGGGTGAATAGCTCATGCGCGACGTCTTTCCTCGCTATTGGAAAGAACACGGTGTTGTTCGTAGGAATAGCCGGCATGCGATGTTCCTGACGACGCAAATAGCTATCATGCGACGTTTTTCTTAAACATCAGTAGACATCTTATCAACTCAAATTACATGGGCTGAGTGGGACCCACAACTTATCCACATCAGCACAGGACACCTCCGAGCGCGGGACCTACCTCTTATTCACCTCACCGCAGGACCCACAACTTATCCACCTCACTGCATTGGACCCACATCTCTCAGCTGGTACAAGACAGAGCCGCCTCGCCCCCGCGACAGAGCAATCCCCGACCGTTGCATCCTCCTCTGCATCCTCTCTTCCCCCTTCTTCTACGACGACGACGCGCGGCAACACCGACAGACGATGCTGAGCTCCTCTTCCGCCTCCCAGCGCAAATGGCCACGCTACGGTCTAGTGCCGTTGGGCAGCTGCCCTGATTGCCCACGGACGACGGCCCTGAAGAGGCTGGTCACCACGAGCGACAAGAATGGCAACACCCGATGTGAGTTTGTGAAATACGAGAGAAAATCAGAGCAAGGGAAGGTGGGATCTGAGTTCCCCTCTGCCAATTTCATTTTATTTTTCTCAATTTTGCGTTTTTATCCGATTTGGGAATTAGGGTTAATATTTTTCTTTTTTCAGCATCTGGCTAAATGCACGTATTTTGAGTGGCTTGATGAGTACATCAGGAGGATTCAGATGGAGGGCGCAACCCTAGGGCTCAATTTGCCGTCGGTGGTGGAGAAATTGGGATCTGCTTCTACGTGGGGGAATCGGAAGGGGTTGCGGAAGAGATGGGGTTGAAGGAGTTGAAGAAGATTAACAAGCAGCTAGTGAAACTTGTGAATTTGAAAAAGCAGAATAATTTGATGGCCGGGCTATTTTATTTTTGTGTAATTTCTCTCAGCTTTGTTTATCTCTTGATCATTAGGCGTTAGACAAAGCAATCAGTGTTTTAACAATTTCCATACTTTGTAATAGTACTGAGATGGATCTTATGCTCATTGTCTTTGCGTTCAATCAAATGCAACAACAATTTGGTGAAACTACCATGTTGTTCAGGTCGCGCGGTGTGTGCAGGGTTTGCAAAGTTCAGTTAAATGAAAAAAAACCGACGACAAGTTCTAGAAAAGGCTAGGCCCAATAGTGCGTTTTCAGGCCCAATACGGTCCAAACTAACTAGGATTGATCATTTTTAAGTGTTTTTAGTGGAAGGCAGTGCATGTTCCCGTTAGATTGAGCATTTTTATACACAACTGTTTTACCATATTTTTTAGCCAAATAATATGGATAGTAGATAAGAAAACTCATAAAACATGGAAAACACTCATAGAACAAGGAAATAAACTAGATAAAGTGGTGCATATATGCCCCACCTAGCAACATGTCCATCACCCACACACGATACAAACGCACACCATACAAACTCACACAACAAGAAATAGATAATAAAAACAAGGATAATTACAATATTAGGATAGTAGCTTACGATATTTAGTTCGTGTCGACACGACACGAACACATAGTAGCCTTTTTACTTGATGACATAGATAAAAAACATTAAAAAGATAAATACTAGGGAGGCTGGCCCCACCCCAAACCCTAGCCTAGTTCGTCATCTAGCGGCCTACCTCGCCGCCGGGAGGCTGGCCTAGTTCCTCGCCGGTGGCCTTGGGGCCCACCCCACTGCCCTCCACTCCGCCGCCCTCGCCGCTATCTGGGCCTCCTGGAACGCGGACTCACCCTCGACCCGGGCCCTCGCCGCCAAGCGCTCCACCCTCGCCGCCGCCCGCCGCTCCTCACGAGCTCCTTCAGCAGCCTCCTTCCGATGTTGTTTTTCCCAGTACTTGTCGGAGCGGGCGATCGGGATGACATCGTCGGGGTCAGGGTTGTGGACGAACTCACCGTCCGACTGCTTGGGGAGTCGGAGTTGAAGTCGTGGGCGGTGCGTCGCCCGCGTCGCCCGTGTCGGGGGCGCTTTCTCTTTGGCTCCCATTCCCACCAATGGCGACAGTTAGGGTTGTTGTCCTCGTCGCTCACCTCATCGGAGCTGCTGCTGAATGCTAGGTGGTACGACATGGTGGCTAGGGCTTTTGGAAGATGAAGAAGAAGAGGAAGTTAAGGCGCACTATTTATTGACCTGGGGCGAAGATGTTGGAGCCATAGTGAATTAATTGGAGGAGATGAAGCCGGTCTATGAAGCTATGTGGGAAAGCATAGGAAGTAATGGTAATGTGTGCTAGGCGATGGCAGCCGTGTGCTCTGTGCTGCACACGCGATCAATGCTTTGACTGAAAAATAGCTTTGATGCGACGTCCCCTGCATGCATGCGTGCATTGCACGGCGGGCTGCCCTCCTCTGCGTCGACACGCTGCGCTCCTCTGCATCGACCAGCTATGGAAGCGGGGTTTAGGCTTCCGCTCAACGGACCGACGAGTGTACCTTAGGGGACAGAAAAAATTAATTACGTGCATCTTCCCTCTTTTGGGGAATTTAGGGTCGGAGAGATTTTTCAGGTATGTCGAGATTATTATTTCCCTAATTTCTAGGTCACTAGTTATTGCAGCTCCTAAGCAAAGGAAAAAAGAAAATAAAGGGGATAAAATTATGGTGCAATTAAGTGGGTAGATTTAATGTCTCTCACCGATTTCTAGCAGACGTGTTGGTACGACGTTGCATGGGGCATGCATGGAAAAGGTTGCGAGCAAGGCATGCGTGGCAGGCCTAGACGGGCCCGTGAGCTAGGTGTTGACACGGCGACGGGCCAACGGGCATATCCCTGTCTCTCGCCAGCTGTCCTCGAAGTGCTGAGAGAAACAAAGGAAGTCAATCACGTGGAAGAACATGTGATGCCGCGGATCGGGCATGATTTCTTCTAGAAGCCATGATCGGATGACTGAGGTTGCCTCAATAAACAGTATACACTGCAAGAAGAGCTTCTCACGGATCGGGCTCGTTTCCTTCTATAAGACTAGATCGGATGGACAGCGTTGCGCGTTAGGGTAAGATCTACGGCTGACATTGGTCAATAGGGTTAGCTGGTCAAGAAAAAGGGGTTTTGGGCTTAGTCCATGGTTTGAAGGGTTGCAAAAGTTTTTTAAAAGTTTGCAAATTCCAATAGCTTCACCTTTAGTGAGGAACAAGGATCTGGGCTTGGATTTTCATTTCACTTTGCCGTTTTTGCCTGTAAGGTGGTTAAACCTAAGGTTTGACCAAATTTGAAATGAGGATACAAAATTCATAAAAAATCAGAAAAATGTGAAACAAGCTCACATAGTCTTCTTATGTCCTATATTAACCATATAAAATGATAAACAAGGGGTAGATAGCATGAAAGAAAAAATCATGTAAGGAATGTGATATCTCCAACTCTGTCGTATGAAGTCAAGGGTTGAAGAGAAGGGTTTGAGTTTTGAATCATGAAATGGATCGAAACTTGGGTAATAACTACTATATTAAACCTCAACCACTTCGTGTTTTCTCAGATTTTTGGTTTTACTTTCTACCTATGTCATTTGCTAACACGTGTTTTACTATGCCTTGTTATCAGTTCGTGTGTAGTTATAGAGGCATATTGCAGTTTCTATCGGTTAAAACTGAGACCGGTATTTCTTCTGCTGTTTTAGATCTGGGTGTGCGTAGCATTTTTGTTTCCCTGTGCCTCTGACATCAGCAGGTACATCCCTCCACTACCGCTTGCTGTTTCGCCTTCTTCCTCGCCTCCTCTCAGGGCATCTCCAGCGGCGCGACGTATTTTAGCGTCCGCGCTCGTCCGTTTGTGTCGACTCTTTTGGTCAAAATCGACCGCGCGTCCGTTTACGTCGAGGGTGGCTCCAGCGGCACGACGCATTTTTGCAGGACGAATCATTTTTTTTTTAACATGAAACATAGTTTACATACTTAAAACATAAAAAATAAACTTAAACGCCTACTGCTCCTCGTCGCTGTGCTGCTCCTCATCGCTGTCGAGCACGATGAGCTCCGGTACGACCCAAGGCCAGTTGGCATCCGGGGGAGCGTACGCCGGGCGCGCCGCCGCCGGTGCTCGAGGTTGAGGAGGCTGCGGGGCCGTGGCGGCGGTGGAGGCGCCCGTCGTCGTGGCCGTGCCGGCGGTGGAGGCGCCCAAGTCTGCGGCTGTGGCGGCGGTGGAGGCGCCCGGTGCTGCGGGCTGTGGCGGCGGTGGAAGCGCCCAGGCCTGCGGCTGTGGCGGCGGTTGAGGCGCCCAGTGCTGCGGCTGTGGCGGCGGTGGAGGCGCCCACTGCTGCGGCTGTGCCGGCGGTGGCGGAGGCGCCGCCGACTCCAGGAGCGCCAGTCGAAGTGCTTCATCCGCCGACAGGCCCGGCGGCATGACGGCGGTGGCGTAGCGGGGCAGCGGCGGCTGCACAGGCGCGTCTTACTCGGAGACGAGGACGGCGACCTTCGCCATCTCGTCGTCCGTCATGTTCTCCGGGAACTCGAAGTTCCGGCCCTCCGCGAAGGCCTGCTGCCATTCGTGGAAGACGACAGCCGCCGCCCGCCAGTGCGCGTGCAGAACAGGCAGCCGCGCCATTGATGGCGAAGGCTGCGGCGCAGACGCGGAAGCGCTGACCGCCGAAGCGATGCCCTCGATGCAGGCTCGCTGCCAGGCGGGCCCGGTGGAGAAGCGAGCGGACACTTTGCGCGTCCGCCGAGCGTCCGCCGAGACGCAAACCTGGCGCATATTTAGGCCAGGTTTGCGTCTCCGCGAACGGTCCGGTCACTTTGCGTCGCCCCGCTGAAACAGGCCCAGACGTATTTCCGGTCACGGCGGACACAAACGGTTGCTCAGCTTCCGTTTGCGTCGCGCCGCTGGAGATACCCTCAATCTCCGATCCCGCTTTCCTTGCCTCGGCCTCCCACTCTCCACCGGCCATGGTGACGAGGAGCTGGACCACGGAGGCAAGATGGCCGCAGGCGTCGCCGCCCCGCGCGCCGCCGGGCATGGTCACGAGGAGCTGGACCGCAAGACGGAGAGGCATCGCGGCAGTCTGGAGTCCTCCGGGCTTCTCTCCCTATCGACGTCCCGCGCCGATGCGTTTCTTGGTGCGCTGTGGGGGGCGTCGTAGAAGGTGATGGCTGTGACGGAGCATGAGGCGTCGCTGAAGAACATCGTGGCCCGCGATGGCAGCGAGCGCCAGGACCGGCACGAGTGCAATGAGCGGTGGGCGACGCGGATGGAGGGCGTCGGGTTCGGCCAGGCGCTAGGAGGGCATAGCTTGGCCTCAGGCGCGACGGATTGAAGGTTTGTGCTGCAGATGGGGCTTCAATTTGTGTTCTACGCGGCGGTGTGGTCGGCGGGTGCAATCACCGGGCAGAGCGGCGCTGAACTGGCGCGGTGGATGGAATCGACATCGTGGTGAGCTGTGGGCGGCCTTGGCACTGCTCCGGACAGAGCTCGCCGCTGTCGGGCACCAAAGAGACTGATCTCGGCGGGAGGTGTGGCAACGCTTCTCTGTATTGGCGTCGGTGTTCTCGCGGGAGGTCCCTGTGGTCGTCACGGCAGAGGCTCTATAACGGCGGATTCAAGGACCTCCCGGTCATTGGCCACCCTCCTCATCCGTCAATGGCCATTATCAGTGTTTACCGTGCTCATTCGAATTGTATATCTTCTATTGGAGCTGGTCACACAGTGTCTGAAATTGGTATTCAGCCTTCGACTCTTCCTCTCTTTCACATATGGGTGCACAATATTGATCTCCTTTTATGTTTTACTCAGCCGAGTGGCAAGTCCAAGCTGCAGTTGCTGAAAATAGCGGCGCTAGCATGAGAATCACATGTTCGTCTGTCTCTTATTAGTTATTTCTATCTCTTTTGGTAGATCTTTCTCAGTACTGATACCTTTTGATAATTAGTGTTTCCTTGGTTTGTGCTTACAGCTTGCTATGGTGAATAATTACTAGAGTTTCTTTTTATTCACTTGACCTGATGTAAATGTACATAGCAGTGAAGGGCACTGCTACAGAGAGATCATTTGCTTTTTATTTTTACGGGGACAGAGAGATCATTTGTTGCAGGTAAAATTCTGGCCAAGTGTTTATTTTCTTCTTTGCAGAGAAAGTTTTTCGTGTCTGAGTTGATCATTCAGTAAGATCAACCAACATAATGCTACAACTATCTGATTTCTTACAGTCTCCAGGTTGTTGTCACACCCATTTGAGTTCTTCCTGAGTTAAGCTTCTGGTTCATCTTTTTCAATTTCCTAGAATCTCTTTCGTTTTGCAGTTAGACAAGATAAATATGAATATCAAAAGGGTTGCTGGATATCGGCAATGGTGCAATAACTTGTGGAATTCCATTCGATTTGCAATGGGCAGGCTTGGTGATCATTACAGTCCACTAGCAATTATCGTTGTGTCTCCGGTGCCTCCAATATGCAAATAGATACTCTTAGTATTTAATAAAGCTATTGGTAAGACTCTGACCTCATTAGAAGCATGCAAGTTCTTTGATGGAACATCTGCTATATACTCACGGTAGAGCTCTCTCTTTTTTTTTTGTCATGAATAAAATGACAACACACTGATTTATTTACTGCAGGGGTCAGGTGCACGGTTGAAATGTTGTTCAATGTTTGCTTATTATGAAAATATATACAAACGCCTTTTTAATGCACCTAATGCATGGTGATCTGGAAAGGTCATTTTGGTTGTTCTCGACCAGACTACCATTTTTTTTATCACAACTCAGTGCTTGGATGGGTCGGTAATATGTTTAGATCTGTAGATTACCACTGAATTAGTAAATTCGGCTTATGCTTGTGATGATTTCAGCATAATAAGATGCCAGATTCTTGTTTGTTCATTGTTTCAGTTTTTTAACTTAAATTTTAATATTCCTAGATATATTAGCTTGATTTGGCCAAGCCTTGAAATTTTCTTCCTTGCAGCAAATATTTGAACTGGTTTAAGGCGTGATCAGAAGTTCTCTAGCTTCTGGATTCCCGAAACTCCAGCTTGGAGCAGTGCCAAAAAGTCTAGCTTCACGGAGCCAGATTCGAGAAGCTAGCCCAATCTAATGTACAAATATACATTTATAAGTGGATCTGGTAAGTTCCTTTGGAGTCCGATGTTTTTTTACTGTCTAGACTAGAATAGCATGACACCTGATGCACCAGGGAATATATTTAGATTGAAACCTATATGTTTACCTACAATTACTGATTCCAAAAATACGGTCCTTCCAGATTAAAGGGGCATTGGCACCATTCACATCTTGACAGCAGAGCAATGATGTGCATCCACTGGTTATAGAGAGATCTGAGGCTGTGACTTCCTTGCTCTAGCATTACATTTTTTTAGTTGCCTTACGATGTAGCACTTGATTCTGGAAATCAAATCTTAATATGGTTATTACTTTATATCACCGTTGTGAACTTTGATATATGTTTGCCTTATAATGTAAACTTGTATACACATGTTTCTTATGGTTATGATTATCAATGGGAATGTGTGTGTGTGTGTGTATCAGGCCAATTTCATCTTAGACAAGGGAATAAAATTGTACTAACGAGGAATGGCAAAAATATTTGATTATACATTTGGGTTGGGTTCCATGTTCTTTTGTTTCGAGCTATTTCATTGTCTTCCATTGCTCTGGACAGTTGACATGGCATTGACTTCATCAATTATCTCACTTGAGCACACCACATTTTCATGTTGTTTCCCTCAAGATCTAGATTTTACCAGTTTTTCATTATATGTAATTTCTCTTTTGTGCTCTGTATTCCAAAATTAATCAATAAAAAATATGCAAATCTCCATCTCCTTATTTATTTTGCAGTCCCTCTTTTCTTGCAGATGTTAGACTTTTGTGTTTTGCTGCCAACAAAAAAGAAGGTTTTGTGTGGAATTAGATAAGCATGATTCGAAGGCAGGATATTCAAATTGTAGTTCTTACAACATGATTGTTTTCCTTACTTCATAGGTTCTCATGGTGCTCCTCTCAGATTTTTTTTGTAGCCAATTACTTTTTTGTTGCCATCCAGTTTTCAGTGATGCTGAACTTTCGAGTTTTGTAAGCAGACTGGCAGGCATGCATTTCTAAAGTAGATGAATATGAAATGAATCAATCTTGATTTGTGTTTAATTTGCCTTTGGTGACAGTTTGATGGTTCAGACTCAGTTGACTAGCAGATCTCTTTTTACGCACAATTTTGAGTCCTCAATCCATGCTGAATTCTTTCGTTCAGAATTCAGATATTATTTCCGCAAAGAGGGCTTAGTTAACAACTTTTCGAACAAAAACCTTAGGAGTAAGGAGGCATTGTTCTGAAATAATTTTCTTAACTATACACATGAATCAATCTTGATTTGTGTTTCATTTGCCTCTGGTGACAGTTTGATGGTTCAGTCTCAGTTGAGTAGCAGATCTCTTTTTACGCACACTTTTGAGTCCTCAATCCATGCTGAATTCTTCCGTTTAGAGTTCAGATATTATTTCCACAAAGAGGGCTTAGTTAAAACTTTTTGCACAAAAACCTTAGGAATAAGGAGGCATTGTTCTGAAATAATTTTCTTAACTATACACGACACCAGTATTTTAATATTTATGGTAGCATTTGAAAGGATGATAACATTACAATACGTTATATGCTATATGATTATGTAAGAATGGTGTTGTAGGCTCTACCTTAACTGACTATGATATCATTTGAGAGAGATGTTCTATGTTACTTATTAAATAGAACTCTGGCAATATGGTAAGCGATTTCTTCAAGTAGACGTTCTGAACATCTGCCAAGAAAGCCAGGTGCCACAGGCACCTGATAGTAGAGGCACCGATTGCTGGAGGAGCGAGGGTGAGGAGGGTCGTGGCAGCGCATATGAGGTACGCAATCTATATCCTTTACCTCTCTTAGTTCTTTGGCTCTGCTTGCTGTTTTGACATGGTCAACTGGGATAATATCGAGCCGATGAAGCCCGTCAATGAGGACTAAAACTGACCTTGCTTGAATGGATATACATCTGAAGGAGGCAAGGAGCAAGTTGTGTATATGTTATTAAAGGTATAAATCCTCTCGGTCTACAAGATTTTCGGATGCAACTCATGTAATTCATTGTATTGGCTTATCCAATCCTACACATTAGTTTGTGATCTGCAGGTATTCAAGATTTTTTTTGCTTGAATTATATTGATGGCCACAATGGTATACTTAGCTCAAAACAATAGTGCTACAGTGAAAAATTGTGTCTAGGTCACAACAGCAATGAGGGCAACACTGGTCACGGATGCTTGGCAGCGAGGCCATCAATGGAAGATACTTGTGCGTGTCACGGGCTTCTAAGAAGAGAAAGATTCAGAAATCTATATGAATTGGATTTCATCTTGGTCTGACTGTGAGGTACTATACCAAATACACACTTTCATGATGCGTG
Organism: Lolium rigidum; assembly: GCF_022539505.1. Lineage (NCBI taxonomy): Eukaryota > Viridiplantae > Streptophyta > Magnoliopsida > Poales > Poaceae > Lolium > Lolium rigidum. The sequence goes on from NC_061513.1 coordinate 97,298,175, forward strand.
TTTACTTAAGACACTTATTGCTGCAGCGCATTGGTTATGGATTTATTTCTTCTCTAACCTAGGATATGTTTCTGATTATTTAAATTCATAGTCCTTCAGTTACCAGATCACTTGCTCTTGGTTTGCTTATTGTTTCCTTTTTTACCGTCTCCTAGGGAGAAAAATTCAAACTTGCATTGTGTGTTCCCCCACTTTTAGCGCTATGGAATCTTTAGCTATACAAAATTATTAGGGGGAAAAAGTTAACATCAGTGGGACCAAACCAAGGCGCAAAATTCCTCATCTTTGTCTCAAGAATTTTTTCGATAACTTTTCATCTCACAGTTGAGTTTGATCTATGCAAAATTAGATAGGAACTAGACCGATAGTATATACTCTAGCTTCTGACGAGAAGATACATGTGGTTTATTTGCACTTCACATCTTCGAAAGGTCACCAAAATATTCATAACTGCAGCCTTTTTTTATAGAAGCCCTAAAAAATAGTAGTTTGTGGCGTGATTGAAAAATCACAATTAGTTTGTCCTGAAATCACACACATGAATTTGATTGTAAGTTCTTCAGTTGTTGATATTCATATAATATTTTTACCTTTTTGTTTTGCTAGGTCGACTACATCAGTGCAAATATCAAGAAGGTGCATCAAAAGTATGGAACTGTGTGCGCTGCCGACTTCACTCACCACTATAAAGCTTTGGCCCTAATAAGACCAGTTCATATTGACACTATGTGTATTTGTCTCACCTATCTATCCTGTTTTGTAAGATCGGGTTTTTGAACACATGTATCTATCTGGTAGATCACCAATCATCTTCTTTTCGTGTTTACGAATTCCAATATAAGCAAGTGGTGTCGTTCTTATCTTATCTGGTAAGCAATACAAGACACTGGCGCCATATTATGCTGTGATCATACTGGTAGCAACTAATTTTTCTATATATCTCATTCATCCTTCTCTTTGTGCTTCCAAGGCTCTTTTCATATAGCTTTAGCATGGGCGCGGCGTGCCACCGCGCCGTTCTTTTGCTAGTAACTTTATTTTGGAGTAACTAAGAAGGATCCAGGCTTAGGTTTCCATTTTCATGTTTTAAAGTTGTTCAAATCCTGGTCAAACCTGAGTTTGGCCTAAGTTTGACCAAATTTGAAATGAGGATATAAAATTCAAAAAAATCAGAAAAATGTGAATCCAGCTCACATAGTCTTCTTATGTCATATGCTACCCATATAAAATGATAAAAAAGGTGTAGATATCATGAAACAAAAAAATCATGTAAGGAATGTGATATCTCCAACTCTGTCGTATGAAGTCAAGGGTTGAAGAAAAGGGTTTGAATTTTGAATCATGAAATGGAACAAAACTTGGGTAATAGCTTCATTTTGGAGTAAGTAAGAAGGATCTAGGCTTAGTTTTCCATTTTCATGTTTTAAACTTGTTCAAATCTTGGTTAGGGTTAGGGTTAGGGTTAGGTTTTGGGTTTTGGGTTAGTATTAGGGTTAGGGTTAGGGTGAGGGTTTAGTGTTAGGTTTAGGGTTTTAGGGTTAGGATTTAGGGTTAGGGTTAGGGTTAGGGTTAGGGTTAGGGTTTAGGGTTTAGGGTTAGGTTTAGGTTTAGGGTTAGGGTTTAGTGTTAGTGTAAGAGCAAGATCCATATCCCGTGTTTTGTGTGTTTGATGACAACACTTGAATGAATTTAACCGTGCGCAAAGATTGTCTTTGATTGATTTGCAAGTGTACGGTGCCCTCGCTGAACATATTATGATCGGAAGACTAAAGCGTAGCTCTTAGATTTTCTGGTTTTGTGTGTGTGTCGCGAGGTGACAAGGTAGGAGAGGAAAAGAGGAAAAAGCAGTTTCAGCCAAAGCGGTACTACCGGTATCAGGAGCGGTAGTACCGCTACCCTACTGGTACCGCTCTAAGGTCCACAAGGAGAATTCTATGTCCACTTCAGGCCACTGAGACTGATCTGTAAGTGGTGGAATTGGTTGTGCATATGCAGCTCTGAATTTTTCAACTTAGTACTATTCATCAAATATATGTGCATATTTAGCTTGTGTTTGGATGCCAAAAAAATGATGGCATGTTCACAAGGTTTTCCAGTGTGCTGCCACTCAAGGCAGCTTCATTCTTTATTTTGAGTGTCAACAACATGCCTTCTGGTAGTCTTTGTGTCTCTAACTTCACCACCATGCTATGAGGATTTCACAACACACAAGTGTGCAAGCCCTCTGCTCCTGTTGACTACCTGTTGCACTACAGCAGGAAGTTTATCCCTCCCTTGCAGCTTATCACCAATCCTTGCTCTCAATTCCCATAACCTCATGATCATGATCCTAATTTGGTCAACCATGTCATGGATAGGCAAGTCCTTCAAATCCTTTATCCTGTTGTTAAAACTTTCTGCCAAATTATTGTTGATATGATCACACTTGATGGCAATGTTAAATCCTGACCTGTACCACAAAAGAGAATGGAAGGTCTCCATTCAAGGGCCAAACTCAGTGCTTGCTTTTCTTCTTTTATCTTATTAAGATGATACTCATGTGTACTAAGCTTGTATGCTCTTGCTGCTGGCCACAGGCGGCCAAATGCATCTCCTCTGATTTTTTTTATCACATTCATCCACATATGACCAAATGTTATCACCAGAATTTGACCGGATCAGAGATGGGCCGCGATTAAGGTGGGCTTGAAGAATATACGCGGAAGATATACATGAAACGGCCTTGTATACAAAGTTTGGGCTAGTTTGCCCGTGTATCTGTAAATATAGTAGGATACGTGTCGGTTAGATAGAATTTGGCTCGCGCACGGTTGGGATTATTCCCACGTTAGAAAGTCTACGGACTATAAATATGTATCTAGGGTTATTGAGAAAAACAACAATCACGTTCATCACAAACCAATCTAGGCGCATCGCCAACCCCTTGTTTCGAGGGTTTCTTCCGGGTAAGCATCATGCTGCCTAGATCGCATCTTGCGATCTAGGCAAGTATACGTTTATTCGTTGTTCATGCGTTGCTCGTGCTCGAAGCCTTGTTGATGGCGAGCAACGTAGTTATCATAGATGTGTTAGGGTTAGCATTGTTTCATCGTGTCACATGCTTTTGTCTATGCAACCCTTAGACGTCTAGCCGCCCTTACACCTATCTTTGGTGTAAGGGCGGCACCTCGCTTGATCATTGTTTAGTAGATCCGATCTGTTATGATTGCTCCTTGTTCTTCAAGGATTAGTTTAATATCTGCATAGTTAGGCCTTGCAAACGGGTTGAAGGATCCAGTAGCACGTAGGGTGTAGTTTGCTAGCCCTAGATAAGATGTTCCGGGGATCAACTTCATGTTGATTTTTAGGTCTTGTCTAGAATTGGTTTATTATCACCGTGCGTGGCTGTCAGGCTCAATCACGCGTAGGATGTTCCGATTATGTGGTAAAAACCCTAAATCGTCGTAGGTCGTTTTAGTTTTATATTGATCAAGCAGGACCACCATGTGATCGTATACCTCCTATGAATCATGGGTGGATCGGCTCCTTGAGCCGATTCACAGGACAACCTGAGAGCCGATCGAGGCTCGTATTTAATGTTTACGTGTATGCCATGCAGGAAACTAAGAGAAGCAAATCCATCACCTTCCTGACCATGTATAGGTCAGGTGGCACGCCCTTGCACCAGCATCGGACGTGCGTGCCGAGGCTTTGCGGGCCGTCGCTCGAGGGACCAGGGCCAGCCGCAGTCCTGGGAGCCTCCCGGCTCTACTGTGTTGCTCGTCGTTGCTCGCCGGTGGGTTTCTGACCGCAACACATTCTGGCACGCCCGGTGGGACAGTCTTCGACATCAACTGCATCGCCATCTACATCTGAGATGGCGGAAGGTACTCCAGTCAAGTACGAAGATCTGACTGAGGAGCTCAAGAAGAAGTATGACAAGGTCAAAGCTATCCTCGAAGCCGACCTCATCGGCTCTTTCCAGAGAACCCGCTCACACGGCATTAGGTGGAAAGGGTTCTCACCTGAAGGCGCGCTCGATGGAGTGGACCTGTCTACCCCGTCAGAAGAACGCACCAGGTCGCTGCGTCAGGAGATTAATTTCATGGTAGCTCATTCGCTGCACCGCCATTCTGAGAACCTGGTGAACACTTTGGAGCGTGTCGCCCTTCGGGTGATTCAGGAAATCATGAGGCATCAGTACTCGCCGTCAGGACCTGCTCTAGGGACTCATCAAGGAGAGATACCACTCCAGTCCCGACCACCGCTGCCATTCGCGTTGGCAGCACCAGAAGTGCCGAGTTCACCGGCATTCGTCGTCTACAAGATCGGTGGTGACCCTAGTGATTACCAGTTCTTGTATGAGGCGCCTAAGGAGATCCCTCACGTGTACACGTGCACATACGTGCTGACCGCAAGAATCGGGCACTCACGAACCAGACTGCAACAGCAGGGACTTCTGGAACAGCAGGAGGAGCTTCTGGATCAGATCTTGAGAAGCAGACGTGGCTAGCTAAGTATGCCACTCCAACAAACCTCCAAAGCTCAACTCCTGCAGCTAGCTCAGAGCTTGAGAAGCAAGCGTGGCTGGCTAAGTACGCCACTCCGGCGAATCTTCAGAGCTCGACTCCTGCAGCCAGCACCGCGGATCAGATCAGTACAATCTTGAGAGACCAGTTCGGCATGGTGCCGAAAAGGAGGGCAATCGGCTATTCCTAGCCGTACCCCAACGAGTACGATTTGATCCCACTACCACCCAAATATCGGCTCCCTGAATTCTCCAAGTTTAGTGGGTCAGAGGGCTCCAGTTCGATCGAGCATGTGAGCCGATATTTGGCGCAGCTGGGCACGATCTCAGCATCAGATGAACTACGTGTGAGGTTCTTCGCACAGTCCCTCACAGGATCGGCTTTCGGGTGGTACACATCGCTGCCACCAGACTCAATCCGGACTTGGAAGCAGTTGGAAGAACAAGCTCCACATGGAGTATCACTCGAAGGCTTCCGAGGCTGGCATTGCCGATCTAGCACAAGTACGACGTAAGCGCGGAGAAACAAGTGTCGAATACATCCAGCGCTTCGAGACCGTTAGGAACCGATGCTATTCGGCTCGTTTGTCTGAAAAAGAAGCAGTCGAGTTGGCGGTGGTGGGTCTCGCATCACCGATCAAGGATATGGCTTCCCAAGCAGACTACCCTTCACTGGCACATATGGTTCAGAAACTGTCGTTATATGAACAGTGCCACCCAGAGTTGTACCAGGATAAATTCAAGCGTGCGGTAGTCCTGGTTGAGGCAGATGAAGATGAAGGCTCTGCGGGAGATCAAGAGGTAGCAGTGGCTGAATGGAGTCGGGGGGCAAGCCCCGTGTCCTGCAAATGGGTTAATCCACAAGGTCCTCCAAGAGGGTTTGACTTCGACGGGACCAAAGCTGAGCAAATTTTCGACCTCTTACTTAAGGAGAAGCAGCTAAAGGTACCCGAAGGCCACAAAATCCCCACGGCACAGGAGCTGAACGGAAAGCCATACTGCAAGTGGCATAACACGTTCACCCATACCACCAACGACTGCAGGGTGTGGCGTCAGCAGATCCAAATGGCGATAGAACAAGGGCGTCTAATTTTCAGCCAGTACGCCATGAAAGTCGACACACACCCTTTCCCCGCCGTTAACATGGTGGAGTGCACTTACCCTGGGAGGTGCCAGCCAGGTTTCTCGTTCAACATCAACATGGTAGGACCCGGGCACCACTCGGGTAAGGACAGAGACGAGGGCAGCCGCTCTCATAACAAGGACAAAGAGGAAGCCGTTCCACGCGATCGGCTCCGGCACGATGGCAAGCGCTACATCACGAGAGGGAGAAGTGAAGAATGTACGATATCGGCGACCTCTCTCCGATCACCTCCTCAACAAATACGTGAGTCAATACGACCAACGCCGACGATACGACGACGATGACGAAGGAGATCGTCCGGCTAGCGGGGACGCCAGGAGACATCGTCGGCATGATCGCGACGAGGAGCGATATGAGCGCCATGCCAAGGAAAAGTCAAGAGAGCAAGACGACGTGGATAGGCACTGGACTGTCCCTTCTTCGTACACTGCCGGGATTCAGGAATGAGCCGATTGCCTACAATCGGCAACCGCCGCGAATGTAGACGAAGAAGAAGGGTGCAGGAGACGTGTCAGTGTTCAAACGTCTAGGGCCTCTCCCATCTCGGAACAAGCAAGCTGAGTCCTCTCGGGTGGAAGATCTCGAGGAGTTAGAAGACGACGATGAAGAAGAAGAAGATAAGTACCACCGGCCAAGGTGGTGCCCCGATGGACTCAGCCGTTCCCAAAAGCGTAGGGTTCAGCGACTACGTGGTTTGGAGGAAGCCGAAAGGTTATACCTACACACGTTAAGGAAGGCGCGGCCTGATCTGGCCGCGAAAATTCAGCAAACTCGGACGAAGAGGGTCGACCACAAAAGAAAGAGTGGCGCCCCAAACAAAGGAAAGCCGATGATGAGACATCGGCTGGCACAAACATGGTGTTCATCCTTCCAGTGGAGTTTTGTGCTCCAGGATTAGACGAAGCACCTGTGGCACAACTTGACTGCGGCCCACGGCCAGTTATCTTTGAGAAGCCACGAGAAAGGAGCTACAGACACCTGAAGGCCCCTGTACTTACGAGGTTATATCAATGGGCAGCCTATCAACAAGATGCTCGGTGGACACCGGAGCGGCAGATCAACATTATGTCATACTCCATGCTACGTCGGTTGGGACGCTCTAGCTCGGATCCGATCAAGACCAACGTTACACCGAGCGATTTCAACGGCCAAGCATCCGGAGCACAAGGTGTTCCGAACGTGGATCCGACCGTAGGAAGAAAAACCATCCCTACGACGTTCTTTATTGTCGATAGCAAGAGCACCTATGTTGTCCTCGCTAGGGAGAGATTGGATCCACGCCAATCGTTGCATTCCATCCATGATGCACCAATGTTTAATACAGGTGGGATGGAGATGAAGTAGAGGTCGTCCACGCAGATGACTCAGCCGAGATTTCAACGGCCGGCATGAACGTTTGGGAGACGACAGGCCAAGAGCCACTCTCAGGCATCACTTTGGACGACTGCGAGCGCATTGACGTGACAAAAGACGGGGTGAGGCTGGTCTTATCCACCGGCCTGACCGTGTAACAAGAGCAAAATCTATGGACGTACGTGGCAAGGCCGATCCTTGTGATCGGCCCCAAAAAATAAAAAGGGATAATCTGGTCTCAAGCATGTCACGTAGTTATAGTAAAGCAAGACCAAGATGTAAACCTTCATTGAGCAATTCAATCAACATGGAGGCCGATTCCTGCAATCGGCCAAAATTATTCTCACCATACGTTCTGCCTGTGTTCAACGTCGATCTAACGGGCGACGGAAAGCTGGGATACGGGTTTACGTCGGCTGATGAGCTGGAAGAAGTCAACATTGGTCCTGACGGAGCCGATGTTCAAGTGCAGTGCCTTGGCTAAACTACAGAGTCGATATCTGCAGTTACCTGACAGATTCGGCTCGGGGGGCACCTAATTAGATGAACATGTGCGATGAACATGTGCGATTCATGGGCAGTGAAATATTGGGTGCCGATAGAAAAATCGGCCAGTAAAAAAAAAATATGCGAAGACAACAGTATACAAGTACAGCCGATGCAAAGACATCGACTTCAGAATGTAAAAAGCCGATGCACAGCCATCGACTCTAGAGGTACAAGTTCAGCAAGACATTTATCAGTTTACACAGAGAGGCTCTACTGAAGGAACGCGTTGAGGGCGTGAAGGGCGTCAGCACGGATACGATCCACCTCGGCGATCTCAGCCTCGTCGTCCTCGTCTTTGCCCGTCACCAGCTGACTGCTCAGGGCACGAATTTCAGCCAGATCGGTCTTCAGATCGGCTGTGAGGCCTTTTGCTTCCTCTTGAGAGCGGGCAATGAGGGTTTCCTTGTCTTGGATAAGCTGCTTGGTCACCCTGACCCTCTCTTCAAGGTTCTCCAGTTCCTTACGCAGGGTCTCGAGTTCGGCACTATTGGCGAAGTGTCGGTTTGGCGTCTAAAGCAGCCTTTTTCTCGTTGAGCCGTTGACACTTGTCTGCAATATCGGCTCTCAACGAAAGCTGGGCGCGACGAAGGGTAATTCTTTGACGAGCCGACTGCACCCTTGACCTGAAGACCGATAGAGTCACAGCTGGCCAAAGCTTCACCTGCAGTGTCACCGGGAGATGGGGCTGGATGTCTTCGAGGATGCCCTTGACTGCCTCGGGGTTTTCAACCAGGGTCTCAACTGAGGAGGAGAGCAAAGCCTTGAGACGCTGGAGTGGACCATGGACCGTGCTAGGGCTTGGTTCTTCACCTGCCTTGGAAGTAGCTGGTTCGATGGATTCGGGATCGAACGTCAGCAAGCTTGAAAGATCACAACCCTGACAGACGAACAAGAGAAGTATTAGTGTACAACAAAGAAAAGGGTAGAGCCAAGGGAGTGGAGCGTACCTCTCCCAAAGTAGGAGGAGCAGCCGATGTTGTGATAATCGGCTTTTCCGTGGACTTGGCTAGGTTAGCCACTTGGTCAGCCACGCTCGTCGAGGTGGCTAGGTCTAGCGTGGCGGATGGCATCAGTACCTCATCAACGTCCCCGCTAGAGGTCTCATTGGTCTACAAAAGAAATGGTGAGCCGATCCAAGTAGCAATGGGACGGCATGAAATATGAACTGGTGAAGCAATTACATTTGAAACCTCCTGGCTTGGCGAGGAAACTCGTGGGTCTTTGCGAGCCCTTTTGACGCATCGACGCTTCACACGTGACCCTGTTTTGATTGAAGCTTGAGGAGCGACAGGCTCGGGAGTCGACCTTTTCCTAGAAGCCGACGCTGGCGAGTCCGTCTGACTCTGTGTGGTGGATCTCCCGGAGTTGCCCGGGTTCGAGTCCCTTTGGCTGGACTGTGCCTCCCCGCTGGAGTTCTCTTCGGTGGAAGTCTGTAAAAGGAAGTACAAGCATATTGCAAAATACTGGGAGGACAGATAAATTTAGTCAAGGCACGAGTCAGCTTACATGCAAGCTTTCTTGGACAGGAGCTTTGCGCTTCAGGGTTTTTCTGGAAGCTACTTTCCTCACTCGCCTTCCTCGTCCGGATTGAGGCTCGGGGGCAACCGGCCCCGAGGATGCTTTACTCTTGGGAGCCGATTTCGGTGAAATCGGCTGGCTCTGCATTATGACCTTCTTCAGGGGTGGCGAGCTCGACAGAAGAGAACCACCGGGGCTGGTGGAAGGAATTTGAAGGGGGAGCCATCGGCTTGCGTGGGCTCTGGGCCATCTTGTTGCTGCCAAGAGATAGAGCCAGGTTACAGACAATCACCATGAGCCATTGCAAGAAATTTATATGTAATGGTACTCGGTGTGCGGGAACGTCACATTCGGCATCAAGTTGCTTCAGCAACGGTCCTAGAAGCTCTTCGAAGGCGTGGGTCTTCCACATGGACCACCAAGTCTCGAAACCATCGGTAGTGATGGTGAAACAGAGGTTATGAGGAATTGGAATGGCCGGAGCGTCAAAGAAGGTATAGCACCTTTGGCCGCATAGGATGTCGGGCGGTTCGGATCCGCTTGCCGTCAGGTGGTGGAGAAAGAAGTGTGGGGGCACTTGCCCGAGACCAAGCTGCCGGGCTACTACCACCGGTTGGTAAGACTCATAACCAGGCTTGATGATCCTGTTTGAGGTACTCATGCCAACGGGGAGAAAGCAAGGACGGATCATGATAGAGTACAAGTGCCGGTGCTAGCGTCATCGGCAAAGCTGTCTAACCGGAAGGAGACTCGGATTCTCAAAGTTCTCCGATTCGAGTATAAGGAAAGAACAGGGGTTGTCCAAGCCTTGGAAGAAAATCTTGAACCACTCTGCTGCTTCCTTAGGGATCGATCGACTGCCCGGGAGGCTATACGAGCTTGGCCATAGCTAGTGCATCGGATCTCCTTCCCATTAGCATCCGGGAAGGTGCAGGTGGCCAAAGGTGGGAAGTTTGGGATCCGGTTTCGAAAGTACAGCTGAGCCCATAACCGAATAAACCACCGAGGGCCTCCTGTTTTAACCGTCTTTTGGGAGAACAAGTTTGACGGACATCGATTGAAGAGATCGATAGACCTCTCCAAGGAACAGCTTGCCAAGGCCAAGTTGAGTGCCTTTGGCGAGTTCATAGGCCGTGGAAAGGTAATTCTTGGTTGGGGCGAGTGAAGGACCACAGAATATGAAGTGCTCCAGCCGGAAGTTCAAGAAGGCCGTGTGCTCTTTCTCTCGTCACGGGGCCTTTGGTTTTCATATAACGCTCGAGGTAGGCGCCCTGGCTTGTACACTCTGTTTTAGAGGAAAGGGTGAAAGGGACATTTGGCAATTTAAAGGCGAGAGGGGCTTGAGGATGCAATGTTCGGGCCTGTGATCATGGCCACGTCCAGCAGAGTTGGTGTCATGGGGCCATGGCCGAACATGAAGCAATTCAGTGCATCAGACCAAAAGTAGCCGATGGTTTTCAGAATGTTCTCATTCTTTTCAAGAGGAGACAATGATAATGACAAAGCATCGGCTATCCCTATCGTTTCCCAGGTGGCATAATGGGTTTTAGACACTCTACTGTACCATGCCACCCAACCTTCGGGAGGATTAGGCCAGGCTCGCAGGCAGTCGGCCCAGGAAGTCAGATCTAAATTCTGGTTCACGAAGGGGATTCTATTGGCCTCGCATGAGATTAAGTGAGCGGGACTCTCGGAAGAACGGGGGCCAAGACACATAGAATTTGGGAGAGAAGGATGCGGCAGCAGGATGTCTGAAACCTAAAATTAATAACGGAATAGGGCATTAATTCAGGTGTTTGTTGTTTAATCCTAACATTGATTCGAATGGCGAAGAGGCGGTTAAGGATTACCTTCAGACCGGAGACCATGGCGTTGGCGTTGGATGATTCCGCCATTTGATGCGCTGTGGAATTGGGACGGCGCGGTTGAGATCTGAGATTCGTGGAGCTGCTTGGGCGGCGATTTGGGGATCTGAGTTTGCTTTCTCAGACGGAGGTCGCAGGTTACCGTTTGGAGGGGCAATTAGGTTGGCCTTACTCGTGTTTTATGGTAGAGGCCGATGCGATGCCATCGGCTCTTTTGGGGATTGTTTGACTTTGACTATCGGCAAAATTAACTGGAAGCACTCCTTCATTAATAAGAGGGGTTTTTACAATGAAGAGCCGATTGCTCAAGAAAGGAAGAACAAAAGAAGAGCCGATTGCTCAGGAACTACTAATCCTACACTACTAATCCTCGCTGGCCTCGTCGTCGGCATCGTAGCTGCCGTCGGTGCTGCTTCCGGAGAGTTCCTCGTCGCTGCTGCCCCAGCCCTCGGCCGGAGCCTCTTCTTCCTCGTCATCATCATCGTCCTCGCTGTCCGCCCAAGCGCGGAAGCGCTTCGCCGGCGGATACCCAGCGGAGGAGGAGGAGTCATCCTCCTCCTCTTCCTCCTTTTCCTCCTCTTCTTCTTCTTCCTCCTCCTCGTCGGAGGAGGTGGAGTTCGCCCGGAGTGGAGGTCGTCCTCGCTCTCGCTCTCCAGGCTCCCCTTCGATGAGGAACTGGAGGTCGTCCTCCCCATCGGTCGTGGGTAAGTCACCATCTGACCCGACGAGGGCCTCGGGTGGGCCATCTGGCACGTAGTCAAAGTCCCACTCTTGCTCGCTCGAGGAAGAAGATTGGAAAGAGAGGCCTGATGAGACGGAGGAAGAGGAAGACATTGCTACAGGGAAAGAGAGTTTTTTGGTGCCGATGGTTGGAACAGAACAAGGGGATGAAGAGGCGAGCCGTTCGGCACAGTTAAATAAGGGGGGTATAGTGGAGATTTAATGCCACTACGGTTTCCGAGGAAGTGGTGTTAAAGCTATCAAATCTTGCAGAGAAGTTGTGAAGGCAAGGCATCATGATGAAGGATACTGCGACGGTTCTGCTCTGCCACGACATGACCCGACGAAGAAAAAACAGAGTGATTTTGGAATTATCATTTCCAAAACCAGGGGGCATGTGTTATCACCAGAATTTGACCGGATCAGAGGTGGGCCGCGATTAAGGTGGGCTTGAAGAATATACGCGGAAGATATACATGAATCGGCCTTGTATACAAAGTTTGAGCTAGTTTGCCCGTGTATCTGTAAATATAGTAGGATACGTGTCGGTTAGATAGAATTTGGCTCGCGCACGGTTGGGATTATTCCCACGTTAGAAAGTCTACGGACTATAAATATGTATCTAGGGTTATTGAGAAAAACAACAATCACGTTCATCACAAACCAATCTAGGCGCATGATGGCGTGTATTTCACACGTTCGTTGGGCAACCCCAAGAGGAAGGTATGATGCGCACAGCAGCAAGTTTTCCCTCAGAAAGAAACCAAGGTTTATCGAACCAGGAGGAGCCAAGAAGCACGTTGAAGGTTGATGGCGGCGGGATGTAGTGCGGCGCAACACCGGAGATTCCGGCGCCAACGTGGAACCTGCACAACACAACCAAAGTACTTTGCCCCAACGAAACAGATGAGGTTGTCAATCTCACCGGCTTGTCTGTAACAAAGGATTAACCGTATTGTGTGGAAGATGATTGTTTGCAGAGAAAACAAGTAAAAACAAGTATTGCAAGAGATTGTATTTCAAGTAAAGAGAATTGGACCGGGGTCCACAGCTCACTAGAGGTGTCTCTCCCATAAGACGAACAGCATGTTGGGTGAACAAATTACAGCTTGGGCAATTGACAAATAAAGAGAGCATGACAATGCACATACATATCATGATGAGTATAGTGAGATTTAATTGGGCATTACGACAAAGTACATAGACCGCCATCCAACCGCATCTATGCCTAAAAAGTCCACCTTCGAGGTTATCATCCGAACCCCTCCAGTATTAAGTTGCAAAGCAACGAGACAATTGCATTAAGTATGGTGCGTAATGTAACTAGTGACTACATCCTTGAACATAGCACTAATGTTTTATCCCTAGTGGCAACAACGACAACACAACCTTAGAACTTTTCGTCACTCGTCCTGGTGTCAATGCAGGCATGAACCCACTATCGAGCATAAGTACTCCCTCTTGGAGTTAAAAGCATCTACTTGGCCAGAGCATCTACTAGTAACGGAGAGCATGCAAGATCATAAATAACACATAAGCATAACTTCGATAATCAACATAACAAGTATTCTCTATTCATCGGATCCCAACAAACGCAACATATAGAATTACATATAGATGATCTTGATCATGATAGGCAGCTCACAAGATCCGACAATGATAGCACAATGGGGAGAAGACAACCATCTAGCTACTGCTATGGACCCATGGTCCAGGGGTAGACTACTCACTCATCACTCCGGAGGCGACCATGGCGGTGTAGAGTCCTCCGGGAGATGATTCCCCTCTCGGCGAGGGTGCCGGAGGCGATCTCCTCGGATCCCCCGAGATGGGATCGGCGGCGACGGCGTCTCGCAAGGTTTTCCGTATCGTGGCTCTCGGTACCGGGGGTTTCGTCACGGAGGCTTTAAGTAGGCGGAAGGGCAAGTCGAGAGGGGGCACAGGGGCCCCGGATGACAGGGCGGCGCGGCCAAGGGGGGCCGCGCCGCCCTAGGGTTTGGCTCCCCGTGGCCCCACTTCGTTTCGTCTTCGGTCTCCCGGAAGCTTCGTGAGAAAATAGGCCTCTCGGGCTTTTATTTCGTCCAATTCCGAGAATATTTCTTTACTAGGATTTCTGAAACCAAAAACAGCAGAAAACAAGAATCGGCACTTCGGCATCTTGTTAATAGGTTAGTTCCAGAAAATGCACGAATATGACATAAAGTGTGCATAAAACATGTAGATAACATCAATAATGTGGCATGGAACACAAGAAATTATCGATACGTTGGAGACGTATCAGCATCCCCAAGCTTAGTTCTGCTCGTCCCGAGCAGGTAAAACGATAACAAAGATAATTTCGGGAGTGACATGCCATCATAATCTTGATCATACTATTTGTAAAGCATATGTAGTGAATGCAGCGATCAAAACAATGTGTATGACATGAGTAAACAAGTGAATCATAAAGCAAAGACTTTTCATGAATAGCACTTCAAGACAAGCATCAATAAGTCTTGCATAAGAGTTAACTCATAAAGCAATAATTCAAAGTAAAGGTATTGAAGCAACACAAAAGAAGATTAAGTTTCAGCGGTTGCTTTCAACTTGTAACATGTATATCTCATGGATATTGTCAACATAGAGTAATATAATAAGTGCAATAAGCAAGTATGTAGGAATCAATGCACAGTTCACACAAGTGTTTGCTTCTTGAGGTGGAGAGAAATAGGTGAACTGACTCAACATTGAAAGTAAAGAATGGTCCTCATAGAGGAAAAGCATCGATTGCTATATTTGTGCTAGAGCTTTTGATTTTGAAAACATGAAACAATTTTGTCAACGGTAGTAATAAAGCATATGCATCATGTAAATTATATCTTATAAGTTGCAAGCCTCATGCATAGTGTACCAATAGTGCCCGCACCTTGTCCTAATTAGCTTGGACTACCTGGATTATCACCGCAATACATATGCTTTAACCAAGTTTCACAAAGGGTACCTCTATGCCGCTCTGTACAAAGGTCTAAGGAGAAAGCTCGCATTTGGATTTCTCGCTTTTGATTATTCTCAACTTAGACATCCATACCGGGACAACATAGACAACAGATAATGGACTCCTCTTTTAATGCTTTAAGCATTTGACAACAATTAATTCTTTTCTCATTAGAGATTTGAGGATATTTGTCCAAAACTGAAACTTCCACCATGAATCATGGCTTTAGTTAGCGGCGCAATGTTCTTCTCTCACAATATGCATGCTCAAACCATTCAACTCAGTGTAGATCGCCCTTACTTCGAGACAAGACGGACATGCATAGCAACTCACATGATATCCAACACTGAGTTGATGGCGTTCCCAGTAAACATGGTTATCGCACAACAAGCAACTTAATAAGAGATAAAGTGCATAATTACATATTCAATACCACAATAGTTTTTAAGCTATTTGTCCCATGAGCTATATATTGCAAAGGTGAATGATGGAATTTTAAAGGTAGCACTCAAGCAATTTACTTTGGAATGGCGGGAAAATACCATGTAGTATAGGTAGGTATGGTGGACACAAATGGCATAGTGGATGGCTCAAGTATTTTGGATGCATGAGAAGTATTCCCTCTCGATACAAGGTTTAGGCTAGCAAGGTTATTTGAAACAAACACAAGGATGAACGGTACAGCAAAACTCACATAAAAGACATATTGTAAACATTATAAGACTCTACACCGTCTTCCTTGTTGTTCAAACTCAATACTAGAAATTATCTAGACTTTAGAGAGACCAAATATGCAAACCAAATTTTAGCATGCTCTATGTATTTCTTCATTAATGGGTGCAAAGCATATGATGCAAGAGCTTAAACATGAGCACAACAATTGCCAAGTATCACATTACCCAAGACATTTATAGCAATTACTACATGTATCATTTTCCAATTCCAACCATATAACAATTTAACGAAGGAGAAACTTCGCCATGAATACTATGAGTAGAAACCAAGGACATATTTGTCCATATGCTACAGCGGAGCGTGTATCTCTCCCATAAAGTGAATGCTAGGATCCATTTTATTCAAACAAAACAAAAACAAAAACAAACCGACGCTCCAAGAAAAAGCACATAAGATGTGGCCGAATAAAAATATAGTTTCAGGGGAGGAACCTGATAATTTGTCGATGAAGAAGGGGATGCCTTGGGCATCCCCAAGCTTAGACGCTTGAGTCTTCTTGATATATGCAGGGGTGAACCACCGGGTGCATCCCCAAGCTTAGAGCTTTCACTCTCCTTGATCATATTGCATCATACTCCTCTCTTGATCCTTGAAAACTTCCTCCACACCAAACTCGAAACAACTCATTAGAGGGTTAGTGCACAATATAAATTGACATATTCAGAGGTGACACAATCATTCTTAACACTTCTGGACATTGCATAATGCTACTGAACATTAGTGGATCAAAGAAATTCATCCAACATAGCGAAAGAGGCAATGCGAAATAAAAGGCAGAATCTGTCAAAACAGAACAGTTCGTATTGACGAATTTTAAAATGGCACCAGACTTGCTCAAATGAAAATGCTCAAATTGAATGAAAGTTGCGTACATATCTGAGGATCATGCTCGTAAATTGGCGTAATTTTCTGAGCTACCTACAGGGAGGTGGACCCAGATTCGTGACAGCAAAGAAATCTGGAACTGCGCAGTAATCCAAATCTAGTACTTACTTTACTATCAAAGACTTTACTTGGCACAACAAAACTCAAAACTAAGATAAGGAGAGGTTGCTACAGTAGTAAACAACTTCCAAGACTCAAATATAAAACAAAAATACTATAGTAAAAACATGGGTTATCTCCCAAGAAGTTGTTTCTTTATAGCCATTAAGATGGGCTCAGCAATTTTAATGATGCACTCGCAAGAAATAGTATTTGAAGCAAAAGAGAGCATCAGGAGGCAAATTCAAAACACATTTAAGTCTAAAATGCTTCCTGTGCATAGGAATCTTGTAAATAAACAAGTTCATGAAGAGCAAAGTAACAAGCATAGGAAGATAAAACAAGTGTAGCTTCAAAAATTTCAGCACATAGAGAGGTGTTTTAGTAACATGAAAATTTCTACAACCATATTTTCCTCTCTCATAATAATTTTCAGTAGCATCATGAGCAAACTCAATAATGTAACTATCACATAAAGCATTCTTATCATGAGTCTCATGCATAAAATTATCACTCTCCACGTAAGCATAATCAATTTTATTAGTTGTAGTGGGAGCAAATTCAACAAAGTGGCTATCATCATATCTAGGAGGCATATTGTAATCATAAAAGAAAATTTTCTCCTCAATGCTTTGGGGACTAAAAAGATCATGCTCATCAGAGCCAGCTTCCCCAAGCTTAGAATTTTCCATAGCATTAGCAACAATGGTGTTCAAAGCATCCATAGTAATAACATTCCCATTAGCATGCATATAAAGTTCCATGGGTTTTTTAATTCTCTCTTCAAACACATCATGTCCTAATTCAAGATAAAGTTCATAAAGATCTCTCATATTTTTGTTGTTTTCCATTATGCTAAACTAGTGAAATAAAAACATGCATGATATTAAGTAAAGTAAGACAAGTAACTAATTTTTTTGTGTTTTTGATATAGCAAACAAGATGGCAAATAAAGTGAAACTAGCAACTAATTTTTTTTATTTTGATTTAGTGCAGCAAACAAAGTAGTAAATAAAACTAAGCAAGACAAAAACAAAGTAAAGAGGTTGAGAAGTGGAGACTCCCCTTGCAGCGTGTCTTGATCTCCCCGGCAACAGCGCCAGAAAATATGCTTGATGGCGTGTATTTCACACGTTCGTTGGGCAACCCCAAGAGGAAGGTATGATGCGCACAGCAGCAAGTTTTCCCTCAGAAAGAAACCAAGGTTTATCGAACCAGGAGGAGCCAAGAAGCACGTTGAAGGTTGATGGCGGCGGGATGTAGTGCGGCACAACACCGGAGATTCCGGCGCCAACGTGGAACCTGCACAACACAACCAAAGTACTTTGCCCCAACGAAACGAGTGAGGTTGTCAATCTCACCGGCTTGCCGTAACAAAGGATTAACCGTATTGTGTGGAAGATGATTGTTTGCAGAGAAAACAGTAAAAACAAGTATTGCGATAGATTGTATTTCGAGTAAAGAGAATTGGACCGGGGTCCACAGTTCACTAGAGGTGTCTCTCCCATAAGACGAACAGCATGTTGGGTGAACAAATTACGGTTGGGCAATTGACGAGATAAAGAGAGCATGACAATGCACATACATATCATGATGAGTATAGTGAGATTTAATTGGGCATTACGACAAAGTACATAGACCGCCATCCAACCGCATCTATGCCTAAAAAGTCCACCTTCGGAGTTATCATCCGAACCCCCTCCGGTATTAAGTTGCAAAGCAACGAGACAATTGCATTAAGTATGGTGCGTAATGTAACTAGTGACTACATCCTTGAACATAGCACTAATGTTTTATCCCTAGTGGCAACAGACACAACACAACCTTAGAACTTTCTCATCCATTGTCCCAGGTGTCAATGCAGGCATGAACCCACTATCGAGCATAAGTACTCCCTCTTGGAGTTAAAAGCATCTACTTGACCAGAGCATCTACTAGTAACGGAGAGCATGCAAGATCATAAATAACACATAAGCATAACTTCGATAATCAACATAACAAGTATTCTCTATTCATCGGATCCCAACAAACGCAACATATAGAATTACATATAGATGATCTTGATCATGATAGGCAGCTCACAAGATCCGACAATGATAGCACAATGGGGAGAAGACAACCATCTAGCTACTGCTATGGACCCATGGTCCAGGGGTAGACTACTCACTCATCACTCCGGAGGCGACCATGGCGGTGTAGAGTCCTCCGGGAGATGATTCCCCTCTCCGGCAGGGTGCCGGAGGCGATCTCCTGGATCCCCCGAGATGGGATCGGCGGCGACGGCGTCTCAGTAAGGTTTTCCGTATCGTGGCTCTCGGTACTGGGGGTTTCGTCACGGAGGCTTTAAGTAGGCGGAAGGGCAAGTCGAGAGGGGGCACAGGGGCCCCAGATGACAGGGTGGCGCGGCCAAGGGGGGGGCCGCGCCGCCCTAGGGTTTGGCTCCCCTGTGGCCCCACTTCGTTTCGTCTTCGGTCTCCTGGAAGCTTCGTGAGAAAATAGGCCTCTGGGCTTTTATTTCGTCCAATTCCGAGAATATTTCTTTACTAGGATTTCGAAACCAAAAACAGCGAAAACAAAGAATCGGCACTTCGGCATCTTGTTAATAGGTTAGTTCCAGAAAATGCACGAATATGAGATAAAGTGTGCATAAAACATGTAGATAACATCAATAATGTGGCATGGAACACAAGAAATTATCGATACGTTGGAGACGTATCAGCGCATCGCCAACCCCTTGTTTCGAGGGATTCTTCCGGGTAAGCATCATGCTGCCTAGATCGCATCTTCCGATCTAGGCAGTATACATTTATTCGTTGTTCATGCGTTGCTCGTGATGAAGCCTTGTTGATGGCGAGCAACGTAGTTATCATAGATGTGTTAGGGTTAGCATTGTTTCATCGTGTCACATGCTTTTGTCTATGCAACCCTTAGACGTCTAGCCGCCCTTACACCTATCTTAGGTGTAAGGGCGGCACCTCGCTTGATCATTGTTTAGTAGATCCGATCTGTTATGATTGCTCCTTGTTCTTCAAGGATTAGTTTAATATCTGCATAGTTAGGCCTTGCAAACGGGTTGAAGGATCCAGTAGCACGTAGGGTGTAGTTTGCTAGCCCTAGATAAGATGTTCCGGGGATCAACTTCATGTTGATTTTTAGGCCTTGTCTAGGATTGGTTTATTATCACCGTGCGTGGCTGCCAGGCTCAATCACGCGTAGGATGTTCCGATTATGTGGTGAAAACCCTAAATCGTCGTAGGTCGTTTTAGCTTTATATTGATCAAGCAGGACCACCATGTGATCGTATACCTCATACGAATCATGGGTGGATCGGCTCCTTGAGCCGATTCACAGGACAACCTCGAGAGCCGATCGAGGCTCGTATTTAATGTTTACGTGTATGCCATGCAGGAAACTAAGCGAAGCAAATCCATCACCTTCCCGACCAGGTATAGGTCGGGTGGCACGCCCTTGCACCGAGCATCGGACGTGCGTGCCGAGGCTTTGCGGGCCGTCGCTCGAGGGACCAGGGCCAGCCGCAGTCCTGGGAGCCTCCCGGCTCTACTGTGTTGCCCGTCGTTGCTCGCCGGTGGGTTTCTGACCGCAACACCAAAACACTCCCTCTGCTCAGCATGGGGAAAACATTCTTCACTGTATTTTCTAGCTCTTTACATGCGTCAGTGTGGACTGCCAAAGGGGACACTAGACCAATGCTTATTTTCAACTGCATCATTAACCATATCGATGAAGCCTCTGTCTCAGACTGAAACAAGCCAATAGCTACAGGGTACATCCAATTGTGTCCATCTAGAGCATTGCAAGCTGCAAGTTTACCATTCCACTTGCCAGTCAAAAATGATGAATCTATACACAAATATGGACGGCAGCCGTGCTTTGAAGCCATCAATGCAAGGCTTTAAAGCCATGAAGAATTTGGAGAAGTACACTTTCCCATCTGGTGTCACATCAGTATCTATCTCAACAACACTGCCAGGACACCTTTTATCCACTTCTGCTTTGAAGCTATAAAGAATTCTAAATGTATTTGCCCAATCACCAAATAATTATCATTACTCTTTGCTTTGCCTTCCAAACTGTAGTATGTTTCAGCTGGATTGGGTAATCATTTTCCAGGTGTACCTTCTGTTTCTTTGTAGTGGTTTTTGGTGTCTTGGCTAAAATGAGAGTGATTTTTTCTGCCACCCAAAGTTGGGATGTCATTTTTGAAACCATTTGTGAAGTTGTAATACAAGTATGTGCTTTTGGAATTTGATTCACCCTTATTGTCCTTCCATTAGGTTGACGTCTAGCTGATATATATATACCACTTGCATGGCATGGCACCACCATCATAATCTTTGCACTTGGCATAGAATTTCTTTGTATTTGTCCACAAAGTCTTGGTTTCAAACTCATGTTTGACTGCATAAGTCCTGAAACACATCATAAACTCATCCATGCTTGGAAACAATCTACCTACTTCAATAACTGGATTTTCTTTGTCATAAACACATATAAGCTCATCATCATGTCCATCATCCACTTCAACTGCAATATCATGCATCAACTCTGAATCTATATCTGCATCAGCATCTGCATTTGCATCATCTGCAGCTTTATCTTTCTCCTTTTTCTTGTCTTTCTCGTCTACAGGAATACCTAACATAGTTACCATTTGAATGTCAGACATTGGAGCAATGACCAAATCTGTTCGGTCACTTATGTCAACTGTATTCCAATCAATAGATACAACCTCCTCAACATCTTCCCTGATAACACTGCCAATTCAGTAACTATAGGCATTATCTGCATTTGTGTAGCCCAATCATCCTCAACAATCTAACAAACCAACTTTGATGCCACATATCCAACCCTAGATGCAGGGTTCAGATCAATGACCTCTGCCAAAAACAGAAGACTTCTACTTGTTCAGCCGTCTCGCCGGTCAATTTCATCTACCATTTATTCCCCTATTTCAATCCTAACATACTCCTGTTTCCAATCATCAAACGCTAACAAAGATACTTCTTGATGTGGCCCCCAAACCACACTCTCCCCAATTTTCTCCACCACATTCCTCACTTCCGCCTCTTCCATTCTTTCTAGTTCTTGTGGATCAATGTCTTCAATAGGTGCATCTCATTCAACCATCGTGTCTCTCTCAATCTCCCACATGCTTCCATCAATTAACAAAGCCTTGGAGGGAAAGAATTTTATGCAAATTTTAAATGTACCCCTTCCCCTGTTTTTGGTGGGGAATGTGAGCTACGATTTAAGACAGTAAGCAAACAGAATTGAAATTAAGCTTCAAGATGGGATGAATTACCGATTACTTGTCCTCTCTCCCGCCTCCCCCATCTCGTTCCCCTCGCTCAGCACCGCTGCTGACCACAATCTAAGCTCAACCCAACCCAGCCCTCAGATCTATTGGGGTGAGAATGATGGAAGAGGAATTAGAGTTTCGAATGGCACTCACCATGTCCGCCGTAGAACAAAAGCGCCGCCGTTCTCGGAGCAAGCTCCGCCACCACCGCCGCCGTCGACAAGGATGGTGAGCTCCGCCGCCGCCAGAAAATGTCACACGCGCGCTCGGTCGGAAGGGTGTGGTTGGGTCGGTTAGTTTGTCTCGGGCCAGCTATTTTCACGAACAACGTCGCTTCTTATCCAATTCCATAGAAAAACGTCGCACAGGAGCTATTCACCCGCTACAATCTGAGGCGAGCACCCGATCGATCAGTTTAGTTTAAAATAGCACGGCAGTTCTGAACTTAACTGTCGATCGATCTTGTTCGGTTCCTGTCACTTGATGTCTAGATCTACGAGTTTTCTATGTTCTGTCAAAGTAGTTCACTTCCATTCTTTAATTCAGTCTAGTCAAAAAATTCAGTCTTGTTCCATAGGAAGGTACGTGCTAATCGTTGGACCTAATCCCCCTTTCGCCCATAAATACCAGCCCACACGAGTTACTAGATCTCACAACCAGCAAACGAGCCACAGACCAGCTCAAGTCTCTAACTCTCTATCATCGAGCACCAAAAACAAGCCCACCCGCGCCATCTCTTCCCAGTTCCCAATCGCGTCAGGCAGTGTCAGCATGGTTTCATCGGCTGAGTTCAGGCGCGTGTTCGCGGCGTTCGACCAGGACGGCGACGGCAAGATCTCCGAGGCTGAGCTGCGGCTCTGCATGAAGGCGGCGCTCGGCGGCGACATGTCGGCGGAGGAGGTACAAGCTCTGATGGCGACCGCAGACACCGATGGCGACGGGTTTCTGGACGAAGAGGAGTTTGTGAGGCTGGTGGAAGAGACGGCGGCCGGTACTCAAGACGAAGAGGGAGACAGGTGCAGGGAGGCGTTCGGGATGTACGTGATGGAAGGGAGAGGCTGCATCACGCCGCTGAGCCTGAAGCTGATGATGAGCAGGCTGGGCTTGCACCTGGACGTCGACGAGTGCCAGGCTATGATACACAGGTTCGATCTGAACGGAGATGGTGTGCTCAACTTCGACGAGTTCAAGACCATGATGATGATGGGATGATGAGGTTACGCCGGCTGATGCTGCTCTCATGCCGAAGCTATCCATCGCTGTCCATTTGCTTGAACAACTCGATCACAACTCACGCGCACAAAAATGTTGGGAGTCCCTTCTTTATATTACTCCCTCCGTTCTTTTTTAATTGACTCGAATTTAGTACAAGTTTGTACTAAATCCGAGTCAATTAAAAAGGAACGGAGGGAGTACTTCTTTGTATAACTCCTCGGGTCCAGTATAATAAATTCGACCATTTGCAGCTCCTATGAGGCACGTCGGTGGAGATTCTCTTACATATAGCGTTGTGCTTGGTATGTATGGCCGCATGAGCCTTGGGTTCTAGCCCAAGGTCTTTTACGGTAGGGACCGATCGATATGAACCGTCCGTCTAAGCTTATCCAAGGGTTCAGATTTCCAAATACTAATGGATGGGGCTAGTAGTATTTTTCGAAAACACTGCTCGTTTCGCATGTTGTTTTTTTTTTTCCTTTTTTGTGGGGTTCGTCCCGCATGTTAAGGGCACAACTTTGGGAAGTCCCAGTCCCACGTTTGGTTAGTTTTGGAAGTAGTGGGAGAGTTTAATCCAAAATCGTTTGGTTAGTTTTTTTATAATTCGTTTGTCTGATTATCTGCTTAATTTTTTGATAAAAAATATATTTTAGTATCGTGACGATACCAATTACATCTAGCTGCAACAATGTAGTGCCTCAGCAGCAATATGGGTATATACACAAAAATTACAGAAAAGAAAAATCCCGCTACAGTGATCTATTTCTTATAACTACGAACCAAAACACCACAAGACCGCACAAGAAATTCATCTCCTCCAACAGACGCTGGTGGACATAGACCAAATCAACCATCAAATGGTGTTCTCTACTGAAAAAAGGGACATCAAATGCCTAAGGACATGGAAATCGGTCGAGATGACACATTTTTTAAGGACTATCAAGCTCTTTTAATGTCAATTACTTGTTCACGCGCGAGGGCAGTAGGTTCCTGAGGGAGTCCGAGCGTTTGGTGCGTTCGGTCGGCGTTTCGCTAGTTCCCGCTCTGCCGTGACTATATAATGGCCATGCCAGCGATGGCTATGGCAAACCCTATCTGCAAGCCATGGCCGCGAACGAAAGAACTTGGAGGCGCATCACTGCCATGGCTTGCACACACTATCCGGAAGATCCGGAGAGAGTCCATCTCGACGCACTCGTTGCGTTCGAGGTGGAGCAGACTGCCACCTATGCCCGCGAGGATGAGCTCTACGGGCCCTACCGGGAGGGCATGGGGGAGGCCGCGGAGGCGGTGGCGCACTTGGTAGTCCTGTTGGAGGGCGAGCGTGCGTCTCTCGTGGAGCTTCGACGGCGTCGGGCCGTTAGGGCAGGCCGGCGGCCAGTAGGCCACGCGACAGCGAGTAACCCCGGCCATATTAGACCATGCGGCGGTGAGTAGGTACGACCAATTTATATTTACTCGTCTAACCATCTCTAAAGATGGTCCTTTTGGTCAATCAATATTAACAAGCCTGAATCAGGTTGACATGCGAGCTGACCTTGCAGCGTCCCGCACACAGACACAAATTTAGGTTGTGTTTGCGTCCCCGTGAACAGGCCGATCGTGAATAGGCCGATGTGATGGAGGTCTATTTTTCGACTAGGAGGACGTCTCGCTTAAGGGCATCTTCAACGGGGCGACGCAAACTGATGCTTGAGAGTGTTCTTTCTTGGCAGTGAAGCCAACACTAGTTAGGTTTTCTAATTTTGTAATGTTTTAACTATGTATTAGTTTGTGTAAACCATATTCCAAACTATATATTAGTTTGTGTAAAATCATGTTCTCAATTATGTATTAATTCATATAATATTTGCAACTATGTTTAAATGAAAATGAGGATAAAAATGTAGAAAAAATTATATGCGTCGAGCCGCTGGAGGCACCTCCAGACACAAACGAACGGGCGGACAAAAATAACCATTTTCACGTCCACAAGACGATGCAATGGACAATTTAGATGTCCGTTTTTTTGCGTCGCCCGTTGCCAAATCAATTCCCATGCGCACCACCGATAGAACGGAAATTTAAGTCTCCTATCTAATTAATCCAATTCTCTGCTGCTAAATACATCCAACCAAACACGCTGGCAAAAGCATAACCGAAAGAGTAAAATACATGGGACATCATGCAACTTGTCCGTATAAATCAGTTTAGTCACTGTATTCAGGAAAGTTCAATTTACGGTCATGGAAGACTCGTTGCCGGGTCATCTACGGTCACTGCTCACGATACATGTATGTATCTGCACATGTCGCACGGTGTTGAACGGTCAGCAGCGTGTTTGTTTTGCGAAGATCTCCCTAAACTAATTGACTGCTGTCCTCCCATGGGTTGATTGAGGCGTTGCTCTCCAGATTGCTCCGCCGAGCTTAGCAGCTTCAGGCGCTGCCCCAAACACGCGCGGAAGCAGAAGGCAGGGAAGAAAGGCGGCACTCCTCCATGAGACCATGACTCAGCTGGTTCTTGCTGCCACAGGTCGTCGTCACGGGGTGAAAGTGCTCCCCATCCTCGACCTCCGCGCACCACCGGCGGCGCCCCTCCTCGCCTTCCTCGCACCACAAGCACCCTCCACGCCCCCCTGCACCACCAGCTCCCTCCCTGGTCCGTCTGGTCCCCTGCACCACCGAGAATCTAATGTCCCGCCCTCTCCTATTCTCCCGCGTCGGCGTCTTCAGCGGGAGTGCCGCCACTCCCTCGCGCTTGGCTTACGTCCGACCTGCGTGATGTCGTCGGTGGTGAAGGCCAAGCGCGCCCTCGCAGGAGCTCATCGATGCGGTTCACTGAGGAAAATTGACAGGTATGTGCCCGTTCAGCGACGGCATTCGATGCGCGACCCAGCTCTCCCTGATCGACCTTCCCCGGCGTGGCGCCTCCCTTCGCAGTGCTGCTGCTACTGCTGCTACCCAGTCCTCAGAAGCCGGCGTGACACCCAATGTAGAAACCACACCTACCGACGATGGCACCCCCGCCATGCGTCATGCCTTCGCTGCAGTGTGGTTGTACCACCGCGCGGTGCCGGCGTCGACCATCGCGAGCTCAGACAGGCTACTTACAAGCTCGACCGGACGGACAAGTGTTGTCCATAGGATCATGCCGAAGTCCTCCCCGAGCACCTACATGATCCTATGTTCCTCCGAGACTATTCCTGCTCTTGCCATCTCTGTCGTCGACCATGGTGTTGCCTCGGTGCTCTCGTGACTCCTCCGGCCAGACGAGCGTGGGATACGAGGTCGAGATTGGAACGTGGCATGGGGAGGCGAGGCAGTTCTGGCGTGGTTAGGAAGGGCGCGCGCCAGTGTGCTAATCCAGCGGCGGCGGCGCCGGATTTGGGGCTGGAGGCGAGAATGAAGGGAACAAAACCTTTTCAATGGGTCCAATGTTTTTCACAAATAAGAGATCTTTAGGTGGTTTCCTGTGAAAATACAGCCTGGCAGGACGGTACTGCCACTGCCATATGGGTGCCACACTGCCATATCATCAAATACGTAGCCAGACCTTCGGCGGTGACCGTAGATGACCCGGCAACGAGTCTTCCATGACCGTAAATTGAACTTTCCTGAGTACAGTGACTAAACTGATTTATACGGACAAGTTGCATGATGTCCCATGTATTTTACTCTAGAATAAATACATGAATCGGCCTTGTGTATCAAGTTTGGGCTAATTGCCCGTGTATCTGTACCCTAGTAGGATACGTGTCGGTTAGGAGTTAGAATTTTATCCGTGCACGATTAGGTGCACGCCTGAATTAGAAAGTCCCCTGGACTATAAATATGTATCTAGGGTTTATGAAATAAACAACAACCAACGTTCACCACAAATCAATCTCGGCGCATCGCCAACTCCTTCGTCTCGAGGGTTTCTCCCGGTAAGCACCATGCTGCCTAGATCGCATCTTGCGATCTAGGCAGCACAAGCTTATTACGTTGTTCATGCGTTGCTCGTGCTCGAAGCCTTTTTGATGGCGAGCAACGTAGTTATCTTAGATGTGTTAGGGTTAGCATTGTTCTTCGTATCATATGCTCGTCGTAGTGCAACCCTTGTACATCTAGCCGCCCTTACACCTATCTTAGGTGTAGGGGCGGCACCCCGCTTGATCTTTGTTTAGTAGATCCGATCCGTTACGGTTGCTCCTTGTTCTTCAAGGATTAGTTTAATATCCGCAATAGTTAGGCCTTACAAAGGGTTGGAGGATCCAGCGGCGTGTAGGGTATAGTTTGCTAGCCCTAGACAGGATGTTCCGGGGATCAACCTCGTGTTGGTTTTTAGGCCCTGTCTAGGATCGGCTTACGATCACCGTACGCGAGCGCGAGGCCCAATCGTGAGTAGGATGATCCGATTATGCGGTGAAAACCCTAAATCGTCGTAGATCGCTTTAGCTTTATCTTGATCAAGCAGGACCACCATATATTCGTACACCTCGTACGAATCATGGGTGGATCGGCTCTTTGAGCCGATTCACAGGATAACCTGAGAGCCGATCGAGGCTCGTATTTAATGTTTACGTGTATGCCATGCAGGAAACTAAGCGAGGCATCATCCAACACCTTCCTGACCAGGTATAGGTCAGGTGGCACGCCCTTGCGACAGCATCGGTCGTGTGACCAGAAGGCTTTGCGGGCCGTCGCTCTGAGGGACCGGGGCCAGCCGCAGCCCTGAGTTGTTCCCGGCTCTACGGTGTTGCCCGTCGCTGCCCGCCTGTGGGTTTCTGACCGCAACACATTCTGGCACGCCTGGTAGGACAATCTTCGACATCCACCGCATCGCCATCTACATCTGAGATGGCGGAAGGCACTCCGGTCAAGTACGAGGATCTGACGGACGAGCTCAAGAAGAAGCATGACGAGATCAAGGCAGTCCTCGAAGCCGACCTCATCGGCTCTTTCCACAGAACCCGCTCCCATAGCATCAGGTGGAAGGGGTTCTCACCTGAAGGCGCGCTCGATGGAGTGGACCTATCCTCCCCGTCGAAGAACGCACCAGGTCGCTGCGTCAGGAGATCAACTTCATGGTGGCTCATTCGCTGCACCGCCACTCTGAGAGCCTGGTGAACACTTTGGAGCGTGTCGCTCTGCGCGTGATCCAGGAAATCATGAGCCATCGGTATTCTCCATCAAGACCAGCTCTGGGGACTTACCAAGGAGAGATGTCACTCCAGTCCCATCCACCGCTGCCGTTCGCGTTGGCAGCACCAGAAGTGCCGAACTCATCGGCATACGTCGTCTACAAGATTGGTGGTGACCCTAGTGACTACCAATTCCTACATGAGGCGCCCAAGGAGATCCCGCACGGATACACGTGCGCATACGTGCCGGACCGTAGCAACCGGGCACTCTCGAACCGAGGCTGCGACGGCAGGGACTTCCGGAACAGACAGGAGGAGCGTCGGGAGCGGATATTGAGAAACGGACGTGGCTAGCTAAGTATGCCACTCCGACAAACCTCCGGAGCTCAGCTCCCGCAGCTTGGCTCGGAACCGGAAAAGCAAGCATGGCTGGCTAAGTATGCCACCCCGGCGAATCTTCGTGGTTCGACACCTTCAGCCATCACCGCGGATCAGATTTGTACAATTCGAAAGACCAATTCGGCATGATGCCGAAAAGGAGGACAATCGGCTATTCCAAGCCGTACCCTAATGAGTACGAATTGATCCCACTACCACCCAAATATCGGCTCCCTGATTTCACAAAGTTCGGCCGGATCGGATGGTTCCAGCTCCATCGAGCATGTGAGCCGATATTTGGCACAGCTGGGCATGATCTCAGCATCGACGAGCTGCGTGTGAGGTTCTTCGCACGGTCCCTCACAGGATCGGCTTTCGGGTGGTACACATCGCTGCCACCGAACTCAATCCGGACTTGGAAGCAGCTTGGAAGAGCAGTTCCATGAGCAGTATCACTCGGAGGCTTCCGAGGCCGGCATTGCCGATCTAGCACAAGTACGACGAAGCGCGGGGAAACAGTGTCGGAATACATCCAGCGCTTCAGGACCGTGAGGAACCGATGCTATTCGGTTCACGTAAGTGAAAAAGAAGCGATCGAGTTGGCGGTGGTGGGTCTCTCATCATCGATCAAGGACGTGGCCTCCCAAGCAGACTACCCTTCATTGGCGCACATGGTGCAGAAGTTGTCAGCATATGAACAGCGCCACCCAGATGGTTACCAGGACAAATTCAAGCGAGCGGTGGTCCTGGTTGAGGCAGACGAGGATGAAGGTACTGCGGGAGATCAAGAGGTAGCAGTGGCTGAATGGGCTCGGGCGGCAAGCCCCGTGTCCTGTAAGTGGGTTAAGCCACAAGGTCCTCCAAAAGGGTTCGACTTCGACGTGACCAAAGCTGAGCAGATTTTCGACCTCTTACTCACGGAGAAGCAGCTAAAGGTACCCGAAGGCCACAAGATCCCCACGGTGCAAGAGCTGAACGGAAAGCCATACTGCAAGTGGCATAACACGTTCACCCACGCCACCAACGACTGCAGGGTGTGGCGTCAGCAGATCCAAATGGCGATAGAAAAAGGACGGCTAATTTTCAACCAGTACGCCATGAAGGTCGACACACACCCCTTCCCCGCCGTTAATATGGTGGAGTATACTTACCATGGAGGGTGCCAGCCAGATTTCTCGTGCAATATCAACATGGTGGGACCCGGGCACCACTCGGTAAGGACGGAGATGAGGGCAGCTGCTCTCATAGCAAAGACACAGAGGAAGCCGCTCCACGCGATCGGCTCCGCCACGACGGCAAGCGCTACGTCACGAGGGAGAAGTGAAGAACATAAGATATCGGCGACCTCTCTCCGATCACCTCCTCAACAAGTATGTGAGTCGGTATGACCAACGCCGACGATACAACGACGATGATGAAAAGGATCGTCCGGCTAGGGACGACAGGAGACGTCGTCGGCATGATCGCGACGAGGAGCGATATGAGCGCCACGCCAAGGAAAAGTCAAGGGAGCAAGACGACGAGGATAGGCACTGGGACTGCCCCTTCTTCAGACACTGCTGGGATTCAGGAATGAGCCGATTGCCTACAATCGGCAATTGCCCAGAATGTAAATAGAAGAAGAAGGATGCAGCTAACGTGTCTGTGTTCAAGCGTCTAGGGCCTCTCCCGCCTCGAAGCAAACGCGCTGAGTCCCCTCGGATGGAAGATCTTGAGGATTTGGAAGACGAGGGAGAAGAAGAAGAAGACAGGTACCGCCGGCCAAGGTGGTGCCCTGATGGACTCAGCCGTTCCCAAAAGCGTAGGGTTCAGCGATTGCGCGGCTTGGAGGAAGCCGAAAGGTTATACCTGCACACGCTAAGGAAGGCGCGACCTGATCTGGCCGCAAAGATCCAGCGAACCCTGGATGAAGAGGGTCGACCACGAAAAATGGAGTGGCGCCCCAAGCAAAGGAAAGCCGATGATGAGACATCGGCTGGCACAAACATGGTGCTCGTCCTTCCAACGGAGTTTGGTGCTCCAGGATTACACGAGGCACCCAATTTCGACGTCTGCGAGCACATCAACGTGACACAGGATGGGGCTAGGTTGGTCTTATCCACGGGCCCGACCGTGTAGCGAACGCAACATCGATGAACGAACGTGGCGATGCCGATCCAGGAGATCGGCCCCAAGGATCTATGGAGGAACGTTACAAAACCTTCATCGAGCAAGCAACATGGAGGCCGATTCCAGCAATCGGCCAAAATTGTCCTCACTATACATTCTGCCTGGGTTCAACATTTGATCCAACAGGGAATACCTGAAGAGCCGATACCCTCAATTACTTGAAAGAATCGGCTCGGGGGCACCTAGGTGGATAAAACACGAGGATAAGAAGTGGAAGTGTCTTTCAAATACCCGGCAGCCCAAGATATTCTTTGATGATGGGTATTGAAGTATGGGGGCCGATACATAAATCGGCCGTAAAAAATTCAAAAAAAATTTAAGCACAGCCGATGCGCAGACATCGACTTAAGGATAGAAAGCCGATGCATGGCCATCGACTCAAGAGGTATAACTGTTATAAGCAGAGGGTCAATGGAGCAGGAAGTGGGTCACGAAGAGAGACTCTAATGGAAGAACTCCTCAATGGAGTAGTTTGGTGGCTCAGATCCTCTCTTCAAGAACCCCCAAATTCTTTTTGCGAGTATTCGAGTCCGCAGTATCAGCTGGGGCAAGTTTGAGGGATCATGACCCTGACCAATGCCAAGAGCGGCATGGACGTGCAGATCAGGTTAAGGATGGGTTGCATTAAATCCGCCAAAGGAAAGGAGCCGATCTGACCAGCAGGGCGCGAGAAGTGGACTGAAGAAACTCGGGGGGCAGCTCGCCCTGAAGATTCTCTGCTCTGAGGAGCCGATTTTGTTGAAATCGGCTGGCTCTGCATTATGACTTGGAGGCCAATGGTGGACAGAACAGAGCAAGGGGATGGAGTGGCGAACCTTTCGGCACAGATAAATAAAGTGGGTGTAGTGGAGGTTTAATGCCATGACGGTTCTCGAGGACGTTATGCCGAAATTATCAATTCGTGCAGAGAAGCCCAGGAGGCGAGGCGAAATGATGGAAGATTCTGCGGCAGTTCTGCTCTGCCACGACATGACCCGACGGAAGAAAAGCGTAATGATTTTGGAAATGTCATTTCCAAGGGCATGTGTTATCACCAGAATTTGACCGAGTCAGAGGTGGGCCGCGATCAAGATGGGCTTGAAGATTATATACATAGAAGAAATACATGAATCGGCCTTGTGTATCAAGTTTGGGCTAATTGCCCGTGTATCTGTACCCTAGTAGGATACGTGTCGGTTAGGAGTTAGAGTTTTACCCGTGCACGATTAGGTGCACGCCTGAATTAGAAAGTCCCCTGGACTATAAATATGTATCTAGGGTTTATGAAATAAACAACAACCAACGTTCACCACAAATCAATCTCGGCGCATCGCCAACTCCTTCGTCTCGAGGGTTTCTCCTGGTAAGCACCATGCTGCCTAGATCGCATCTTGCGATCTAGGCAGCACAAGCTTATTACGTTGTTCATGCGTTGCTCGTGCTGAAGCCTTTTTGATGGCGAGCAACGTAGTTATCTTAGATGTGTTAGGGTTAGCATTGTTCTTCGTATCATATCGCTGTCGTAGTGCAACCCTTGTACATCTAGCCGCCCTTACACCTATCTTAGGTGTAGGGGCGGCACCCGCTTGATCTTTGTTTAGTTGATCCGATCCGTTACGGTTGCTCCTTGTTCTTCAAGGATTAGTTTAATATCCGCAATAGTTAGGCCTTACAAAGGGTTGGAGGATCCAGCGGCGTGTAGGGTGTAGTTTGCTAGCCCTAGACAGGATGCTCCGGGGATCAACCTCGTGTTGGTTTTTAGGCCCTGTCTAGGATCGGCTTACGATCACCGTACGCGAGCGCGAGGCCCAATCGTGAGTAGGATGATCGGATTATGCGGTGAAAACCGTAAATCGTCGTAGATCGCTTTAGCTTTATCTTGATCAAGCAGGACCACCATATATTCGTACACCTCGTACGAATCATGGGTGGATCGGCTCTTTGAGCCGATTCACAGGATAACCTGAGAGCCGATCAAGGCTCGTATTTAATGTTTACGTGTATGCCATGCAGGAAACTAAGCGAGGCATCATCCAACACCTTCCCCGACCAGGTATAGGTCAGGTGGCACGCCCTTGCGATAGCATCGGACGTGTGACCAGAAGGCTTTGCGGGCCGTCGCTCTGAGGGACCGGGGCCAGCCGCAGCCCTGAGTTGTTCCCGGCTCTACGGTGTTGCCCGTCGCTGCCCGCCGGTGGGTTTCTGACCGCAACAACTTCCCATACCGCATTCGCTAGGGCGCGGATGGGCGAAGCCTCGCCGGCGCGGCGGTGGGGACTCCTTCCGCGCCCTCGCCCGAAGGACCCAGAGTCCTAGACCGGGACGTCACCCTAGGGCTAGGGCGCGGCGCGGACGCTGACGTCATGGCATCGATGTTTTGCGGCGGGTGCAGCGGGAGGCGTGGTGGTCTTCTCCATGAAGATCGACGGTGGACGGAGTGGAGGGGTCCTCCTCTCCTGCGGATCGGCCCCTCGAGCTGCATATGTTTGCGAGGTGGGCGGCCGTTGAGAGCCGGGCTCCGACTGACGAGGGATTACCTCGCCAATGCCTACGTATTGTAGACTTGGGTTTCGGGAGAGAGCGACGATGGAGATTCCGGGAGCGAGATTAGGCACACGACGTACCCAGCTTCGGGTCCCCTCGGTGGAGGATCCCTACGTGCTGCTAGCAATCCAGTATAATATCATATGTATGTTTACAGGGTGCCGCCGTAGGCGGAGCTATGTTGTCTATTTGCTATCTATCTGTTGGCCTCTTTATTTCGGGTGCCCTGGCTAGCTTTATATATGCAACCAGCTTAGGGTTTTACAAGAGTCCTAGTCGACTACTTCTTCGGGTTGCCTTGTTAGGCCTTCTCCATATTTGGTCTTCTCCATATTGGGCCGAGCCAGGTATACTAATAATGGGTACCCGAAGGGTATGCCCATGTCACCGACCACGTCGGAGCCAACGATGGCAGAGTCCTCGGGCGTCGTTACCTTGTTCAAGGTGTTGTGGTTGCGTATCTCCAGCCTCCTTCCAGATGTACGGGGGAAACCCTAGATCTAGGCCTCCCGGCTCGGATGATGGTGGCACTCTCGGTGTCGCTCACCCTCTGGGAGGCATCGTTTTGGAACACATGATGCATGGAGGGGTCTGGTGGTGGAGCGGTGTTTCATCTACCGCGTCATCAGCGGCGTGGCGCAACGGGGTCTCGACGGCAGGTGTGTGAAGATGGATGTCCGCAGGACGGTGGCGTTCTCTAGCCTTTTGGTAGCATCGACGTCATGTCTGGCAAGGTCAATGCCTTGATCCATCCTGAAGATGGGTCGGCTAAAGATGGTGGCGGTGACTTATTGAGTGTGTGCAATGGTGTGCGTTCTGGGTTTGTTGGAGTGGTTTGTGTTCCTGACTCGCTCTTGGGCGTTTTGCTGAGGCCTTCAATTTTTCGATAATATGTGTTGGTGTGAGATCCGGACATAATGTCCTGACATGGTCATCCCCTTCATCAAGCTTGTTGGTGTTGCTACATTCGCTAGAGGTGGCTTCAGTTTAATCTATGTATTTTCCTTGTAAGGCTCCTGTCAATAATCTTAATAAAAGAAAGTTATGTGTATTATTTTAATGCAAGGCTGGAGGTATAATGTCCATTTCGGGAAAAAGAAACAGACTGCTCTAAAGACAACCCATTATAAAAGATGCATGTGGTGTCATCTGCAACTGACATGGCAGAGCAAAACCCGATGTCGTAATCTTTCAGTGGTTGTCACTATCTGGATTGCAGCAACTACAATGCTACTATCCGAGACGAGCACGATCGTTCGTTGAGTTTAAAAATGTGAGTTCAGTTTAATATTGCACGGCAGTTCTGAACTTAACTGTCGATCGATCTCCTTCGGCTCTTTAGAGTTTTCTATGTTCTGTCAAAGTTGTTCACTTTCTTTAATTCACTCTAGTCAAAAAAATCACTCGTTCCTATCGTTCCATAGGAAGGTACTACGAGCTAATTGTTGGACCTAATCTCCCTTTCGGCAATTACTTGCCAAGATGCTGAACCATAAATACCAAAACAGACGAGTTACTAGATCTCATGCCCCAAACGAGCCACAGATCAGCTCAACTCTGAAACACACCGAGCACCTACAGACAAGTATTCCCAATTGCGTGAAGCAGATTGTCATCATGGTTGCCTTTGCCTCGGCTAAGTTCAGGCGCGTGTTCGCGGCGTTCGACCAGGACGGTGATGGCAAGATCTCCGAGGCTGAGCTTTGCCTCTTCATGAAGGCGGCACTTGGCGGCGACGTTTCTGCCAAGGAGATGCAAGCTCTGATGGCGACCGCGGACACCGACGGCGACGGGTTTCTGGACGCAGAGGAGTTCGTGAGGTTGGTGGAAGAGACGGCCGCCGGTACTCAAGACGAAGAGGGAGACAGGTGCAGGGAGGCGTTCGGGATGTACGTGATGGAAGGGAGAGGCTGCATCGCGCCACTGAGCCTGAAGCTGATGATGAGCAGGCTGGGCTTGCACCTGGACGTCGACGAGTGCCAGGCCATGATCCGCAGGTTCGACCTCAACGGAGACGGGGTGCTCACCTTCGACGAGTTCAAGACCATGATGATGATATGATTGTGTTTTTAGGCCAGCCGATGCCATTCTTCTGGCTAAAGCGTCTCCTATCTGTATGCATGCTTGTTCACGGTCTCTCTCACGCAAATAAAACTGAAAATTCGTCTGATCCATATTGTATAAATTCTATCATTTGCAATGTTAGAAATGTTAAATCATCAGGAATGAAGTATGAATTACTTCACCGGACAAAATAAAGAAATCTCTTGCAAACCTAGACAGGTAAAAAATATGAATGGACGATAGTGCAGATAAAGAAGGTGCATCTTCATTTCCAGTGCTCCACTATAATATCAGTGGATACCTGGGACAATTTACAGATGCCAAATAACCAACAAAGAACATAAACAAATTATAAAGCACAAAGAGGAGTTGCACCTCCAGTTCCAGTACTTCACTATAATATCAGTGAATACCTGGACATATAAATCTACAGAATCTTTTAAGGGTGACTAGAAGAACAATATCTTTCCAGGAGCCTATAAATAGCACTTACCCATTATTCCAGCATATCTGGCCCTAATTAAAACAGATCAGACCAGACTTCACCTGACACTAGGCAGCTTCCACACTCGTAAAAAGAACAGACAGGAAGGCCCAGTTCTCGAACCTGTACAACAGCGCTACAGCTCACTACGTCTTCTTCACTGGGGCACATAAATGTTAAAAACTAGATTGCCCCGACGAGCTGACCAGTTCACCACTGCAGAGTTACAACTTTATAAGTACATGTCTCCATAGTCTATTATGATCATCAGGTGGGTGCTATATTAAATGACCCACAGAAAAAGGGATCTTTTTTTTGTTGGTCTATATGAGATTAATCTGAAACCTACACTTAAGTCACAATCTGGATAAGGCTAATTTTCTGAGCCCATGGAACTTCTCCAAGCTCACACCTTATGAAGGGGGGCGCCCATGACTTCAGATATAAGAATCACCATCTGAAGACAATTGTGTCGAGGTCTTTAGCTATATCAACCAGGAACTGATTCAGAAGTGATGTGTCCACTAGCACCAGGGGGATTAAAACTGCTGGCTGGCGTGGTTCTCTGAGCAAAATCGAGCAGCATCTGGCGTTGCTGTTCGTTTGTATGAGGAAGGCTTGCGCGTAGTAGTTCAACTGGCATTTCCCTGCTAGTTGCTCGGGAGGCTTCGGATCCAATGACAGAGCCCGATGCCTGCATGACAAACATCTGCAGAATACTTTCATACTTACTGAGACAGTATTTTGTAAGAAGCCCAAAGAAAGCGTCGAATGATGCCTGCCAGAGAGCTCTGTTTGACGGGGTATAGCTGGATACAGTATTCTGATCAGTCAGTAATTCAGTTGCTCGATCCAGTACTGATTTAATAATAAGAGAAGCCCCATCGCCAGCAGAGCTACCAAGAGGACGGAGAGGTGGCTGTTCAGATGAACAGACTACCGCAGCAAGGCAAGCACTAAGAGCGCCGAGCTCCATATGGTGAACACAAGATGAAACAGTCTTTGCCAGAGCAACTGTTGTCTCTGCTGCACTCGAATCTGATGGTAAACCCCCAAACAAGAACCTCAGATGTCGGAAAATAGCCATGCATACAATCCTCGTCAACTCACTTCCAGGGACAACAAGTCGGAGGTAACGAGCCAGAAGCTTACGTCCTTTGGGAAGAGAAACAATGCGAAGGAAGACAATATCATCCTTCAGGGCTAAACCAGATGATTGAGCAGACTTGCTAGGCCCAAGAGGGTCGACCATCTGAAGTGATGCAGCTAGACCTTCAAGGAGGACTTGTCGCCTTCGCCTCAGTTGGAAACTGTTCTCCTGTGCCTGGCTAGACTGCAGGAGCCTGTCAATATCTTCCACCTCAAGAAGAAGACCAATGGCATCTTCAACAGTGACCCTGGCTGCCAGCATTGGTTCTTTCTCCAGAGACCTCACAGAAGACTTCTGATCATGAGAACCCTCACCTGATGAAGGAAGGTCAACTTCAAGAAGAGACCGAGGCCTGCGTATGGAAGAGAAAGAAACTCTCCCAAGAGCATCAACCTGAAGATATGCATGCTGATCACCACTTGACCGGGACTTGGAAGGCAAATCTTTCATTGATGTTGGGGCGAAATTGGTCTTTTGCTTAGTACTAGTACCCTTTTTCGCAATGCAAGCTTGGTGGTAATAATCAACAACATAAGGATCACTGCTGTGACTTGCTGAGTGCTGCATTCTTAGGATAGACTCGATCTCTTCAGATGACATGTACTTGGATCTGAACTTTAGTCCACCACTCTCACCATTCTGACTACCAGTAGTATCAGACGGTGGTTGAGAAAAACGCAAACTGTGTTTTCCCCTTCCTGATCGTGATCTCTTGTCTCTTGATGAAGGAAGACTTGTAGCAGATTCAAACCTACCTGTCATCTCTGGGGGATGATGGTGGTAGAACAGATGGGGTGGTATATTCAGGTAATTCTGATGTGATGGTTGGAGCTGCGCCAATCTCTGCTGTTGCTGAGAGAATAGCAGTGATGACATTGGGTTATTCGGAAGTGATATTTGTTTCTGTAATAAGTTTGGCAGTAGATTAAGATGCTCCCCACTGAACAGGTTGGCCTGGTTGGACCAGTCATTTTGCATTGGATTGCTTACATGCAGATTAGGACCACCAAAAGGCATGCTTCCTCCATATGGTAGTCCATGAGGTAATCCAACCATATTATACGGAGAACCTGGCAGCTGCATGCTCGGAGAACCCATCTGTACTCCCGCTCCAAATGATGGAATGCTCCCATGACGTGTAAGACCTTGAGCAGGATACGGTGATCTGCCACCTGGAGGTGGAAACGAGGTAAATGGAGGAGACTTTGGTGCTGTGATAGGTTCACTTAAACGGTGCTGCAGTGGCTGCTGAGGATAGGAGGTTGTTCGGCTTAATGGTTTAGAGTCCCCTGGCTGCACCATAGAATGTGACTGCGACCACCATCTTTTACCATCCTGGAATTCCTCATTTTCTAATATATCCTGATAATTCGGAAATTCTGCATCCTCAGCCCAATCAACAGTTAAAGAACCTGAAGAAAAACCATTGCACAGCTCAGCAACATATAGAATCTTAGGGCATGAATTGATGTTTAGTCGTTTACTATACAGAAAAGTTTGCATAAGACGCTGTCAACAAAAGTTTATGTAAGACAGTCTTTTAATCCCAGCAGTATAATAAATAGGAAACTAAATTTAAGTCCACGGGGGATTGAAGTTTTGCATGCTATTCAACCAACAAATACAGACACCTAACCGCTCTTCATGAAAACATTGATTGCATTAAACTTTGAGAATATGTGGAATGATGCAGAATATAATCATATTGTAATGGAGCATATGCTGAGCATTCAGGTTTAAACAAAGACACATGCAAAACTATAATATATTCATTCGCATGTATAGCAGGACAAAATTCTACCGATAATGTACATGCTGAACACTTAGAGGCAAAATGGTTGAGAAATAAAACCAATTATGATGCAACAGAGATAAAACATGCTGTGAAGACTGGCTTGATGATTCTTATCGTAATATCGTGCTTTTGAGATTCATATAATATTATATTTCTACATGTGCATCACTGTACTAACTATGACAGACATATTAATATTTAGCTTACACTGATTCATATATATGCACGCTAGACACTGAAATGAATTGATTATTAAGTGATACTCGAGTCTATAACTCATTGACCCTGTTTAGACACGGCAGCACTGTAGAATTGACTTCATTAAGATCTGAAATTGGTATTGAGCTAACACAAAGATGATAAGAAATATGCGAATCAAGCACAAATTTAAGGTGGATCTTGGGGTGGTATAGCCACCTGGGGTAGCCACATATTTCTCCATCACAAAACTCCATACTAAGAAATTTCGCTGTACTAACCATGACAAACCAATTAATATTTAGCTTGCATTAATTCATTTATATGCATGTTAGACATTGAAATGAATTGACTATTAAGTGATACTCGAGTCTAGAACTCATTGACCCTGTTTAGACAGGGAAGTACTGTAGAATCGAGTTCGTTAAGATGTGAACTCGGTATTGAGCTAACACGAAGATGATAAGAAATATGTGAATCTCAAAGCACAAATTTGAAGATGATAAGAAATATGTGAATCTCAAGGCACAAATTTAAGGTGGATATTGGTGGGGGGGGGGGGGGGGGGGGTATAGCCACCTGGGGTAGCCACATATTTCCCCATCACAAAATAAGCTCTATACTAAGAAATTTCAGTGTTAAATTTTTAAAGAGCAGCAATATCACTTACTTCCTCTTGAGATGGATCGTCTGTCACCAATAACACCAGGATTCCGTGTTCCACTAACTGTTCGGTTCAACTGGCATAAATATGTAAATTTCTCAGTGCCGAGTAATAGAAAAGGTAAACCAGCAAAAAAAACCAGGGGTAAGGGGCAGAGCTAATACAGAAATATGTATCAAGTAGACAAGTACAATTAATATATCCAACAAAGACTACGGTGAAGACGCAATTACCAAAAACCTAGGTTGCATAGCTACAGACTAAAATCT
This sequence comes from Lolium rigidum, assembly GCF_022539505.1. Lineage (NCBI taxonomy): Eukaryota > Viridiplantae > Streptophyta > Magnoliopsida > Poales > Poaceae > Lolium > Lolium rigidum. The sequence goes on from NC_061513.1 coordinate 97,337,857, forward strand.
TAGTCAATACACCACAAACTTGAATACAACATTATACTTAGAATACAGAACAGCCTGATAGGCTACTTCAAAACGAGTCCAAACCCCAGGAACTGGGTGTCTGCAGCATCTCCTATGCCTAATTTTGATGGGCCAAAACGTAGCAAAATATATAAATGCGATCAGAACAGAAATCAGAGTCTAATTACTCGTGCGTCAGCCTAATAAAAATGTATGCCATGGAGTTAAAAGATAGCAAAATTTCAACAAATAAATATGCATGCATGTGCCTGTTTGTTGTTCAGAAAGCCATTTCGACATTAATATTTCAGCTCAGTTTAATAATCTATCTATGTCCATCATGGTCAGATATTGCAGTTAATCTAGATTATAAGAAAAGGATGGATCATTACAGAAAAAGAGTAACCACTTAGCTAGATATGATAAAGCATAATGGGGTTCAGAAAGCTGCTAGTACTTAGAGAAGAATCTGCTGAATAATGTGTATTCCCAAATCATATGTGATAAGGTCGAAAAATTCATACCCAACTCCTACAATTTTTATCAAGCAGAAACACTGGAGCAATAAGTTGAGTAACAAACCTTAGCGAAAGTGCTCGCGAGATCATCGACGTCCGACAAGTTGCTTAAATTATCAATCTGAGGAAACAGCGGTTTCAATCAGAATAACAGAAAACAGTAGAGAATTAAAAAATAATCTAGATATCACAAGAAATGGTAAAAAAACAGGAAGCATTTCGAATGCACAGAAAGTGAGGTTAGCTAAAAGCATGGACATGCCTATGATTCATCATACAAACTAGGTTACTGAAAGATATTGTTCAAAGATAGACGAGTAATTCCTCTATACTTGCACGCACATTCTGCTTATCATAATTAACTTGATGTATCTGTTTATACAAAGCACTCTATCAGTCTATCTAATTATGACCACACACTACACGTCAGCCATCCAAGCAGTAGTACATTCTGTGGAATCACTAGAAGTAGCACAATCTTAAACTCGCCAAGTCCAGAACTACATGACATGAATCTTAGTGGACAAACTTAATCCAGACGAGTTTCAAACTAAATCTTAACACTGCAAGATCAACAAACAAGGCAATGGAAATGCAAAAGCAGTTTATAGGTTCGGAACGACACAGCTACCAAGGGTGGGGACAGTCAACTATCAATTTGCAGCATACTAGGTCTAACGGTTATTTTCACACACTTGCATTGGACAAATGATCTCAGCCCCAAAGTTCCAGAAATAATTTTGTTTGAGACAGACCCAGAGAACAAATAACTTCGGGGCGGGACAACAAAAGATGTACTATGCACCAAAAATCCTAAAATAGATATAGGCTGCTCATAATCAACTATCAGTGTTGTAGGGATGTTTAAGCCAGTTTTCGTAATAGCATGGGTGCAAGAAGATTCTTCTTCCATCTGTGACATGAAAGTCCAACCTAATATTGGAGTTTTTGTGCTTTGAAAAATAGCTAAATTCGCTCATTAAACGCGTAAGGTAGCTCAAAATTTTCCACTATACACTCAAGTACTTGGGATAACACTACTGATCTGAACCTCAGTTCCACCACATATTACCCTACAGGCCCACACGAATCTATTCTCGATTCGTCCAGCACCAATGTCCCACTACTAGCATCCATCCAACTTGCAGAGCAGAGACCACATGCCATCGAGCAAGATCAAGCATAGATGAGAACCAAACACACAAACAAGGCCGACAGTTCGTAACAAATACGGCTACTGTGCAGCAGATGCGAAGAATTCTCACCTCTTCTCCAACCGAGGAGAGACGGTACAGCCCCTCTTCCGCCCCGCTGAATCCACCGCCATTGCCATGGCCACCGTCAACCTCCAAGCATCCGAGCTCGAGCCCCTCGCGCGGCTCCTTCCCGAAGAAGGCGTACTGCCCCGCGTCAAAACTATCTGCAGCAGCAAAGATCAGACCAAATCAGCGGGTGTATTCAGATTATACAGGCGGGAAACCAAGAACAGCAGAGGCAAGAAACAGCACGCGAAACCAATCAAGCTAACACGCTGCAAAGTCTCCTCTGGCTTCCCCGAGCACGCGGGTGGCAAATTCGAGCAATTCACCACCGGCAGCCGAGGATTCGCAGCTAAAAATAGCGCCGACCTCCCTCCTTTGGGCGCCAAATCTAGCAGCAGAGCAGCAACAGCCGAAACAGAACACCAACCAAAACCCGGCGAGCAGATCGAGCACGCCAAGCAAATTCTGCCCGGGATGAAGCCTCACCTGCGGCGGAGGAGGAGGAAGCGCCGCCGCCGCCGCCGCCGCCGCTGTCCGCCTCGACGCCCAGCATCTCCGCGTAAGGAACCTAGCAGCAGCGACAGCAGGAGCAAGTGGCGGCGCGCATCTAGGACGAGAAGCTTGGCGCGATTCCTCCCGGCTTCGGATCTGGGAGCGAGCTTGCGGGGATGGGCAGCAGGGAGAAAGATAGCTCGGCGGCCTCGGCTCAGTGCTGCGTACTTCTCCTCCCCCTTCCCTTCTATCCCTCTCTCTCTTTCTCTCTCCTGCCTAGAATAATAAAACCGGAATATACATATATATATATACATATATATGTATATATTGGGATAGAGAACCCGATTTATTTTTTCGAAAGGAAAGCTAATTTATTGCCGCAAGGAAAACACAGTAGCGAATCAGGTGTACAAGAAAATGTCTTTTCTCCCTCGCTTTGGGATTAGGGTTTCACACTTTTCCTTCCCTTGCAAGACAGTGCAACCAGCATCTCATCACAAGCAAAAAAAAAAGTGCAAGAGAGATTAGCAGCTGGTAGATGAGATGCTACTCCTAGAGAGGATTAGATAAGATGGACGGGGAGACTTTTGGCTTGGCTTGATCGTTACTCTATCTATAATTAACTTTTGTAATGCGTTATCGTACAGCTACTCTTCTTCCCTTCTCTGTCTCGCTCTTCTGCGGTGTCCCTTTTTAGATGGGACTTTTAAAATGGTGTTATCATGATTTGATTTGGCGTGTCACTGCTAAGCTGGGTCCTAGTGAGAGCTTGGTTTCTCTCTCCTCTATGATTACCTGCCCCTCCTCGCTAATAGTGGTTTTGGGTGTGGATTTAGCACTCGGTTTAGTGGTGTGATGGAAGGTGGAGGTAGGCTTCTCTTTTACTGTATTCGTTGGGAGGGAGGGAGGGGATCCAATGTTGATAACGACTTGTTTATCCCCAAATGGTAACTGGACAACTACTAGGCTCGACGAGTAGTTATGAAACCTTGTATAGTACCATGCGTAGATTACATGTACTCCTACATCTACTGCCTAAACAAGTGCGATTGATTCTGAGAATGACCTTTCTGAATCTTCAACCACGATTTGCAGTGAGCTACTACCTCTCAGAGTAGTAAAGCATCATTTTCCAATGTGGAGCCATAATGCTGCGGCATGGCGCGACCGTGCAAGTTGGGGCTTCGATCGCCGGTACAGTTGCAAGCTTGACACCGATTTGCTCGCCCCCGGTCTGGTTCCCCCAACGTGTGCAGCTTGACCATGCGGTCCTTCTCCTATACTCCGTACATTTTTTTTCGAAAGAGGGGCCATACAATATTTATTTATACTTTAATTAACAGAATCCATCAAGATTATACATCATAAAATCCGAAGCCACCATACGACACTTAGAAACCCAACAATGTGTAAAGTAACATGTCGGTAGGGCCTATGCCCTAAAAATAGGAACAAATGCCCCACCAACTAAAACCCGAGGCATCTCAGAGTCGCCCTATGATAAAAACAGGAGCTCACAACCGATTTAGCAGACCCTTGGGGAGCAATTTTGCCCTCGCTTCAAAAGTCGTCACCAAGTCCATCTTCAGGGCAGAGATCCACGTAACCATTGTCAGTCCTCTCGTCGATGCCACCATGAAAAGATCTGTCGCACGTAGCACCTGCCGAACAAGCATGACTCAGCGTCACCTGCCAGCCAGACATGACTTGGCATCTCCTCTATCATCCACTGTCCACCAGCGCCGCTCCAGAAACGATGCTCCTAGGAGAGAAAACGACACCGCGATGCCGCCATCATCCGGACGATGACCAGACTAAGGTTTCCCCTGGAGTAGCATGAGTAGGTCGAAATTGTTTCTTAGCGATACATCCATCAAGGTAACGATGCAAAACACCACCATCGTCCACCGACTCGGTTTTCACCGGTAACTATGTCTTCCCAACTCGCAACCGGGGCTAGAGATGACGGATCTCGCGATTCGACAACCCAACCTCGGGCCGACCACCTCCGGCGGAGGAGATGGACACCACCACCAAGTCAGGAGCAACTGCTCCAGGGATCCTCATGACGAGGGAGAAGCCCAAGAGAGCCACCACCGACGGAGCAGCCATCAGAGCATCAGCACGAAAGGAAACCCGCCTAGACCAATTCACCCCCAGATCCGGTCAAACTCCACGCCGACACCCAACAGTGACGCTGCTTACAGATCGCCTCCTGGCCGCCACCCCCCTCCAGCATCGTCGCAGTTGGAAGCCCAGACGAACGCCGCCGCGCCCCCAATCAACAACCGAGGAAGGTCGTCACCGCCACGCCACCAAAGCTTTCCCTGCAGCGCCTCGGGCGGCAGCTATGGGGGCGGAGAACACACAGGGGAGGGCAAGAGGGACCTCTGGCGGCCACCTTGGCGCGGAGCGGCGCCGTCGCACTAGGGTGTAGAGAGGTTAGGGTCGGGGGGGGGGGGGGCTCCCATGCATATATATGCACGACCAAACGACCAACCGTACAAACAGACTATCAGTCCAGGGCCGCGACCATTTTCTTTCTTTTTTTCCCTTTATGTTTAAAGATTTTCTTGTACCAAATAATTGAGCATTCATGTTTTGTTTCCATTGGTCGCCTCCCTGCCGGGACCCTGGAACATGGTCTAGAAGAACAAGACGTGGGATTAAAGAAAAATGGCCGGTACCAAACATGATCCTACAAAAGGAGCACGCCATTAACAAAAAATTCTTTTGAAAGAAAGTAGGTTGGGACATGTGGATAGAAGTATTCGCGCGACGCTTTCTTTTTGCGGGTGGTGCTCTGAATTCTGATGCGGTAGGGGTCCTTTTCCGCTTCACATTTCCGGCTGGCATGAGAGCGAGAATTATTGGGCGGTGGAATATTCTCCGCCACGGAAATGCTCGGAGGAATATGTTCCAGGGAGCCGGGCTAGCTAATCATCGAAAGCTACAAATTGTGCTGTGCTGGGCGCACCTGAGCTCCATCTGAGAGGGCAGCCGGGAACAGGCAGTTGCTGTAGACTGTTGAGTGTGGGGGTGGTTCAGGGTCGGCCGAATCTGGAGATGGCAGCGATGCCAAATGTTGCACATGAGTCGTACTCTCTTCGTCTTAGGCTGGTGCCAACGCGGGCGCCAGTGAGGGCGATACCGCCCGGGGCGGGGCGGGAGAGGGGCTGGAGGCGGGCGGGACGAGAGGGAGGGGCGCCGGCGGGGGCGCCGGCGCGCGCGCCCGCTCCCGCCGGCCGGCGCCCGCGTTGGCGGCGAGAGCGAGGCGGGAGGGAGGCGGGAGCGGGGCGGCAGCGATGGCGGGGTGGGCGAGAGGCGGGCGGGAGGTAGAAGACAAAGGGATTTTTGCGGAAAACCCCTGGACTTAGGAAAAATTGGTAGGATTTGGCATTTTAGGGTGTTTTGAGCCAAATTTTGAGGGGCTTTTTGCACAACAATTTAAATAGAGCTGGCACTATTTTATGATGTAATCGGTAACATTTTAAGTTGAATAAAATAATTTCTTCCATTATTTTGAATGTCTAAACAAAATCGAGTGAAATAACTTAATGTGGAAAAGAAATGGTGATGTGGAGGAGAGAGAAGTGAGAGTGGGGACTATAGCCCATGCATTGGCAAGGTGGGGTGAGAGTGGAGTGAGAGTGGGGTGAGAGTGGGGTGAGAGTGAGAGAAAAGCTGACGTGGCGGGGCGGGAGCGGGGCGGTGCATTGGCACCAGCCTTAGAAAGGTTGTCTTACATTTGTTAAAAAATTGAATGTATCAAGGTACATCTAGATATATCTGAATTTTGATAAATATCAGATAACCTTCGTGTGATGGAAGGAGTAGAAATTGCACGGTTTCTGCCAAATGTGCCAACAAATGATATGGATTTACCAAACTCTTTTCCTCCCCTCCTCTCTATCAATATAGCACCTCTAGAGTCGCATCCACTCTGTTGGCTCCCCCTCTCCCCCTGCTCCGGTGGGCTCGCCGGCCAGAGTGACTAGGAGAGGGGAGTACTAGTCGTAGGTCTAGGGTTTGGCCTTTTTGCCAGTTTCGCGATATGGTGTATAGGTTGTCATGAGCAAAGCTCGTGAGCACCTTCATGCATGCGGTGTAGGCGGGGAGGCGGCTTGCAAAGCTCCGGTTTGCCGAGATGGCAAGCAACAACTCCTCTTTTGCCTCTACAACAAAGCTCTAACGCCAAGCTCGGATTTGTCAGTATCGAGGCCCCCTCTGCTCTCTTCATGCGCTCGTGGTGATAGGGTGGAGGAAGCAATGGGTTCCGGCATGGTGGTCGAGTACAAGCTGCAGCGTGCACTCTTGAATCTACGAAGTCAATCGGAGGTCATCAACACCAGCAGCTTTGCGCCGGAGCTATCCATGGCGACTAGAGTCACTCCCCGCTTGTATGCATCGATCTTCCGCGACGTTTCTTCATCGACTTCAGCGTATGATATACGACCGCTATCACCCCAAGTAGTTTGTTCCCTGGCGGCAACATGGGCACCTAGGCCTAGAGGTCGCCCAAATGGGGTGGAGAGGACCCAAGAAATCTAATCATGTTTTCTATGTTTTTCCACGGGCTACAAAAATTGTAGCATTATCATCCTTTCCCCTATCTCTTAGGGGCATTGTTGTAACTTTCTACCCACCGCTTTGTTAAGGGAGCTTCCAGAGCCCTCGCCGGCCCGTTCAAAAAAGATATGTATTTACGGAAAAATAACCAACATATTGACTTCATGCACACCGGTGAAGGACGGAAATAATTTGAGGTAAGACGAATTGTAAAAATAAAAATCTAAATAGTCTTGAAACATTAATTATATACACATATTATTGTAACACAATCACTTAGTACAATATAAAAATGAATATATATTTGGTTATGACTAGAACATAAAAACATACCAATAATGTCACCTCAATGGTACAACTTGACCCTTTTATGAAAATCTTACATAATTATATGATTAAGACTTTTGAATATCCTCACTTAATACACCGGAAAATCCTTTTCAATTGTTGTCATTGCCACATTTAAAAGCAACACCAACTCAAAGGTGATAATATCGTGGAAAGGTATCTTTTAGATATCTAAATTATCCAATTCTTCACATATGAATCATGAATAGTTTAAGGTTATCTAGTAGTATATAGTAAGATCCATGATAAATATAACTAAGACAAGAAATGTAATTCATATTGAACCTACAAAATGAGTCTATGTTTTTGGTACCTAGTCATATTTTTCGGTTCGAAGTCGGTTTTCGCAGTGTTCACTAAAGTAGCATATAACCTTTCTCGCACGAAGCCCTTTTTCGATACGCGACCACTCAAATTATTCAGAAAAAACGCGCATTTGAATGCATTCACCAAAAATCAGTGGCGGACACATGATAAAAATGGAGGGTGGGCACACCTCTCATTTGTTTTTATGTGCTCCCCAAATCGTGATAAAATTTTGTGAAATAAATAATATACAAGACCTTGCATATGGATGTTGGGATGATGGTTGATGTGGTGTTCCATCCTCGGGGTCAGTCTCACTCTCGGTATTGGATTGGATCGAAGATGCGGAATAACGACACGCTAACAAAAGCATCTACATATGGACGGTGAAGTGAAATATGTCGGAGTGCAGGGTAGCTCAATTTAGCAGCTTTAGACTAGCCCTAATAGGAGTATCATAAATAGTATCATGCATGTCATGTTGACAAAAATCTGATGTCGCGCATCAATTAATGAGGTGAAAGATGTGAGCTATCATAATATGATACCGTATCATAGCACATAAAACTAGAAAATTTAACGGCATATGATACCGTATCATAGCATATAAAACTAGAAAATTTAACGGCAAACACATCATGTACACAAATTTACATTGAGATTCTACAGAATATTAAATATAATGATACTATGATACTAGTATCTTACTACGTATGATACTAGGCATTGTGGGAAGTATCATACTAGTATCCCATTGTAACTAGTCTTACACCGTGTAAACATTTGTTAAAGGTGTTCATAGAAACTTTGACTCGATGAGTTGGCTTTGTTGACGACACGGGGTCCATAGAGACACACGCTAGCAGGCCAAATTTTATCCCTTTTCAAACGCAAGGACAGCATTCTTTTGCACTAGGACGATCCTCTATTTTGTCTTCTCCATCCATGGGCGGTGGTTCACCAACCAAGCCGTGTAGGCGCGGTCAAAAGCGGGCGCCACGCACGCATGCAGCCCGGCGTTGGGCTTGGGCGGCGACGCCGTGACGTGACGACTGACAACGTCCTTCTTCCTCTTCTGGTTCGATCTAGACATAGTGCACTCGGTGGACGTAGGTGCGCGTGGTTATCCGCGCCGGGAAAAGGCCGAAAGGATGGGCAGAAGCTGACGAGTGTTTCTTCTGGTTTTGGACGAAGCATACACGTCTTGCTTCTGCCGTCTCTTTCCCGTGTTTGGGTAGCTGCCGCGGCTACGTCTGCCACCCGTCCGCGTCGTTTTCGGTGCGTGCTCGCGGGGCAACACGACGGCGTGGGGGTGATCCCACCGAGCTCCAGATTTTGTTTGTTCCCCAGCTGAGTTCAGTGTACGTGGACGTAAACGTAGAAATGGTTGTTGTAGATTCCTTTTATTTCTACTCGGGAGAAGGTGATTTTATTAAATCAGTCGCCTTTCTCTAACAAATGAGTCGCCTGGCGTAGAGTACGACTGTACGAGACTACGAGTTGATGTACAGTACATGAAAGTAGCAGGAGCAGCATTTTTTTTAGTGGGATGGGAGGTGACCTACCTACAGTTATGGGCTCGCTTGGCGGTGGTAGTACGGCATGTGAATGTGATGAGCATGCATGTGGATGCACGTTGTTCAGGCATTGGATGCGGAAATCGACCTCGACGACGTCGCACGTTCTGTACTATGCTCTCGCATTGATCTGGCCGGCCGGCGCGCGTGCTGCTCGTTACGTTCACGGTTCAGACGAGAGCGTGCCTGCCGCGCTGCCCACACCGACCCGCGAGGCCGGTCGGCGGCACGTGCGGCCGGGATGGATAGGCGGATAGCGCCTGCGCCGCGCCGGACGCGTGGCGGTGGACAGACGCGGGCGGGTGGACGGTGGGCTCGTCCGTTTTCGCCGCCACGTTTGCGGCGGTCACTGTGAGGAGGTCCGATCCGTTGCATCTACACATGGTGGTTGATGAGTACTACAGCAGGGTAGGTCCACCGCCCATGCATGCATGAACGTGTTAGTTTACTCGGGAAGGGGATCCTAGGACGAGCAGGTGCAGGTGTGCTACGACCTACGAGTACTAGCTAAGTTGTGTCTTGGGAACAAACCAGAGACACGGAGCGCGCGCGGCCCACCATTTTTTCCCTGGCCATCGCCTATATTTCTCCATACTAACTGTCAACAAAAAATCGAGTAAAAAACGAGGTAAAACAACGTGTTTCCGTATGATCGACCTAGCCGCGCGCGACTGTGAAACAATCCATCTGAAATATAAACTAAAGCACAGTGACGACTCATCATGCTGCCAGTAAATATGCCGTCATGTTCTGAAATATAAACAAAAAAGGAATGAGCATTCGTTGTAGTGCCACGCCGTTATCTTCTACAACCTACATACAAGTCATCACAACAGGACCGCGTGGCCTAATGGATAAGGCGCTCGCCTCCGGAGCGGGAGATTCTGGGTTCGAGTCCCAGCGTGGTCGCTTTTTGTCGCCTCCATCATTTTTGCTACCCCTGGCCTGAGCGGGAATATGCTTTTTATACAACAACTGAAAACATTTGTTTACGGTGCTATCGTTGTCTTGTTCACTTTCCTTATTAATTAACGATGCTCAATCCAGAGATTTACAATGGGAACAACATTTCCACTGCAAGGCTTTAGGATTTTTTTTTCTCCTTCTTACTATAAAACTTGATACTCACACGAGTACAGCTCGTTAGCATCGTTGTCTTGCTCGTCTTGTTAATAATTAACAACGGCGACATATTTTTGCATGGCCATGCTCCATTCCGTGTGTTCAGATATACAACGGGAACGAAGTTTTCATACCCATGGTCCAGGATTATTTTCATCACTGTATTTATAAAACTTGATGCTGACATGACCGCTGGTACAGGCTTTACTGATTACTAGAACCATGGAACAATATATCTGTTATGTTACAAAACTAGGTCATCCTGCTAAACGCCTTCTCTTTTTTAGTTTTGACAGCAGACAGACATGTTTTTTCAGAGCGAAAAGGGTAAGGTTGATAGTATCGGGCTGCATGGTAGCACTTGCATTTATATAGTACCTAGTTCAGAAGGGAAAGGTTACACCCACATTGCGAAAACACCTCTTGGACTTGGGTGCTGTTCCTTTACTGTCCACAATTGTAAAAACAAAACAAAATATTCAGCAGGTGACACCATAAAAATTTGGATCACCTCCAGAGAAAGAAAAGAAAATTCATTCGGACAAACATGCTCTGCGTAACTACCCTGTCTCACGCTAATGTAGGCCAGGGCCAGATGTTAGCAGCTCTAGGACGAAAATTGCAGTTCGTTCCATCCATAGGTGGCTTCTGATCATGCAGAATCTTCAGATGACAGCATACCACGGAACCTGTCTAAGATGTTGCAGGTATTCGATGAAGTTAACCAGGTCGCCTCAACAAAATTTGAAGTAACTCAATGATCTGAAGTCATATGCACCAGTATCATGTTCAGCCTTTACACAGATCTTTCTGGCGATCTTATTATATTCATATTTCTGTTGAAAGAATTATGAACGAAACCCAATTGTTAGTCTTCGGCATATTCTTCTGCTTTTGAATCTCCAAGTCCCTCAAACGAAAGCTTAGATCTTGAATTCCTTCACACAAAGATATCATGGCCTGCAGAAAAGTTGAGCTTCTTCAAGGAGAAGGCAATATCCTGGCCAAGAGACTAGTCTTACTATCCCCCTGTGAGAATCATGAATACACCTGGGATGAACGGCCCAAGATACTGAAGAGCATTCTTTCTTCAATCCATTACACCGTTGGAAGGCCAAGTCAGAGTCCAAGCGGGCATACCAAATGCTTCCATACCTACTGACTCAGCTGAAAAAGGAACAGGCAAAAGATTGATTCTCCTTGCTTAACTGAGCAAACCATTCAGAAATCTGAGTCGCTTGCAGAACACACAGGCCAGATAATGGTCCACTCGGGCTGGCAACTATTTTATCAAATGTCAACGGCAGGAGACTAAGCAGTGCACCGACCGCAGAAAATTGAACCAGTATGCTCTTTGATGTTGTAAAACTAGTTCCCATCAATACTGATAATTTGTTCCTCAGCTCAATAACTGTTTTCATCTCATAACCAACATCATCAATGAAAAACCTACAAAAGAGGAAGTGAGAAATCTTCAAAATTTTACCGGAAACAACTCTAGCAGATAATGTGGATTACCACTAAATCTAGGACGGAACAGAATTTGGAACAATATGCACACAGAACATGCACAAAAGCATATGTTTAGCAATAGAGAAAAAGGAGGGCACAAGAGATTATTTCCAACTTTAAAAGGCCCAAAATAAAATAATACAAGTTTAAATTTAAGCGTGTAACAAGATTATTTCACCACCAAAAGAACTCAATTAAATAGCATATAATCATGGCAGACTACCCGTGACTTCAAAAAAGTTGAGCTAGATTGGATAATGAAGCACAGTTTAAGAACTGGACCAGTACTAAACCGATTCATCAACTCAACAGCTGGACCGGTGATAAAGGAATGGAGTTATTTCCAGTAGCGTAATAGAGAAATAAAGTAGTCAACTAGGCTAACTTACTTCCTTTGAACAACAAACTGGCAAAGTAGATGGTTAGCGCGTTTGTGGACAGTCACCACTTGGGCTCTCAAGACCAGGGTTCGATTCCCTCTGCCAGTATATATTTTTAGGGCTGCCAAGGATCGGGGGCCTCTTTCACCAGTCGGACTGTCCAACAAAACAGACTGTTCAACCGGAACTTTTCCAGTTCACTTCCTTGTCCAGTCCATCTGTCACAACAGAATGGTAGAGGCATCTGTTCCGGTTTATACCAGTCAGTCTGCCGGTCTGGTCTGTTTTTCTCAACTAGATTAAAGCATGTACAATGGTGATATCTTAGTAGTGCCACATAGGATAAAACCTGAGGTGGAGGAACGAGAAAGTTGAAAAAAGGGTTTGACTTCTCTTAATTAAGAGATGATATCTTAGCAACAATCTCTCCCACCACAAATTTAGGGATGTCAGGTTACTAAACATAAGACTAAGAAACAATTCATTGTACAATTATGTGGCGGGAATAAGATGACAGCCTTATCAACCACTGCATATGCCTTTATTACCAAGTCAAGAAAAACTGTATCTGTCGTTTTCAGGTTTTGAAAAATAGGAAAGAAGAATTGAAGGGATCCAATCTAGATATATACTTGTCGCCATATCTTTTTTATAAGGAAGAAATGGCAGATTGAAGAAAAGACCATGTGACGGTGTCTATTTAAGAGAAACTTCCCAAGTATAGAACTGCTACACAAGATTCTTATATTCTCCAGCACATATATTGGAATAATTTCTATAGCTACTCAATTACCTGCTATTCAAAGCGGCTGTAAGATCGTGATAGGAATGCTGTGAAGACTTAAGAGGTTCCATTCCTTACAATCTCCTTGATTATTAGGAACTACAAATTCACACAATCCGAGTACGCGTAATACACATTACGCACGAGATGTCACACAATATGTGCACCTGGGCCAATTCTAATGATGGAAATTGATTGGTTGCCAATCACTAAAAAAATAAGAAACAATTTCATCATCCCTGCTTTCACTTGATGTTTTGGACTTTGTGCATACTTATTTTCTAAAGCACAAGTGACCTCTTCCTACCACATTAATTAGTTTCTCAGAAGCCTTGCATATTTAACCTTTGTGGACAACAGGTAAAAAGATTAAATATATTTTCCTGTAAAGACAGAATGTAATTCCTTATTAATATTTAAAAGCAGAAGTAAATGGAGCAAACCTTCCAAGTTGACTGACAAGTACGAAAAGGGCAGCTGAATACTCCTCACATGGGCACGATTCCAAAATCTTCAGAAGACGAAGAACAACATTTTTGTATGTCCACTCGCAGCTCTAAAAAAAACACACAAGATCAGCTGATAATGAAACTAATGACGTGCATAGCGCACCATAAATATTAAAATTGCTACTAGCATCAATAACAGGAATAGAACCCAGTTAAGCAATGTTTCACAAAATATTCATCATACTAAAACAAACAAGATTTAGTTCTTTCGAAATGATTCTTAATTCTAGTTTCACAAGGGAACTGCAGGCACAGCTGAGCTGATTGAAACTTTAAACTTGGAACATTTGCACTGGTGAAACATATAATCTTAATACCTTAGCTATGAATACATGCCTAAATAGCTCTCGTAATATATGAAATGTGTTGTATTGTGGTCAATAATGTTCACATGTTAGATGATTTGGAAACAAAAACAAATTATCAAGGTAGCCTGAAATCAAGTAAAGATCACAAAGTTGAACATACCATGTAGCTCCCAAACAGCTCAAGCAAAGATATAATCTCAGTATAATAGCACAGGTCCCTCCCGGCAGGATAGTTGATACCCTCAGCAACTTTTGCTTGCTTGTGGATATCGCAAGGTTCACCACAGTCAATCTGCAGTTCACTAGACCCCAAATGAGAACTATGCTTTGTAATAGCTTCATTTGACTTGACATGATTTATCCCTGACAGAGCACATAAATCCAGCTCATCGAGCAGAGAAGAGATAAAAACATCTATGGACACTGTATCCACATCAAACAGGCAATGTGTACAAGACGGGAAAGCTGTTTGTCTATTGGACTGAATATGAGATGACACAAGGCACAAAGAAGTGTCTGAGCTCTCAAGGAGCAGGACAACCAGCCGTATAGTTGTCATGAGAAGATTACAACTCTTCACAAGTAGCAACTTATCGCCACAGACGAAACCAAAGACATGGAGAGCCGACATAGTCCACGAAAGGTTTGCTTTGCCCATCTGAAGAACTCTGTATGAAACCTCTAAAACAATATCCACTCTCTCCACCTTAGCACATACTGAAGCCAACAGGATGCAGGCAGAGATAAACTGGTCTCTAGTCGCAGGCTTGGTGGATAATTGCATACCAATTTCATCATCCAGGTGGCAATGCTTGCTACCATCAGAATTCATAACTCCCATTTTATCACAAACCACAACTTCTTTGTTCATGAGAAAATCCTCAATTAAGGAGACAAGAACATCCAGCTGACTGCTTTTCAGAAAGGCCAATCTTGTTTCCATGTAAGATTTCACTGCAAGAAAAGTAATATCTTGTCATCGTAGAAGCTATTTGTATGATATACATTGACTAGCTCAGTACAGCCATAAATGCATGCTCTAACTAGTGTAGATGAAGAACAAAATAAGTTAATAACAATGTCAATGCTGCACACAACCAAGACATAGAGTAGACTTTTGTACAGAAAAGGAAAACAAAATCAGTGGGCCACAAGAAAAATGCTCACGCCAAACTAAACTTTACAAATAATCTATCAGCACTTCAGAAGAAAACTACTTGCCCTAGCACAACCTAAACATCATATAAATAATCTAAAATGATGCCATACATAAATTCTGATTCACGTGTGAAATGGTAATATGTTATTGATATAACATTGTAGTTATATGAAAGAGACAAATAGCAACAATGTCTAGAAGGCAATAACAGTCAGCTTTGAAATTTGTGGTTACACAAAGTTGATATGGGCACATACAAATGGTGCATCGAACTGAAGCACTAAGAAATAAGTTTCTGCCTAATAGAACAGTATCAAAGGTAAACCAGATGTGTGCACAAAGTTCTCGCGCAGCATAAAAATATCAAAGTTGCAAACCCAGTTATTTGTTTGCACGGAAGGGGAAAGGGAAAGCTATGAAAAGCTGAATACTGAGAGCCTGATCATCATACCAGTCATGGAAAAGGCTGACAAAGCACTGTATTGGTCAACAACAGGATCACTTGTCAATTTACGAACACCCCATAAAAATAGAGAAAAGATGAGCGGAATCCTCTCTCTGCATAAGAAAACACGCAAGTGTTATTATTGGACACTAGTTGCAGTAATAGACTAATAGAAGAGCCTGCAACTGCCAAAATGAATAGAAAAAATAGTAAGCTCAATGTGAGCAGACTTACTCTGGAAGTAGCAATGGTTCAGTGGATACTCTTTCAAGTAATGAACCATCAACAAAAACATCCTGAGAAAGCTTGCTAGTTTCAGAAGTAAGGGCCTCCCAATACTGCAGTATATTTACTATGCTGCTTCGTTTCAAACTAGTAACTCCAACAAAGTTTAGACTGTTGTTACCGGCTCCATGACAATGACCGCTTAAACCATCTGAGGTCAAATTGATCGTCTGAGCTGTTTGCGCTTTACTTAATCCAATATTATTTTGCAGTACAGGATCTGATGATGCAGTACAAATTTGATTTTGCCTGCTTTTATTACGGACCTCATTGCACAAATGCAAAATGGCATCTGCATTTCCTGAGAACTGTGGTCCCATGGTACTGTCTGACTCCACGGCAAGCGAACGAACAGCATTTGAGGCCTCATTCCGATGTGAAAGGCAGCTCAAAGAGGCTGTACCTGACGTATCAATCAATTTGGCGCTATAAGAAACATTAGCTGCTGCAGTAGATTTACCATTTGCATACAACTCCATAACACTGCCACCATGTTCAGTTCCACTATAGGTTGATGATTGAAACTTACCATTCTGAGAAAAGTTCTGAACTTCTGACAAATTGACATCAGACCTTGATGCAGGACATTCTGTATCATATCCATCATTATTGCCACCAACCAAATCAGGAGACCTACGGCTTTTAGTTTTAGTGGGTAGCACAATGGGCACATCTGGCGAAAGAGGTGCCTCCATTGCCTTCCTATACTTCTCCTCATCAGCGTCATTGTCCAAATTGAGCAACTTCAAGCAGTCCCCCTTGATCAATTTCTCAAAGGAGAACAATGAATCAAACTTGCTTCCTTCAAAAGCATTTCCTGCTCCAGGAGAGGGCCCTTTAGCACAGCCACTGAAGGATCTATCAATAACACCAGGACCTTTCCTCCCATTATTTTGCAAGCCATCTTTGCTCATACATGGCATGGCGTTATTTCTTTGCTGCAGACATGAACGATCATCATTAAATGCCAAATTATCATTTGTAGTGGCATCACGGGGAAGTGATTCTACATTGTTTTTGGTCCTTTTTCTCTTCCTGCCCCCTTTGAGTGTTTGATCTGCAACTTCTATACCACCAGGAAACGATGGTTTCGATGCCTCCCGTCGAGAAGAATGACCAGAAATGTCCAGCAATAATGTATCATCTTGTTTCCTGGTACTGCAGTTTGTTGGGGGTAACTCTGGAGTTGTTGAGCTCTGGTTCTTTCTGGTACCTGTTGATGACACAAATAGGCTTTCCTTACCCTGTGAGCCCATGAACTTTTTATCAGATGTGGATGTCGGACATGAAGATCTCTGGTGATTTTTTGAGTTTGTTCTGAGAGCACTACCAATAGGAGGCTCTAATTCAGAACTAGTACCTGAGATTGGTCTTGTGCAGCTTTCTCTAGGTAACTGATATGAAGCGTATTCTCTTGGGGAAGAAGTGAAAGGGACCATCCCAGTTTGTAACCCGAAATATGGTGCAGGAACTTGATTATGAGGAAGAAGAACATGTTGCCTATGTTCTAAGCCATGTACCTTCGGTTGTCGCTTCAACTGCCAAGATGACAACATTGATGATGGCATCAGTTCATATAGACAGGCCAGGAAAAAAAGATCTAAGCGAACATTTATACTTACAAGCATGCATATGTAACATAGCAGTAAGATCTGGCCGTTGGTCGACATAATATTACTGGCATCAACATGTAATTTCTTATCATGTAATTCCTTATATTCTGAAACAAATGCCAAAAATCTATAGGCACTATAGAAAGGAACGGAGGGAGTAATATGCACTAATATGTATTGTGCTTCAGATTCTCTTAACTTTCATCAGTAATATGCACTGAAGTGTGGAACCGACAACCATTCGATACATTTTCAATAATTCAATTAAATTAAAATTATCTGGCAGCAAAATTTTAACAATGTTCGACATATTTGCTGTCAAAATCGTCATAAAATAAGATTATATAGTACTCTGATAACATTATCGAATGGAAAAAAATTATGATTGGTAGAACGAGCACCTAAAATGATACTCCCTCCGATCCATATTAGTTGATTCTAGTATAGACGTATATAGATACATTTTAGTTCTAGATACATTCATATTAATGGCAAGTAATATGAATCGGAGGGAGTATAAATTTGTGGATAAAGGAGGTAAACATTTCTTGCTGCACTAAAAAAAACCTTTGTGTTGTTGATATCATCCCACCATTTTTCAATGTGAAAAAATGAAGACAGACAAAGCAGCAGTCAGATATGAATCCATTTGAAAATAGTAATTTTCTGAGCATACTAACAAAAAAATCCACCATGGATTCTGCAAGATATGCGCACATCCATATATGAAGAAAGGATCTCTGTTTATAGTAGCACATTAAATTTACTGTATGTTAAATTTAAAATTGTTCGCTACCATGATAACTTTGAGGCTTGGACATGTTTAAATTAAAATTAAATTCTCTTCATAAGTTTTAGCTCATGATACTAATAAGTAGCAACCAGGATACATACCCTTTTCAATGCACGAACATCTTCAGCACCACCAGCAAGATAATCATCAAGCCTGTTAAACTGGCTCAGCGGCTGCATCCAGTCCCGTTTTAGGAGCTGAAGCTCTTTTCTTATCAATGCTCTATCCAACTTTGATTCCCTTTTCACATGCTTTAGCTGATCTTTCTTCCGCTTCAGCTTCTCTTTGAGAAGTTTTATGTTTGCACTTACAATTGCTCCATCAACACGTTGCATCCCATCATTGCCAAAAGAAACCCTATCCCTAGCAGCACCAAAATCATCAGTCTTCCTCTGTAAATATTCACATCGTTTTCTCTCCTCTTCCAACTTCTGTAACAGTTGGTCTGCACGGTTTTTCTCACACATTGCATTCTTTCTTTCAGCCTCAATGCTAACGTGTAAGTTTTCATTCAGTTTCTTCTGCTCCTCCAACTGTGCAAACAAATGGCCAGAACGGCCCTTCTCTTCCATCACTTTTTTCCTCTCGACTTCGATTAGTTTTTTGTTTTTTTCTGCTAACATTTTTTCTGAATCAGCACATTTCTTTTCTCTGGCAGCCTTCTGCTTCTCTGCTTCAGCCTTCTTATATGCCTCCCCTGTTTTCTGAATCTGAGCAGACAGCTGCGATCTGGTTTCATTAGCTTCAATCCTCAATTTTTCACATGACACCTTTAAATCACTGGCTACTTTTCTTTCCAAATCAGCGAGCCTTTTGAACTCTTCAGACTTCTTTGTTTCAGCCTTCAGTAAATTCTGGGCGTCTGAAGTTTTCCTCTTTGCTTCTTCAACTTTTTTCTTCTCGGAATCCATTTTCAACCTCTCTTCTCCTAATACCTGTTTGAGCCTTCTATTTTCATCCTCCAACTCAGAGATCCGCAAGAGCTCATTATCATTTTTGCTGGTATTTTGTGTAGAGTGCAGGGCTGAGTTCTTTGCCTTCAGTTCAATTACCTCTTTCTCTAATAGATCTCTGGCATCAGACTCGGTTTCCTTAGCTGCTTGTGCCGAATCAGCCCGGAGACGCTGCTCCTTGCAAACTGCTCATCCAGAACACAGAAATAACAAATTATTAGTTCATGACGGATATACCCATATACCGAAAGGTTTAAAGCTGGAGTAGTAAGACCATAAAAAAGACCAGAATTCCACATGGTCTGATTGTGACAGCAATCTGAAGTATTTTTGTTATATTTCTATTGGTAAGTGCAATTCAGGCAATGATTACACACTGTAACAAAACTTATAAGTGCTGTCAAAGAACAGTGGAAGTATTAAGAGTTTCGCAGCAAAAGAAAAACATCAAGAGAAAATAAACACATACTTCGAAAAGCTCATCTTCCATGGGATAGGCAGCTTCTGTTTAATTCCTGGTAGCAGCATGCTACTAACATGCTAATAGAATTTAGAACATTAGATATCTCATAACACCAATCTTTTAATGCATAAAGGGGCTCTGGTTTTTCGTGGGACAAAGAAAATGATTTGGTTGCAGCACAGAACATACATGTTGGAATTAAATATATCGGAGCAATTGGTGGCTCAACTAAGCAAAATGTAACTCCATAATTCATGAGATGTCCCTACAGCACTAGAGATGACTGTAGTCATGATGCACAACCAAATCAGCACACCACGAACAAGTCAGGTAACTATGTATGTACCTTGGGTGAGAGTGGATATCTCATTCTGCAGCTTTTGAACCTCGCCGTTCAGGAGGTTCACCCCCTGCCGCAGCGCCGCCCGGCCCTTCTCGACCTGCTGGTACTTCTTCCACAGCTACGGAACCAAAAATAAAAGAAAATAGAGAATCACGTCAGGAATCACGCGAACACGCCGAAAACAAAACGATGCGCGACGAGCCGGGGAGGGAGGGCCGGTTCTCCCTTTGATGCCAAGAAGGGGGAGGGGTCGCTTACCTTGGCGCAGCACGGGTTGGGGCCGCCGCCGGCGGAGGCAGCGGCGGCGAGGGCCGGGGGTTCCTGCGAGGATTCGCTCTCCGCGGCCTCCGCCGCCATTCCGGCGTGATTTCTCAGTAGGGTGGGGTTTTAGGGTTTCAGCGGCCGCCTGAGGTGTGGGCTTCCACCATCGGCGAATCGAAAATTGGAACGGGAATCGAATCGACAGCCTAGCACTAGCACGTGGGGGAACGACGAGACGAGACGGAGGCGGTTGAGAAGTACTGGGCCGAGATGTTGCGGGCCTAACTTCGAAGTTCGAACCCATATCGACAGAGAGGCCCATATGCAAGATCGACACAGTTAAGCAGTACTGCCTTTTTTTTCATGAACCGGTGTGCATGTGGTGATTGCTTTTGTCAGGTTATGCAGTTCGTGAAAACGACCAGAAAACTGAAAATGACGGAACTAATGGTCGCTAGTTCGTAGTAGTAGTACAAGGCAACACTCCAATAAGATTCCACGGCAGAGAGGAAAGTGATACGTATTTTCTCGGACTCACAAACGCTTGAGCATCGAAGTGACTGGAAAAATACCATTGACATCACGATAGAGTTCGACAAGCAACCTCCTTGACAAACGTCTAGCTAGTGTTTGACTTACGAATACTGAACTTCATAAAAGGGAAAAAAAAAACGAGCATGTGTGAGAGTTTTTTTTTAGGGTAAGCAGTAGGACTCTACTGCAGTCTTTTAATTAATCAGCATGTGTGAGAGTCAATCCCTCGATGTCGCATGCATGTGTAGAACGGAAGAGGTGACTGGGGCATCTAAACTAATTCCTTTTGCCCCGTCCATCTCAAATTTGTTGGTGATGTCCTTTTATTTTTTGCTTTTCTATTTTTGAACCCGATTTGATGATGCCTTTGGTGTACTTGGCGTGAGAGATTTTTCGATAAAGGGAATATATTAATATCAAAAGATACTAATTACACACAACCTCTGCAATAACGCCCCACCCTAATGGCAGTGCGGACGCACACAGCCAAAAAAGAGAAAAAAAAAACTAAGAAAAAAAAGTCCCGCTACAACCTTCTAGACCTAGCAACAACAATACAACCATCACTGTGACAATACTCCAAAAGCGACGCCTCCAAGAAGGAAACAGTGCACCAGCGCCGTCGTCGCCCGACCAAAGGTCTTAGGATTTCTCCCTGAAGATAGTCTCCACTCTCAAAACAATGCCTCCAACAAGAACATTGCCAGGCACAACCAGTTAAGGCCAGACCTTGGGTTTTCACCCTGAGAGGTAAGACTCAGGACTTCCCCTGTGTTGCCGCTCCCACATGCATACCACTGCTGCAAGCCCGGAACGCCAAGCAGATCCCTCAGCATCACGTTGACTCGAACCTTAGCAATCTTAGGAATAGCCAGATGCATCTCTTTCTTTTTTCTGATCTCTACTACTCCCTCCATCTATAAAATGATGTCTCAATTTTGTTAAAAATTAGATGTATCTATACATATTTTAGTATCTAGATACACCAAAACTCATCCAACGTTGAGTCATCTTTTTACAAACAGAGGGACTATATGGTGTATTTATCTAGCGCTTTGAACCTTGTTATGTTTTGTTTGTTGCCTTGTATGATCACTATTGGACAAGGGAACGTCTAGGCAACGCTTAGGCACTAGGCGATGGACAAATGCCTCGTCTAGGGCATAGGCGGAAGTCTAGGCAGGACAATCAACAAATTATCTTCAACAATAAGAAATCATACCATACTTTACTAACGAGCTAGACGGGTATTATTCTAAGGTAGATATTAGAAATTACACATTTACATGCTTCAAATTAATATTTATTCACATATAATAACACATATACACACTTGATGGTATAAACTATGCCCTCCTACGCTACGCCTAGGGCTGTTATGCCAATCACCTCGCTTACTCCTAGCGCTTTTCCAACCTTGTGTATGATTCTACTGGTGTGTGGCTTTATTAAGTTAAAGACGGGCTTTTCTCGAACATGTGATCTAAAAGAACTTCCGGTAGCTGCTTGTTCTAGACCAAATAAGAGTATAGTTCATCCATATATCAATCTTATCCTCCATCTGTTTTTTAATTCTTTGCTAAAGGAATAGTTAGTTTAACGATAAATGATTTCATCGGCCTAGATCTCCGATAAATTTGGTGTTCTCCTCTTTGTTCTTCCTCACTTATCCCCAATAGCTTTTGTAGCTTTGGTAGAATTTGAGAGTGAGGTACTTACCATTGCATTTTGGTGCATCGTTTTGAGTTCTCCAAGGTGCTACGTGGAAGTGGGTTCTTGGAACCCTAGATGGCTTTGTGGCGATTTCTTGGAAGCTTTCGATTAAGTTTTAGAGATTGTTGTCGGGGGTGCTTCCCGGCAATGCCCACCATGAGGGGCTTAGGGTTGACGGAATCCTGCAGGCTAGCACGAGACATCGTTGATCGAACAAACAGGAAGAGATATTTACCCAGGTGAAAGATCGAGATGTCGCCTAGAGGGGGGGTGAATAGGCAATTAAAAACTCTTGCGGATTTGTCTTGTAAGAATGCGGAATTAAACTAACGTTTAGTTTACAAGCACAAACCCTAAGTATGCTAAGCTCAACTAAGTGTAACAATACCAACTAGAGCTAAGCAAGATAGGCACAAGATATATGTAGCACAAGTGATAGCAAGATATATGAACTTCAAGCACGATGGCTATCACAAGGAAAGAGAGCTCGGGTATAGAAATAACCGAGGCACGCGGAGACGATGATGTATTCCCGTGTTCCCTTGCTTTGCAACAAGGTACGTCACGTTTGGAGGGGTGGAGGTCCCACGAAGGATTCCCCACGCCACGAAGGCTCACCCTATTCTCCGAACCACACCCACGAAGGATAATGGCCCTTTCCTTATGGTTAGCTTTTCCTCCGCTCCGGAGATGGCAAGCTCCACAACCACTTCACAAGCTCCACGAAGGAGAAGCCCGGGCCTCTTCACAATCTTCTTGAAGAGATCACCGGAGCACCAACCGCCAAGCCAACTAGGAGGTTTCCCTCCAAGAGTAACAAGCTCACGGTCTCTCACTCGAACTAATCGTGGTGGAGAGCTCAACACTATGCAATGATGCAAAGCAAGAACACTAGAGGTGTTCAAGTCCTTCACTCTCAAATCCCACCCAAACAACAAATGCTAGGATAAGATTGGAGAGGAAGAACAATGGGGAAAGTCAACAAAAGACTCCAAGATCTAGATCCCAAGAGATTCCCTCACTTAGAGAAGAAATGGATTGGTGGAAGTGTAGATCTAGATCCCCTCTCTTAGATCCCTCAAGAATGAGCAAGAATGGTTGGAGGAATCAAAGGGGAGAGCAAGTTCTTCAAATGCAACAATGGAGGAGAGAGAATGGGAAGAACTAACTTGCTCAAGGTGCAAGAAGGGTTATTTATAGCATGGGAGCAAATAAAACCGTTGGGAGAAAAGACAAGTGAAAAAGGCATAAAAAAACGTCCTGAAAAAGAGCCCAGCCGGTTGCCAGGCCGGCTGACCGGCCTGGGCACTGAGGAGCCCGGTCGGTGGCCCGGTCCGACCGGCCCAGCAACCGGGCGGGCCAAACTGTGCTCACAGGCAGCGGATAGGCTATGGCCGCGCGGGGGAGAGGCTGGATGTGGCTGGGCCGGCAGGGCGGTGAGGCCCAGCGCCGGCCAGGAGGCCAGACAGGCGAGGGCGCGCGGGCTGCGCAGGAGAGTCGGCTGCCCAGTCGTGCACGGGCGGCGCGGAGGCTTGGGGCGTGCGGGCTGCGCGGTGCCGCGTGGGCCGCGCGGGGCGGAGGCGGCCCAGTGATGACCCACAAGTATAGGGGATCGCAACAGTCTTCGAGGGAAGTATTACCCAATTTATTGATTCGACACAAGGGGAGACAAAGAACACTTGAAAGCCTTAACAGCGGAGTTGTCAATTCAGCTGCACCTGGAAACAGACTTGCTCGCAAGAGTTTATCGAGTAGTAACAGTTTTATAGTAGTAGCAGTAGTGAAATAACGACGGCAGAGTAATAAAGACAGCGGTAGTAATTTTAGTAAACAGCGAGGATTAAAATACTGTAGGCATGGGGACGGATGACGGGCGTTGCATGGATGAGAGAAACTCATGTAACAATCATAGCGAGGGCATTTGCGGATAATAATAAAACGGTATCCAAGTACTAATCAATCAATAGGCATGTGTTCCAATTATAGTCGTACGTGCTCGCAATGAGAAACTTGCACAACATCTTTTGTCCTACCAGCCGGTGGCAGCCGGGCCTCAAGGGAAACTCCTGGATATTAAGGTACTCCTTTTAATAGAGTACCGGAGCAAAGCATTAACACTCCGTGAACACATGTGATCCTCACATCACTACCATCCCCTCCGGTTGTCCCGATTTCTGTCACTTCGGGGCCATTGGTTCCGGACGACGACATGTGTATACAACTTGCGGGTAAGACCATAAACAATGAATATCATGATGAAATAATAACATGTTCGGATCTGAGATCATGGCACTCGGGCCCTAGTGACAAGCATTAAGCATAACAAGTTGCAACAATATCATAAAAGTACCATCTACGGACACTAGGCACTATGCCCTAACAATCTTATGCTATTACATGACCAATCTCATCCAATCCCTACCATCCCATTCGGCCTACAGCGGGGGAATTACTCACACATGGATGGGGGAAACATTGCTGGTTGATGGAGATGGCGGTTGGCGGTGATGATCTCCTCCAATTCCCCGTCCGGTGGAGTGCAGAACGGAGACTTCTGGCTCCCGCGACGGAGTTTCGCGATGTGGCGGCGTTCTGGAGGGTTTCTGGCGACTTCGACTTCTCTCCGTGCGTTTTTAGGTCGAGACGAATAAGTAGTCCGAAGGGGAGCGTCGGAGGCCGGCCGAGGGGGCCACACCACATGGCCGCGCGGGCCCCCCAGGCCGCGCCGCCATGTGGTGTGGGGCCCTCGGGCCTCCACTTCAATTGCCCTTCGGCGCCGTCATTATTACGGGAAAATAGGCCCTTTCGTCAAAATCCCGAGGTTTTTCCTGAAAGTTGGATTTACGCACAAAAACGAGACACCAGAACAGTTCTGCTGAAAACAGTGTTAGTCCGCGTTAGTTGCATCCAAAATACACAAATTAGAGGCAAAACAATAGCAAAAGTGTTCGGGAAAGTAGATACGTTTTGGACGTATCACCCAGCAGAATTCCGGCCGGACCGGGGTGCGCGCCGGGCAGGCCGGTCGTGGACCGGGCCTGTAACCGGTCATGGGCCAGAAGCCCCTGGACACAGCCCGGATGGCATCAGTGCCAGGTCGGTGGGCCGGTGGCCGGTCCGGTCAGACCGGCCGGTCGGCAGACCCTTTTTTTTTCTTTTTCCTTTTATTCTTTTCTCCTTTTCCTTTTTCTTTAATAACTAATGCTCCCGAACTCCGATTGACTTGAAACCAATTTTGTTGGAAAGATAACGACGAATAGAATCCCAACAAAAACTCGGAAATATGGAGACTCCTCACGAACATTTTTAGATGATTTTAGAGAGGGAGTCTCCCACCGTCAAGAAACGGTGAAGACGTCCAAACTCGAAAACGCAATAGAAGATGCATGCGGATTCCGTTTTCGATGAACTTGGGCTTGTTGTAAAGCTAGCAAAAGTGTTCGGGAAAGTAGATACGTTTTGGACGTATCAACTCCCCCCAAGCTTAGCTTATTGCTTGTCCTCAAGCAATTCAGTTAACAACTGAGCGATAAAAGAACTTTCACGAACACATTTGCTCATATGATGTATATATTCTCATGATATGGCTAATACTTAAGCAGTTCATAATAAGATACATGCAAATAAGATCATCTAGAAGCTATGTCAATCATGAAGAGGTACCAGCAATTAATAATAAGCATCATGAATCATGTATATAAGCAGGATTGCAATGTTCATAAGAGAGTATGATAAAGTGGTATCTCGCTTGCATGTATTTGATCGGCAAAACATAAATGCCCGGGCACCTCTCGGAGTTCATAGAAAGACTAGAAGTAGTGATTGTCAAAGATAAAAGCATCAAAGTTATACCACAATCAATCATATTTTGAGACAAGCATATTATACTAAGAATGACAGCTTGTGCTCTCAAGAAAGTGCTCAAAGAAATAATGGAGACACAACATAAAAGTAAAAGATTGACCCTTCGCAGAGGGAAGCAGGGATTAACATGCGCTAGAGCTTTTCATTTGTAAAGTAGGAGTAAAATTATTTTGAGAGGTGTTTGTTGTTGTCAACGAATGGTAATGGGTACACCAACTACCTCGCCAACCGAACTTTCAAGAGCGGCTCCCATGAATTATTTACATGTTTATGTGGCACTCCTTCCAACCTTTGCTTACACAAGCCATGGCTAACCGAATCCTTTGGGTGCCGTCCAACAATCACAAACCATGGAGGAGTGTCTATTTAAGTTAATTAATTCGGGACTGGGAATCCCATTGCCAGCTCTTTTTGCAAAATTATTGGATAAGCGGATGTGCCACTATTCCATATGAGAGTCCGTCAAAAACAAATGACAAGGTTGAAAGCTAAACACCACATACTTCCTCATGAGCTATGAAACATTAACACAAATTAAGAAGCATTTTGAAGGTTTTAAAGGTAGCGCATGAGAATTTACTTGGAATGGTTTGAAATGCCATGCATAGGTATTTATGGTGGACACTCTGGAATAACTTGGTTTTCATGTATTTGGAAGCACGAGCATCGTTTCCGCTCAGTACAAGTGAAGGCTAGCAAAAGACTAGGGAGCGACAAATCAAGAGAGCAATAACTGTCATAATCATGCTTGCGGCAAAATAAATTAACTGAGGCATAAAAGTGATACAAGAACTCTGAAGCAATGTAAATCATTGAGGCTTAATTGACTTTTGTTCAGTCATATGCATGCGTGAGCATGTGCCAAATCGATATAAATGAATTATTCAGAGGAGGATACCACAATATCATACCTATCTATGAATAAAACAATGCAAGCAAACATCCATGACATGCTACTCATATTAATAAATCGGAGCTAAGCATGAGAGATCATGAACTACTAGACTTTTTTAAATGACATATACCTCACATGAACCAGCTAAGAATGCTCACATGGATGAGTATATGTACAAAAATGAAAACAAATAGAGTTCATACCAGCCTCTCACCACAATCAGATTGTCGTAGATCGTCATTATTGTCTTTTCACTTGTGTAGCTTGGATAATATGAAATGAAAACCACGCTCCAGCCACCGAAAACCATTGAACTCATGATGAACTTTACAAACCAAAGAAGAACAGCAAATATTTTTGGTGTTTTCAAATTTGAGAACAAGAACAAAAGGAAACAAGTAAACAAAGCAAAATCTTTTTGGGTTTTCTTATAGCAAACTAGCAATAGCAAATAAAGCGAAACAAATGCAAGAAAGCAAGATAAACAAATGATGAAGAGAAACAACAGAAATATTTTTGGTCTTCTTGTGTTTTGGGAAGGAAACAAAGTAAGAACAAGAAATAGCAAACTAAAAGAAACACAGAAAAGCAAGATGGCAGAAATCTGCCAAAACCTGACAGCAGTACAGAAATCGATTTTTACAAAAATCTTACGTTGCTCAGTTCAAAAAGTGTTCAACTAATGAAAGCTAGATAACAACCTGGGGAACCTGCACAAAAATTTTCAACTCAAAATAACGTTCTGGCTGTGCGCACGAATTTTTACGGTAACAGCCCAGAATCTGTTTTCAGGCAGCACTTCCCCAAATATCATCTTCCTCTCATTAGAAAATCACTCAAAGAGACTAAACAAGTATATACAAGTATCCAGCAATCATAATATGCAAAGAATGAGTGATGCCGGTATACCTCCCCCCAATCTTAGGCTTTTGGCCTAAGTGGAGTTCAACCCCATCGAGGGTCTGGGTTCCACGCCGGTGGATCATACATGGAGTAGTCATAATAAGGTACCGATGCAGAAGAAAAGCGTGGGGGCTCCTCATGCCCAATGTGTTGATGCGAAGAGCTTGCTGCATCGGATGTCGAATCGAGGTGTTCCTCGACCTCCTCCGTGTTTCCCCCTGCACGAGAGATTAATCTTTGAACGTCCTGCAAGATCCCTGCACTTCTCATAAAATCCGCACACGGATAGTAAGTGGGATATACTCCTTCTTCTCGGTGAACTCTCATGACCGGTGACATAGGCATCCCAAATGGGCCTGCCAAAGATAGTACCCGGGGTTTAATGAAGGCCCATTACCCGAAGAATAAGAAGGTTCGAGAGCCCAAGATATATTAAGGAAAGTAGAATTGTAATAGGAAGTGTTGTTCGTAATCCGGCGGGATGAGTTAGAAACCGTCCCGGACTCGTAACTTGTACAAAACGATACCCTCGGCTCCACCTCTTATATAAAGGGGGAGTCGAGGGACGAGGAGATCATCGAATCATTGTTCACAAACCCTAGTTTTCATAATCGTCGAGTACTTTTCGGCTGAAACCTTCGAGATCTA
Source organism: Lolium rigidum (assembly GCF_022539505.1). NCBI lineage: Eukaryota > Viridiplantae > Streptophyta > Magnoliopsida > Poales > Poaceae > Lolium > Lolium rigidum. Next base: position 97,366,419 of record NC_061513.1, read on the forward strand.
CTTGCCCTCTACTTCTAACTAAACCCTAGCCTATAATCCGTAGGCATTGACAAGTTAATCCCTTGTCAATTGGCGCCGTCCGTGGGAATTAGAGGCGTAAGGATCCGATCTCGATGGCACGTTCAAGATCTTCGACATCGTCAACCGGAAGCAACACTATGGATCGAGGTAAACAGATCGCTGCTGGTCTTGTTGATTTTGTTCCTCACCCACCCTCCCGTTTGGATGCATATGCGTATCTGGCGGAGCCCATGGAGATGACGTTCGGAAGGTTTCACTTTCGCGTCGAGAAGGAAGGATCGTATCGTGTCAAAATTCCGATTTCGTCGGGATCATTGGCGGTCGATTCCGATTTTTCAAGCTATGCATCGTCAACCGAGTCAGAAGAAGAAACTTCGGCAACACGTTACGTCAGCATCAGAGCAAGAGAGAAACTCGCCAAGATCTTCAGCGACACATCGTTTGAGTCATCTGCGGACTCATATATAAGCGATAGCTCAAGCGATGTTGATATTTACGACTTCATCGACAAATCAATCACAGTGGGCGAGGTATTAATCAATATCAACAATGATGTCACCAAACCCAACATAGATCTGAGTACAAAATATCATCAGATTTATGCTATCGAAAACCAAGAGGAAACATCAGAGGCTTTCGACGATTTGGGTAATCCCTATGTTGATCCCTCAGATCTAAGGAGAGGTATGGGCACTAAATATGTCGGGCCCACACCACGTGTCAGAGTTCAACTTCCACAAGCAGCTTGGGATAGAGCCGCAAAAGCTTTAGATGGTTCGGAGCCAATGACGACAACGGCTACGGCTCAAGAATTGCAAGCTTATCAATATAGACTCGCACGAGCCGCCAGAGAAATAGAAAAACAGACAGCTGAGTTGAACAGGAGAAAGGAGGCAGCTTCTGCATCCAGCAGGAGAAGGGGCAGATCTAAGTCGACAATCTAGAGTTTCGGATGATAGCCACAGGGAGGCTCGGAACAGAGGAAGATCAAGGTTACAACACATACCTGAAGCAGAAAGAGAGCACTTGGTTCAAAACCTCGACATGTCCTTTATGTCGATAGATACAAGAGGAAACATTATCCCTAAGACACCAGAAGCTGGGTATATGGCGACACAAGCTTACATCCTCGCATCTAGGCCACCCCCAGGTGATCCAAGGGAGACATTATACAACATGGCGTTAGCAGGGGTTGGAGCTATGGGGACAGCGTTTGTATCAACGCCTCCCGAAGGAGCGGCAAGACAAAATAGTCCACGACCTGCAGCGGCAACGGCGGCAGTTCCTGAAGGACCAAGCGGAGCAAGAGACACAGGAGCACAAGCAAGGGTCGACAGAGCGAGGCAAAGCAGAAGAGATCATCGGCAATCCCCGGAGCTTAATGACGAGGATATGTGCGGCCTGCCGTGCTTCACAAGGAGAGTACGAAAAACTCGAGTCCCTTCGGGATTTAAGTTGCCCGATCACTTCAAAAAATTCGACGGCCTGCAAGATCCAGAGGATTGGCTAATTGACTACCTCGAGACGGTGAAGTTAACTAGAGGAACTAGAGCAACAGCCATGCAAAGTATTCAGGTACACTTAAGTGGAGCCGCACGATCTTGGATCAAAAAACTTCCGCCAGGATCTATCGACAGCTGGGAAAGTTTCGAGGACGTATTCGTCAAAAACTTCAGGTCCACGTGCAAAAACCTGCGTCGTTAGAAGAGTTGAGAGCGTGTCGACAAAAACCAGATGAGTCAATGAGAAAATACATCCAAAGGTGGAACATCATAAAAAACTCGGCAGAAAATATATCTGACGAGAGAGCAATAGATGCGTTTGTCGCAGGAATCAGGCGTGGAGATTTTGTCGAGGACTTGGGAAGGACCAATCCAAAGACAAGTATCCGCGTTAATGGAGATAGCAAATAGATGGGCAGATGGAGAAGACGCTGTCCACAATAAACGACACAGGTCGCCAGAGGAGGACCGTGGTCGAAATTATCAATCAAGGCGACGATTTCCTCGGCAGTATCCGAACTATGACGCCCCAGTGCAAATTTTGGCAGGATTTCGGGCAAACACAGGAGGAAACAATAGAGATGATTATCAGAGAAGCAATGAGCAGCGAAGCGATAATAGGGACGACTCCGGCAACAGACAAAATAGTGGGCCAAGGTTTCCAAGACCTTTCGTGTCCCCCGAAGAAATGCTGAACGGACCATGCCAGATGCACTTTTTCCTCGACAAGAACGGGAAAAGACAGTCGGTGGCACTTGCGTGAAAGACTGTCGAAATTTTCAAGCAATGTTCAGATGTGCAGAAAACGCTCACGCTCGAGCAGCACAGAGAAATCCTCGGGAGCCCAGGAGCGAAGTTCACCTACCACTGATACGTCTCCAACGTATCGATAATTTCTTGTGTTCCATGCCACATTATTGATGATATCTACATGTTTTATGCACACTTTATGTCATATTCGTGCATTTTTACGGAACTAACCTATTAACAAGATGCCGAAGTGCCGGTTCTGTTTTCTGCTGTTTTTGGTTTCGAAATCCTAGTAACGAAATATTCTCGGAATCGGACGAAATCAACGCCAAAGTTCCTATTTTACCCGGAAGCCTCCAGAACACACGAGAACCGCCAGAGAAGGGAGGCAGGGCCACCAAACCCTACCCCGGCGCGGCCAAGGGGGGGGCGCCCCCCTAGGGTGTGGGCCCCCTTCGACCTTCCTGCGCCGCCTCTCCGCCTATAAGAAGCCCCTGGATCAGAAAACCCGAGACCAATTGACGAAACCCACAGAAACCTGCCAGAGCCGCCGCCATCGCGAAGCCAAGATGCGGGGACGGGATCTCCGTTCCGGCACCTGCCGGAGCGGGGAAGTGCCCCGGAAGGCTTCTCCATCGACACCGCTGCCATCTCCACCGCCATCTTCATCACCGCTGCTGCTCCCATGAGGAGGGAGTAGTTCTCCATCGAGGCTCGGGGCTGTACCGGTAGCTATGTGGTTCATCTCTCTTCCATGTACTTCAATACAATGATCTCATTGAGATTCATATGAGTTTGTATCACTACTATCTATGTGCTACTCTAGTGATGTGTTATTAAAGTAGTTTTATTCCTCCTACACGTGTGTAAAGGTGACGAGTGCGTGCACCGTGTTAGTACTTGGTTTATGCTATGATCATGATCTCTTGGAGATTGCGAAGTTAACTATTGCTATGATAATATTGATGTGATCTATTCCTCCTACATATGCATGAAGGTGACGAGTGTGCATGCTATGCTAGTACTTGGTTTAGTACTGTTGATCTATCTTACACTAAAGGTTACTAAAATATGAGCATTATTGTGGAGCTTGTTAACTCCGGCATTGAGGATTCGTGTAATCCTACGCAATGTGTTCATCATCCAACAAAAGTGTAGAGTATGCATTTATACTATTACGTTATGTGATCAATGTTGAGAGTGTCCACTAGTGAAAGTCTAATCCCTAGGCCTTGTTCCTAAATACTGCTTGAGTTACTACTTGCTTGTTTCTTGTTTTCTTGTGTTACTACTGCTGCAATATTACCACCATCAACTACACGCCGGCAAGCACTTTTACGGCACCGTTACTACTTGCTCATACTTATTTATACCACCCGTATTTCACTATCTCTTCGCCGAACTAGTGCACCTATTAGGTGTGTTGGGGACACAAGAGACTTCTTGCTTTGTGGTTGCGGGGTTGCATGAGAGGGATATCTTTGACCTCTTCCTCCCTGAGTTCGATAAACCTTGGGTATCCACTTAAGGGAAACTTGCTGCTGTTCTACAAACCTCTGCACTTGGAGGCCCAACACTGTCTACAAGAATAGAAGCTCCCGTAGACATCAACTACCACCTCCCGCGATTACAGACGACAATCGGCATCAGCTCAGAATAGCGGCAGCACCTCCACCACCACCTTACGTCGATCCTAATTCAAACGGAGCGGTG